>NC_073745.1:207462211-208062211 GCF_029784135.1 Toxorhynchites rutilus septentrionalis
AGTTTGGTAGGAAAGTCGTGAAAGGGTTTTATATTTGTATAGTGTGTTATATTACTTTGGTTTCACGATTTCATATCTATATCTATCTCTAATACAGTGTGCGATTCATGCTCATATGCTCGAGGGTGACAGAGATTAAGCAAAATGAGAAGGAGACATGCTTTTATTTATTACTTTTGTACAATTCTTCTATCGTTAGCTAACCGGAAACCTTTTTGATTATCTTCAGTTTTTCTCAGAATTTGTGCGAGGAAGAATTATGCGAAGATTCTAATGAACAGAAAAAAAACTTGATTGTACTGCCAATCCAAAATAGAGGAACAAAAAATTTAGGTGATGAAAACTGAAGTACCGTTAGGAGTGACGCACGATTTTTTGAATTGTGAACGAACGAGATGAATTGTTTGATTTATTCTGATGGAAATGATGGGGGGTTAGGCAAGATATTTTTTTTTCTAGCCACGGCTAACACGGCTTCACTATATGGAAGAATTTTTGTTCTCTCTGAACCAAAAGACGAGTAGTTGAAGAACACAGCGCCCCATCAAAAAAGATATACGCAACGCTCTGCGAGTTAGCAAACGTGAATAGGATAATTAAATGAAAAAAATTACCAATCAAGCTAGTTATTTTAAGGAACATTCAATTGTTTGTTTTTATTTTGCTAGAATTTACACAAAAAATTATTAATATACTTGTGGAAGAAAGCACACACACAAACGCAGGAAAAACATTGAGAGCGATTGATGTTTTTCTTCTCCCAACATGTTGGGAAGTGACAAAGAAAATTATAAAGAACGAAAGGGAATATTTTATTGGTGGAAACATACACACACACTGTAATCAGACGTAGGTTAGCTTTGTAAAGTAATATTTAAAAGATTATCTACATAATAACTGAAATGATACATAAAACTAACTATGTATTATGAAATAACTAATGTAAATTAAAAAAAAAAGATCGGACAGTAAAAAAGCGAACGGTTAGGAAGCATGCTAGGTCACAGAAGGAAAGGTGGTTAAAGTAACTACAGTGTGAGTAAACTTGAAGAAAGTGAATGGAAAAAAACACTTATCTTTAAAATTTAATTAAAATAAATCAAAGGTATATTAATTAAAGTAAAGGATAAGCGTAAATTAAAAACAAAGAAACCTATTGATTGAATACACACATATTGTTGTAAAATAAGAGTAAAAAACTTAAAAAATCCAAAAAATAGAAAAATATAAGACGCAAAAAGCAACAAAAAGAGACCACAGAAAAACGCTAGGTCTGGTGTAATTGTTACTTCGAAAAATCCCTTTCTATTAATAGGATGAATTTCACCAGAACTGATAAATCTGGCAAATATGTAAAAATGAAACTAGTAGTAACCTGCGTGAATCTGGTCTATGATAAATCGGAGCTCCCAAGACTGTGTTTTGACGCTTAAACTTCGTCTCACTGAAAATCGATTGTCAACATTATCTCACCGTTGACAACGTAGATATGATGCCGCAAATATTTACCGATTTCTTCCAGAGTTTATACAATATTTCGTCTGCAGTGATTGACTCTTGCAGGTTTCATCACGCATCTTCTCACGACATAATCCTCCCTCTGACCCAGTTTACCGCTATCGAAATAATGGAAGCACATGAAAATGTCGACACATCTAAGGCAGTTGGAGCGAATGGAATTCCACCTATCTCTTCAAGACAGGACCATCCCGAGCATATGCAGGACAGCACTGGTTACACCAACCCAAAAATTTGGTAACACCTAATACATTAATAATTACAGCGGAGTATCCATCCTTTGTGCACTGAGTGAGGTCTTCGAAAAAAACGATTCACACTGTATTATACAGATCAGCGAAGCCACTGATTGCCAATGTTCAAGACGGGTTTGTGTAGTATAGATCCACGACATTTGTTATATGAGGAAAGTAAAATGCGAAAACAAAGTCGATTCCATTTACGTTGATTTTTTAAAAGCGTTTGACGTTGTGGAATACACATCACTGGTCGTATTTGGAGACTTGTTCCAACCCCAGAAGCGGGAAACCTTAAGAATAATTCCTAAAGTCATTCAGACCAATTAGTTTATTAACAATACTGTTGAAAACTATAGAAGAATTATATGAATACATAAAGTGTGTGTTTATGTCCAAATGCTCATTATTTAAACACCAGTTTTCAAAATCAGGCAGATCTACAGCCATAGCGCTCACACGCATTCTGTGATTACGACAGAAGATTGCCTACATTTTTTTTTTATTAAATCGTTTATTTTTACAGGCTCAGTTACATAAGTTTAAAGGAGCCAAAATCCTATCTGTATAGTTACAAGTATACATAAACATTTTTTATTAATTCTAATGTTAATGAAGTAGAGAACCGATTACTCGCGGCTTGCTCGAGTTTAGAAGGGTGACATTTTGTTTCAGGAAAAGGATGGGATATAAGGATATGTTGACAATGTTCACACTCACATTCGCACTCACATTCATCATACTCAATTCTTAAGCCTATCTTATATCTAACATGTATTTACATTTCACCTTATTCTGTTGTTAGTAAGAAGGGATTTGATTTCTCGCGAAGGAAAAGGAAAAGGAGAATATAAGGATATAAGGACAATCACACACGAAGATCGATAACTTTTAGGAAGACATATATTTGGGACATGTAATCAAGGTCTAACCGAGCCAACACATCTCTCACCGGCACATTGGGCTGCCTTCCTCTAGCCCGAAGAGAGTTTTCTAAATTCGATCTGGCAACAAGATACTCCTCGCACGACCAAACAACGTGTTCGATGTCGTGGTAACCTTGGCCACAAGCACAGATATTGCCATCGGCAAGATTAAAACGAAAGAGTAGCGCGTCTAACGAACAGTGATTGGACATGAGTCGAGAGAAGGTGCGAATAAAGTCCCGACTTAAGTCCAGACTTTTGAACCATGGTTTGAGGCTAACCTTAGGGATAATCGAGTGAAGCCACCGACCCAATTCATCTTCGTTTCACTTACGTTGCCAGTTAGCGATGGTATTTTTACGGACTAAAGAATAAAATTCATTGAAAGCGATTTGACGCTGATAAATATCGCCTTCAATTGCACCTACCTTTGCTAATGAGTCAGCCCTCTCATTACCCGGAATTGAGCAATGTGAAGGGACCCAGACAAAGGTAATGACATAACAGCGTCTGGTTAAAGCACTCAAATTTTCTCGTATTCTCTCAAGGAAGTACGGCGAGTGCTTTTCCGGCCTCACTGAACGGATAGCTTCGACAGAGCTAAGACTATCCGTTACAATGTAATAGTGTTCAACAGGTCGTGAGGCGACGCTGTCCAGCGCCCAATGTATTGCTGCCAATTCAGCAATATACACAGAGCAAGGATTCTGAAGACTGTGTGAGGTGCTAAAAAATACGTTGAACACTCCAAATCCTGTGGACTCATTCATAGAGGACCCATCAGTAAAGTATATATTATCACAATTGATACGCCCATACTTTGCATTGAAGATTGTAGGAACGAACCCCAATCTAAGATAATCTGGATTTTCATGGATTTTCTCCTTCATGAACAGATCAAAATGTACAGAGGAATTGATGTAGTCAGGAAAACAAACACGGTTGGGAGTATACGAAGAAGGATCAACCTGCATGGAGATGAATTCATGATATGAGCTCATGAATCCTGAATGAAAATTTAGCTCGATAAGCTGCTCAAAATTTCCGATCACCAATGGGTTCATAACCTTACACCGGATGAGGAACCGAAGAGATAATAAATTGAAGCGATCTTTTAGTGGGAGTAGGCCTGCCAAAACCTCGAGACTCATGGTATGCGTTGAGGGCATACATCCCAATGCAATACGGAGACAAAGATACTGAATTCGCTCGAGTTTAATGAGATGTGTTTTGGCAGCTGATTGAAAACAGAAACTGCCATACTCCATCACTGAGAGAATAGTTGTTCGATACAACATTATAAGATCTTCGGGATTGGCTCCCCACCATGTGCCGGTGATTGTACGGAGAAAGTTTATTCTTTGTTGGTATTTTTTACTCAGATATCTAATATGGGCCCCCCAAGTACATTTGGAGTCGAACCAGACCCCAAGATACTTGAATGACATAGCATGAGTGATCGGTTTACCCAAAAGTTGAAGCTTTGGTTTTGCTGGTTTATGCTTCCTAGAAAAAACCACCATCTCTGTTTTCTCCGTGGAGAATTCGATCCCTAGCCCAATGGCCCAGGTTGAAAAATTGTTCAAAGTATCTTGTAAGGGTCCTTGCAGGTCGGATTCGTTTGATCCTACGACAGACACCACTCCATCATCTGCAAGTTGTCTTAGGCTGCAATTTTGTGTAAGGCAATTGTCGATGTCGCTTACATAGAAGTTGTACAAAAGGGGGCTTAAACATGAGCCCTGGGGGAGGCCCATGTAGGAGACCCGATTTACTGTCGAATCCCCGTGAGAAAAGTTCAACTGTTTCTCACAAAGCAAGTTATATAACATATTATTCAACAGAGGCGGCAGACCCCGAGAGTATAATTTAATTTGTCTGACAAAACCTCTATTGAAACAGAATCAAAGGCCCCCTTTATGTCCAAGAATACTGAAGCCATTTGTTTTTTTTCGGCGTAAGCCATTTGAATTTCTAAAGAAAGCAACGCAAGACAATCATTCGTCCCCTTGCCCCTGCGGAACCCATATTGTGTATCTGAGAGTAGGCCATTCGTTTCAACCCATCGATCAAGGCGAAACAAGATCATTTTCACCAACAATTTCCGTATACAAGACAGCATTGCTATTGGGCGGTACGAATTGAAGTCGGACGCGGGTTTTCCGGGTTTTTGAATAGCTATAATTCGCACTTGTCTCCAATCATCTGGAACAATATTATGCTCCAGAAACCGATTGAATAAATTCAACAAGCGATGTTTCGCCACATCAGGGAGGTTTTTTAACAAGTTGAACTTAATTCTATCCGTTCCTGGAGCCGAATTGTTACAAGAAAGGAGAGCAAGAGAGAATTCTACCATCGAAAACTCGGAATCAAGATCGCACCTATCTTGTGGTATATCTCGAACAATTTTTTGCACGGGAGCGGAATCGGGACAAACCTTCCGTGCAAAATTAAAAATCCATCGATGTGAATATTCTTCGCTTTCATTCGATGAAGAGCGATTTCTCATGTTTCGAGCCACTTTCCATAATTTTTTCATTGACGTTTCTCGTGACAAACCTCCCACGAAATTTCGCCAATAAGCACGTTTTTTCCCTTTGATCAAGTTTTTAAATGGATTTTCAAGGTCCAAATACGTTTGAAAATTCTCAATGGTTCCACGTTTCCGAAAAGCTTTAAATGCGTTCGATTTATCCTGATAAAGCTTGGAACATTGGCTATCCCACCATGGATTGGGAGGCCTTTGACGAAAAGTGGAGCCTGGGATGGGTTTCGTTTGAGCGCGAACCGCGCTGTCATATATCAAACGAGAAAGGAAGTTATACTCCTCCAATGGAGGCAAACCATCTCTGGAATTGATGGCTAGAGCAATTGCGTCCGCATATTTTTTCCAGTCAATGTGTCTTGTGAGGTCATATGCCATGTTTATAGATTCAGAAGAATTCGAACCAATGGTGATGGAAATTTTGATTGGCAAGTGGTCACTGCCGTTGGGGTCCTGGATTACATTCCACTTGCAATCTAACGATAGTGTATTCGAGCAAAGCGAGAGGTCAAGGGCACTTGGGTTAGCAGGAGGTTTAGGTACACGTGTTGTTTCCCCAGTGTTCAAAACGGTCATATTGAAGCTGTTACAAAGGTCATATATCAACAATGAACGATTGTCGTCG
This sequence comes from Toxorhynchites rutilus septentrionalis, assembly GCF_029784135.1. Classification (NCBI taxonomy): domain Eukaryota; kingdom Metazoa; phylum Arthropoda; class Insecta; order Diptera; family Culicidae; genus Toxorhynchites; species Toxorhynchites rutilus. Next base: position 207,468,065 of record NC_073745.1, read on the forward strand.
TACTGTTCCCCCCAGGCAGTTCCGTGAGAGTTGAAGTCTCCCAAGATCAATCGTGGCTCAGGAAGGAGTGAGCACATGTCAACAAGTTGCTTGCGGCTAACCGCAGCTCTCGGAGGCCAATACAAGCTGACAATACAAAGGTCTTTGCCTCTGATCTTTGCATGACAAGCAACAGCTTCGATCCCCCCAATAGGTGGAAGGTCAATTCTAAAAAATGAGTGGCACTTATTGATCCCCAATAGCACCCCTCCGTATCTGTCAACACGGTCCAAGCGTATAATATTAAAATCGTGGAAAGAGATATCATCTCGCGAAGAAAGCCAAGTTTCGGACAGAGCAAAAACGTCACAATTGAAGTTATGAATTAAAAATTTGAATGTATCCAGTTTAGGGATAAGACTACGACAATTCCACTGTAAAACAGTGATATCTCCGACCTCTCTATTTGAATTAGACATCAAGAGAGATAATCATTGCAAGGAGGGGCCATGTTTGCATCAATTGTTGCAAAATTGTCTTTAATACTGGAAGCATTGAAATGACAATGGTTCTGATGGAGTCGGAAACATTAAAGCATGTGAAGATTTGAGCCAGAAGGTCAGTCAACTTCATAAATCCCGATTGGGGAGTTGAGCTGGACGGAAAAATAGGGACATTTGGGGTTTTTGATGTCCCCTCGAGTGCTGGGTCGTTCGAAGGTGAACTATTCCCACGGAAGCCAGGAGGAACCTGATTTTGCTTGTCCGCTGCACTCGATTTTTTAGGCATTCTAACAGGAGGTATAACCGGAGGGGCTTGTCCTTGAACTTTGGGAGTGGTCACATTTTTGCGCCGGGGATTCCCTTGGAAAATGAACGGTGTGCCCCCGTTAACTGTGTCCGCTTCCATTTCGTCAACGGGCAACGTGGCGAAGACATTTTGTGTGATGATTGGTTGTTGTTGTTGGGCCAGTGGAGAAGCGCCCTTTAAAATATCCGCAAAAGTGCGTTTCGAGCGTTCCTTCAAAGAGCGCTTTTTTTCTCCCAGCGACTCTTGTAAGTTTCACAAACTGAGAGCTCGTGTGGGGATCCCCCGCAATATGGACATTTATGCTCAGTCGCACTGCAGGATTCCCCCTCATGTTGCTCTCCGCAAGTGGCACAGCGCTCCTTGTTGGCACAATAATCTGAAGTGTGACCAACTGACTTGCATTTTTGGCAAGTCATGGGCTTTGGCACGAAGAGTCGCACAGGCAGTCTTAATTTGCCCACCATGACGTAGTCAGGGAGAGCGGAACCAGCAAAAGTTACTCGAAACGAGTCTGACGGCGTGAATTTAGTTTTTCCCTTTTCTTGGGATACTTTCCCTAGTTGGCGGCTGTCCAAATTTGAACGCCCACCAACGGGAGTCTTTTAAATTTACCAACTCCTTCCTTTATCATTTCACACGTCAGACCCGTTTCAGTTATCACCCCCGAGATTTCTACGTCATGGGACGGCACGTAGACACGATACTCTAGGGAGAATCTCTCGTCGATCACAACTGTATTTGCGTGTTTCCGATCATTCACGACAACACGCAGTTTGTTCGGTCTAACCTTAGAGATTTCGACCACGGAGGAATAATATCTTGCCAGATCTTTCGAAACCTGAATGACATTGATGGATTTTCCGTTCGGTTTGGGCCGGAAAAAAACAACCCATGGCCAGCTCCAGGTGAATCTTCTGGATAGACCTTGACACGAGGAGAGGAAGCAACTGAGGGGGAGGTCGAGGTTGATTGTTGAGCGGGAGCGGGATCAGTTGGGCTGGGAGGCAAGTTCGGGAGTTGAGCGGAAACGGGAGCGGGAGAATGAGGGGGTGAAGAGGAAAGGTTTGCAAATTTTCTTGAGGGAGGCTTGTTGAGGTGAGTTAACTCTTCCTGTGAAGAGACATCTTCTGAGGGGGGAACGCGTTTAAGCGACTTCCCAGCACCCGTAGCTGGGGAGGGGGCGACAGTGGATTCGATATCCATGTCAACGCTTTCTTCCCCTTCTACCATTTAAAATGGCAGATGTACACTTTCTTATAATTTTTGCAATTTTTGTTTTTATAATTAACCTTAACCTAATAACCTTAACCTATTAATTTCAGTATACTTATTATGCAGACCAGTGCGGATTGTTTATAACGGTGCTGCGTGTTGATCGTTCGGTACAGCTGAACCCGTGTATCGCACCACGCGGTGATGATGTCGAAGACGTTGCTACGGCGATAACACACCAGCACACAGCGCTCGCGTGCAGGGTTTCTTCCTCTCGCTTGTTGTGTCTGCTTCAATGAATTCACAGGAAATCCCGTTAGTGTCCAACACTCAGTTCACCAACGGTATCACTTCAACGATGGACCATAACGATATAAAACCGTCCGGCGGCTTCGAGCTTAGGAAGACGAATGATTGCCTACAATGATTATAAAAAGTTATCCGCAAGGAAGTGCTCTATCATCTATCCTCTGGTCACTAGTGGTTGATTACCTTCTGAGACGCTTAGAGGCAAAGTTTGCCGAAATCGTGGGCTTTGCTGATGATCTAGTCGTAAGGATACGTGGAAAGTTCGATGATGTGATATCGAGCAGGATGCAGATGGCTGTAAACCTTACACAATCTTGGTGTATCACAGGATGTCTGAGCATAAATCCCTTAAAAAACGATTCTGTCACATTTACCCGAAAGACAGTTACAGGACGACAACTACCTGAAAGACATTCACCCGAATGTAACAAATATCCGAAAGCTACAGGTACCCGAATGCAACATTTACCCGAATGCAACATTTATCCGAGAGTAACATTTACTCAAATATAACATTTACAACGAGAGTAACAAAAAAAAAACAATACAAATATACAAAAACTCGTATATTGCGTGTGTAGAGAAAAAACGAAAGAGATCTTCCTTTGTGTACTATAAGTTATGAAAAAATATTGAAATCTGTGTAAAAAACAGATATTTCGTTGGAAGGAGATAAAATAACAGGATTATAACACAACGAGATTCTAGAGTCATTTACCGTTTATATGGATAGGATGCCGCTCCCGACGACTAGTTGGCGGCTGACTCGAATTGCGTCATCTCGGCAGCTTGAGCCCACCTCAGTTCTTTATCCTCGTTAGGTGGGGACTTCGCCCCCATTAACCTCTGACCTCTGGCCTCTAACCTCTGAATAAATTTCATTACGGAAGAATAAATTCATAAGAAAAATTGCGATGCGGTGCCATTTTTTTGTTACCAATTCGTTTCAAATTTTCAAGACATTTTCGAAATATGTCATGGCACATTTTCATTTCTAAATGAACTCTTAGTCTTAAAGAGCAATACGGAAAGGAAAGAGACGACATGTTAATCGTGCCTACATCAAATTTCCCCATTCAAATTTTCCATTTTACTTCGTATTTTTGTTGCTCTCTCATGTTGTTTTGATTTAATCTTATTTATCAACAGGAGATTGGACAAAACCCATAATCCGATTTGTCGGAATTTTTCTTCATTCGGGTTCGGGTAAATGTTACATTCGGGTGAATGTCATTCGGGCATGTGTTACATTCGGGTAAATGTGCTTCGAATAAACGTGTTTTCGGTGAATTGGACAACCCTCAAAAACAACAATTGCCCTTTTCACTAAAATGAAGAAAGAACATCTGCAGACTGCAAACCAAAAATGGTTATATTTGTTTACACTGCCATTATGCGGTCTAGGGAAGCATATGGTGACCAAAAACTAAGAAGACTATATCCACTACAACAGCCCTATTCTGTATTTCGTCGGATTTTCATTTCGTTAGAGTTATAATGTCGCATTCCCTATTTCGAACATTTTGTCCATTAAATGTTCGAAGAGAAATGGGAATGCAAAAACAACTCAAACGGAATACAGAATGAAATTTTATCAAGTTGTTCGAAATATTTCGAATCGATCGAAATACAGAATAGGGGTGGAAACACTAAACAAACTCCAACGACTGGCTTGCGTTGCTATTACAGGAGCAACTCGAAGCACACTGTTACCCTGTTACAGAAAAGATTGAAGAAAATGATAGACGGGGACAAAACAATATTTCTGATTGTGTGTTGAAGAGTGAGCTGAAGAAATGGGAAGACCGGGAAGTGAAGACCAATTGGATGGCTGTAAAACTTTTTTTTATTTTTTTTTTTATCTTCGCTTATTTTTCGTCGGCCTATTTCCGCCACTTTTAGTGCCAATCACCGACATCAGGGAGGCGACTCCACCTGTTCCTACCTATCAGACTCAACAACTCATGAGCCGGGCCAACTTCTTTTACTTCCGCTCCGAAGGAAGACGTAACCAGAGATTTTTTCGCCTCAGAAAATCCCAACGACGCCAGCTGGGATTGAACCCAGGCCGATCGGATTGTGAGGCTGTTACGCTAACCATACAACCACTGGCGCCGTCGGCTGTAAAACTTAACCAGTAAATAAATTTATCACACCGAGTTCTATGCCTTAAAAGAAAAGACCTGAGCACATTTTATAACTGAACACTGTCTGAGCAAATGACCTATTCGAAACATAAATTTCGTATAAGATGATATTTGTTGTTTTTGAAATACCGAGAGCGAAAACTCGGAACATTTGCTTTATCAAGCTCTAACAAAACGCAGATTTCAACATCTTGATAAGACCACTCTAGAGTCCAGGAGGTTTGAATTGCATTTCCGATTAAGATTATAAATTTCATTAGACAAGTTATTCTTGATTATTTGTAATTCGAGTCGATAAGAATCGACAATCACTATCACGAGCAAAAGTTTGTATTTTGTAAATCGCGATAATCTCATCGAGTCTTGTTCTTGTTCGAACTTCATGTGTTGCAAATTGCGTTTCTGAAATGGCTCCCAAATATATCAGGGACACAAACCAAAACAAACTAATTCTCCAAGGTAATGCAACAAGCAAACCAAACAGCTCGAAAAATTATTACCGTTGCACCGATAGCTTTCACTCGGTCGATGCTATTGACTTTTCTTCCTTGTTTGGTTTATAGAGACTTTAAACTTTAAACTTTTGTGGTTCATTCGTGTCTAACCGGAAAAGGGTCCTTGTGGAAAGGGAAAGAAAACTACTCTATTGCTCTTCCTTCACCTATCTTAACCCTTTCGTTACGAGCGTCGTCTACAGGCAACATCCCCGCGATGACTTGTGTGTACGAGCGTCGCCTATAGACGACATCAGAGTGATACTGCACATCGATCACACCAGCGCGATATGCACACTTTTCGGCGCAGTGCTCCGTTCAGCGGTATCATTCCGACGAAGCACACTGGCGTAGCGAAAGGGTTAAGATATACAATTTACGCTTAACTTTTCGATAGGCCCTATTTTTTTATCGATTCTCTTCATTGACTTTCTCTTTCGATAACCACGGTCTTGCAAACAGATTTTGTGCCAGATTTCGATATAATTTGATAAACGATGTTTCCCTCTACACTGCTGATTGTCGAACACATAAGGAAATGCTATTTTCGCTGAGTTATTAATGGTAGAGAATGTCGAAGAAAAGAATCGATCGAAACAAATAGGTTCTATTGAAAAGTTGAGCGTGAATTAATTACCGCTCGACGCTCTCCGGCAACGATGCTGCTCCGATGACCACCAAACGGGAAGTGTATCGACTATCTGTAGGGTCGGTAAGTCGGGGTGAGTAGGACATACGGGATGATTTAGACCACCCCTTTATCTTGAAAAGCACGGCTCAACTTGGATTTCTTATAATGTTATCTCCTTTTATTGTTGAACCGTATGTACCTATCGTAAAAAAAACTTTGGTAAAATTCGACAGGTGGAAGGAAACGGTAACATGAACGAAAAAAGCACTTTGATTGTAAAAATGTAAGTCTTTCGATCGTGGTTTTAAGTTTTTTTACGTTGGTTAAATAAACTTTTCGTGTATTGTTCAGTAAAGTTCTGTTCGCCTACAGAAGAGGAACCATTTGATGCAGGTAAACTGGAATTCTGGAACTACCACAAAGGATGGACAGACTTTATAAAAAAAAGATCGATCATGTCGAATCGATTTTCTAAACGGCGTAGGGACCAGTCCATTCATTAAATCGGTACCAAAGAATCGATCGTCTTTTCTGCAAGCAGGGCACACAAATTTCATATTTATAAAGAAACATCAAACGCACTTTGTTTTGTTCCTCAGCAGACCACAAAAATGTTTAAAGTCCAGAAAAAAACAAGGGTATCTTGTACCGTCAAGGAGCCGTTTTAATAAATACATTAATTGAAAAAGGAAATTCATCAACTAATATCTACTCAGCAGGGTTGCCATAATAAAATATGTGCTTTTGGTCTCAAAAAATCTTTTTATCTGAGTTTTTTCTCAGAAAATCTGTATCGAAATCTGTAACAACCCTTTGCGGTCATTTGTCTGCTCTCAGTCACCACAGCAATGAAGTATACTAATATTATAACTTATGCAATAATGTCTGATACTCTTTTTTTTAAAAGAATGTTAATGTGTTTTGAACTTATTCATGAACCAAAACCGTATTGCTATGAATAATATATAACGGTACTCAGTATAAACAAAAGTTGTTATCCGTGCTTGAGGAAAGGATTAATGGAAAACTCCATGTATTGCAGCACTGTGTAGATGTAAAGAGCATTTTTTTGTATGTATGTACGGCGAAATACGGCAAACTAATTATTTTTGTGTTACTTGCGAAAGTTATTACACGAAGAAGAATTATAGCAAATATTTTTCAGACATTAACATAAAAACTTTGTTTAGTAAATACTTATCAGAGGTTTACAAAAAATAAAAGAAACTTGTTCATCTTTTATAATCTTATAATTTTGTGAGATCACTGCTTTCTCGAGTAAGAGTAATTGCGACCATTTAATACAACCGCAAAGGGTTAAATCTATAAGTTCAATTTTGAAGCATAATCTTAGCTTTAGTTTCATTGGTTGACATAGTTGTTATGAATTTGACGATGTTGATGGTATCCACGTAAAAATGTGCAGTCACTTTGCAGTTAGTAGGGAAAAGATAAACAGTGTTAATTATTAATTGTAAAGCTAGCCGATGACGCAGACTTTTGCATATTTTCGCCTCAGATTGAATATGAGAAAGCAGTATTACACGCTACATATGAATGCCAAAATGAGACTCATTCAAACTGATTCGAATGCTATATGAATAAAATTGGTAAGTAGGGAAAAATATTATTGAGATCAAGTCAGAACTATTAGATGTACCGGTAAGTTTCTTCGGATTTACAACAGATGGCGTAACTTGATTATTATTCCAGTGAATCAAATTTCCAGACATTCATTGGAAAGCTACTGTCATGGCGCATTTTTTTCAGTATATGTCAAAATTGAAAAAAAAATAGTTTTTTGCCACTTCGAATCGAATGTCGAATTTCATACCAACGAGAGTGTTTTTGCGTGGAGTGTTACTTCATTACTTCAATATGAAGAAAAAAGCTGCGGACGGTCATCGCATTTTGGTGGAAGTTTATGGTGACCATGCTCCAACTGAGCGAACGTGTCAGACGTGGTTTGCACGGTTTAAAAGTGGTAATTTTGACCTGGAAGACGAAGAACGTTCCGGACCGCCAAAAAAGTTTGAAGATAAAGAATTGGAGGCTTCACTCGATCAAGATCCGTTACAAACGCAACAAGAACTTGCAGATACACTTGGAGTAGCTCAGCAAACCATATCCGATCGTTTAAAAGCAATGGGAAAGATCCGAAACATAGGACATTGGGTGCCGTATTAATTGAAGCCACGAGACGTCGAACGCCGTTTTTTACGTGCGAAAAATTGCTCCATGGCATAAAAGAAAGGGTTTTTTTTTTGCATCTAATCGTTTCTGGCGATGAAAAGTGGATCCTTAAAAGTCGGGCAACGTATGGATACCCCGGCCTTGCATCAAGCGCGGAATATTCACGGCCAGAAGATTATCCTGTCTATTTTGTGGGGCCAGCTGGGTGTGCTGTACTATGAGCTGCTAAATTCGAATGAAAACAATACAGGGGGACCTCTCCTGACGACAATTGATGCGTTAGAGCCGTACACTGAAGGAAAAACGGCCACAATATGAGCAAAGACACGATAAAGCTATTTTGCAGCACGACAAAGCTCGGCCGCATGTCGCAAACCCGGTCAAAACATACTTGGAAACGCTGAAATGGGGGGTCCTATCTCACCCGCCGTATTCTTCAGACATTGCTTCGTCCGATTACCACCTTTTTCGATCAATGCAACATGCCCTGTTGACCAGCACTTCTACAATTTTGATGAAGTCAAAAATTGGATCGATTCGTGGTTAGCCGATAAATCGGCCTCTCTGCAATGGTTATCTGTGAAGCAAAGAATTGTGTATTTAACTATGGTGTTAATTTTTAAAAATAAAACAAACTATTTTTACTATCCATTGTATCATTATTTGTTCATCTATCTTTTAACAATAGAACAAAAATTGAACGGCGAAAAAATAATCATAACTAGAATAGTTAAGAGCTGATGAAGTTAGAGAGTTAAAAAAAAGTTGTGCCATGGCGTACACGATTCCAGCCTTTCTGGTTATCTGAAACAAAAAAAATCGAACAGATTCTGAACTGCATCAAATTGTTCCTCTAACTTAGACGAACAGAACTGTACTGCACAATACACGAAAAGTTGGTTTAATTAGCGTGAAAAACCTTAAAACCACTATCGGAAAACTCACATTTTTGACGATCAGAGTGCTTACTGTGTTTATGCTACCGTTTCCCTCTACTTGTGAAGTTTTACCAAAGTTTTTTTTACTTTAGGTACATACGGTTCAACAATAGAAGGAAATGAAATTATAAAAAATTCAAGTTGAGCCGTAATTTTTGAGATAAAGGGGTGGTCCAAATCACTCCTTATGACCAAATCACCCCGTGTTACCCTACTTGGTGCGTTACTATCTCCGGGATTGCCGCGACATAGTGTCACAGAGCGCGGTGGGTGATTCCTCGGTTTTAGGAGCCACACATTTTGGCGATCCTGCCAGACTGCTGATTCAATAGCAGGAAATTTGGATTTTTTTTCTTTTTTTTCACTAAGGAATCACCCACAGCGCAAGTGATTAGGTGTGTATTATAAATGTGAACTGTTAGATCGAATTTATAAACAATATTCGAAACGAAAAAATTGCTGCGTTTATATTAGGGAGATCTATAGCTATAGATGGATTTATTCACGTGAACGGTGATGTGAACGAGTGAGAATAAATATGATACACTTATTCGAGGAATATACAGGGTTTTCCATTTCGGGCTTCCGAAAGTATACAGCCCTGCGCTGACAACCGTTTGACATAGCTGTCAACCAAAGCGTCATATCGTTAATTGAATGCCTGTCATTTTACAATATGGATCGTTTTAGCATATCGCACAACGTGTTAATTTTGTTATATTATACTATAATAATGATGAAAAACCGGCAAATGTTTTTCGAGCATTACGGACGGATTTTGGTCGTCATGGACGGCCTAAAGAGCACACAATCGCTAATGTAGTGCGTAAATTCGAACAAACTGGATCCGTAGCGGATATTGTGAAACCTGTGCATCATCGTAATGTGCGTTCGGCCGAAAATATTGCTGCTATTGCTGCCAGTGTGGAGGATGACCCGAATGTTTCGATTCCACGGCGTGCTCAGCAATTGGGTTCGTCAAACACATCATTGTGGCGGATTTTGCATTTGGACTTGCACCTACATCCATATAAAGTCCAACTGGTACAAAAATTAGAGCGTGGTGACCATGGACTGCGTCGGGCATACGTCGATTGGGTGAACGAACAACAGCAAAATGCTGAATTTTCGCATCAAATTTTCTTCAGCGATGAGGCACATTTAGAGCTCGGTGGCTATATGAACACCCAAAATTTCCGTATATGGGGCTCAGAAAACTGCTGTTTTGTTCGAGTAGCAGAGTGATGCGGGGTTCGAGATGGATGTGCGCATATGTACACGGGTCGTACATTTATCATGGCTTTAGGTTGCGTGAGGGGGTTCATGAATGTGTTCATTGTATAGATTCGCGCTGGTGTGGACGGATGATGCGATTTCTGTGGATCTCATCATGTTTCTTCATATGAATGAATCGCTGGTCTAAACCAACCGTAATGCATATGTGTGGCTGCAGCTCAGGCGAATTTGCAACCCAGAGGAGAGATCCTCTCTGGAGCCACCAAATGTGGCTGCAGGTTGCGCTAACGCGAAGGTTTTCTATATTAGCCACCGAATGTGGCTACCAACGAGCGCTGATTGTGCAATCGACACAAAAGGGGAGGAGGAAGGCCCTTTATCGGACGCTTTCTGGTACGCCAGATCACGTAGAGCACATAACGAGTATGCGCCTACTGATGCGATCCGGTGGTACCACGTCACTTAGGAATTCCTTGGCCGGGCGGAGTGGGAGTGGGAGGGAAAGGGGATAGGGAGGATGGATGGCGGAATTTCGGATTCTTTTGCCGAAGCTGTTCGGCAAGTGATACTTACCAACGCCCGATGCGTTGGGTTGGTTCCTGTTTCTACAGCGTCCTTCCTGGTCTCGTCGATGCCGGTGTCCTTCCTGCCTCTCCTATAGGCGTGTTGTGGATGTGATATTTGCTGGGATTTCTCCCGTCCTTCGGTATTTTACGATCGGAGATAGGCTCCGACTGTAAACTGATTGCATCTATTTGTTCGTTTACCCGGCGAGTTACCGCTAGGCGGAGGGTTTTTATGCTATTTTCTGTGTATTTAGGATAGAGCGTGATCTAATCATCTGCTCTATCATTCTGCGTCGAATCATGCTCTAAAAGCGTGATCCGTGCGGCGACAATATGTTTGCAAACAGGCCGGGGAAGTTGACAGTTCTCTGCAGCGGCAGAGGCGGCCTCTGTGAGAGGTATGAGTTTTGAGTGCCTTCGGAACGATCTGTGGGCGGTGTGCTGCATCGAATTTGTCATGTTTTTTTCGGACAGTTTGCGTTTACCGATTTGTTTCTGCTTCGTTCGCCTAATCTTGAGCCATTGTGGTTTCATATGGGAAATGGTTTGTTTTTCTTCGAATGTCTTCCTCGAAGAAGAAACTGAGTTGGATGCTTCTCCACAGTACCAAGTAATGGTTCCCTCATATGACAGTCGTTTGTCATCGTTTGGTGGTCAGAGGAATTTGGTCTAGAAATTATTCATTAGTTCATCCTGTGTCGACTCGATTCCGATCCGATCAATTTTAGTAGAGTTCAAGTGTACAGTTTGAGAATGCTTGTGCTTGTAAATTAAACAACATCAGCGGGCGCAAGCAAGGTAACACGCAAATCCCGTCTGTAGCTGTAGATCAACATCATCGAATATAGGTTGTGGGGGTCAATAGGATTGGGGAAGCATGTAATTTTTCAATAACATCCACATCATTCAGAAATTGGTCTATATGTATAGATCAGAATGAAAGGCCAGATATTTTGGTAAGCGCAAAAGTCGAGAAGAAATTGTCCGATTTGAGCTGTCTTTATTTCATAATATTCTCTGTATCGAAAATGTATTCCATGAAACGGGGGAACATGTTATTTGCAAGTGATTGAAGAATCTTGAATGTCAATTGTGTCTGAAAATAATTTTATATTATAATGATGAATGTTGGTAGAAGTACTAGGAAATCTATAGCAAAAAAGAACTGAAAAGGGTAAAAGGGAAATTAATCAATTGAGAGTTCTGCGATTAGACCCACGAACGTTCACTTAGTAAGAAAACGAGAATATTTGAAAGTATTTATATCAAAAAACAATTTGGGACGGGCCGAAGTTCGCGGGGTCAACTAGAATGTAGCATTGTTGTTGTTCAGAATTGGAAGTACGATGCCCGCGTAGGATTGTCCCGGTAGCGGCTCAGGACGACCGTATGAAAAAAAATATAATGACGAAAGTACGGATCGGGACGACCGTGCTGTTTAAAATAGAAGTAAAATTATTTGCAGATCGGGACGACCGTATGAATAAACTTATAAAGAAAAGAGTGCGGATCGGGACGACCGTGCTGTGTACAAATGGAAGTAAAAATATTTGCGGCTCAGGACGACCGTATGAATAAACTTATAAAGAAAAGAGTGCGGATCGGGACGACCGTGCTGTGTACAAATGGAAGTAAAAATATTTGCGGCTCAGGACGACCGTATGAATAAACTTATAATGAAAAGAGTGCGGATCGGGACGACCGTGCTGTGTAAAAATAGAGGTAAAATTATTTGCGAATCGGGACGACCGTATTACAAAAATATAATGAAAAGAGTACGGTGCGCAGAACAAGTACGTGCTTGGGAAGACCTATGGAACATAACTCGTAATTTTGTTAGTTGAAATTAGCTCATACATCCCGAAGGTGGTTCAAATGTTTTCTGTGAAGGAAAATACACTAAAACAAAATCCACATGCATTTGTTCTTTTCGTTTTTTTTAATTTCAATTTTTTTTTTCGGAGAAGAGAAAAGATTTATGGCAAACCCAGTTCAGGCAACACGGGCATCTTCAGTTTAGTGTTCAAGTGGGCTGGGCACTCGGCACATTTTCCGCCATCTTATTAGCAGGCAGTCACCGTTCGACTTCTGGCGGTCTCCGGTTATCCCGCGGATGCTCAGGAACACACACTTAAGTACTTCTGCAATCAAATGGAGAAATAGTGCATATTGTCAAAATGCCTGGGAATATCTTATGTGAAATGAGTGAATGATCGTCAAACGAATAATTATTGTAACCGTGTTTCACGTATGACGTCTCTCGTCTATTTTTTTTTTGGGAAGGAGGAGGATGTGTGGCGCTTCTCGATTATATCGATAATCTTGTCGATAACACCCGTTATTCTTTATTGAAGCATCCCACCTTGTAGGCACATACTTGGTGTGTTACTATCTCCGGCCTCGCAGCGACATAGTGTCACAGAGCGCGGTGGGTGATTCCTCGGTTTTAGGAGCCACACACTCATCAACCATGCAGGAGTCGAGTTTCGAAACGTCTGAGTTGGCTGAATGTAAACCACAAATCCGGATCATTGCAGAACTTTAGAAACACGCCTCTTCGTTTTGGCAGATAAAGTTCCTACTTCATTCCCTAGGCGTTAAGCTTTCTTGTGTCTCCAAACTATACTTAATTTTTTCAATGTATTTGCAAAGCCAATTTTCTCAGGCACCTTGGTTTTGACAGGTGTGTTGGGAAATTCGTAAATCGGTCCAATCAAAACGGGGCAGTTAGGGCGTTTAAATAGCGCTCGGTATCTTACAGTTATTCAATTGCTTATCTCAGGAAAAAAAACATTTTATTAATTTTGATATATGCGTAGAAATATTTTCTATCAGTTGATACAAACATCTTTCCGATCTACCAAGAAATACTAGAATTATGAGAATCCGAAATCTTAAATTTTTTCCTGCATGTTCTGTGTTTAGGTTTTCATTTTACCCCCCATATATTCCGGTTAGACGTAGTCCCACGTCAAAAACAAACGGTTGCAGTCAAAACTCTGTGAGTGAGAATGGGGATGTGACAAAGCCACATTTTTATATATTTTTTTATTTGCTTTTTTCAATTGGAACTTGACCGTTGTTCGAAGCTTGTTGTTATGATGAGAATCAAATTGAATAAAACTTATTTTCATTAGAAGAACCGTAATTTTGGTGGAAGATTTTATAAAGATTACATCCACGCTGTATAACCACGCCTGAGCCACAACACCCAATTAGAAAGAAACGCAACCGTATCAACATACGGTTGACATTGAACAGTTCCTTCTTCAGGGATGAGTCATCATTCGTTCCCGTTTCATTTTTATTCTCACCAAACAAGCAGGTTCTTAAAACTGAAACTGAAATGCTTCTTCACCATGCGTGCCTTGCTCCCAACCATTGCATAATTATATACCTATCCCGTAAATGATGCGGGATGCAATGGAAACAAGATTTTCTTCGTTATGTTTTTCCCGCTTTTGCGTACGTTTGAACCCAACATCTTATTGATCTTCTTCCATGTGTTAAGCAAAATATTGGATGACTCCGAGGAAGCACAACAAAAAAAACGTGAAAAGAGCTTTATAAAGCTAATCGACTACGATTTCAGAAACTCTTTTTTTTTGTTTATTCAGGTGTATCCCAAAAAAGTTGAAGTTCTTTCGATTTGCCCAAAAAGAAGCAGTGTTCAATGCTTGGTCTGTTTACCAAGCCAGGAACCCTTTGAGCTGTTTTGATTGCATGGAACGAATTGATATTTTCGTACACACACACACACACACATACTTCAAATAACGTTGGCAGGCAGGGATTTCGATGCTTTCTTCTGCGACGAACTTTTTGGACGATCGTTTTTGATTGAAGCAATTTAGAGAGAGAGAAAAACAGGCGGTGCTCTCGTGTCGATCAGGTGAGTCATCACTGAGATATTCCAACTACGTTCAGTTGTACTTAAAGGTACGCATCGTTTTCGATTCGTTGAAACACAACTATTCTGTGGCTTTAAATCTATTATTGTTATGACTTTGATGGGAACTTGCCCATGACATTGCGAAATCTGTATCGACGAGAAGTAAACAAAAATAGAATATATTTTACCTTTAATATCTTTTCAGAATAGAAAATAATTCAATTAACTTGAAAAAATTATCAAATACTTTGATATAATGTGAAATAATAAAATACAGGCAATAAACAGGAACATTCGATAGGATGGAAGCAGAAAAATTCTAAAATAATAGTGGAATAAATAAGTGTGAGTTAGTTTAGATATTTAAATTCAAAGTAAGTAGTTAGGAGTTCCATGCCATTATAACTCGAGATTTATAGATCAGGTTCTTGGCAGTTATCAAGCTTGTGATGAACTTAATTACAGCGCGGACTCGATTATATACAGTCTCCGATTTCTATTCTTTGTAAATAATTAAATCCTGTATTTAATTGGGTCGGTTTTTTTTATATTCGTTTTTATGAATATATTTTTCGTTTGTTTCGTTTGAATATATGATTTTTTTTGTTTCGGACTCTTTGTTTGAGACTTTATTGGAAGTAAAAAAATTAAAAGTAATTTTCAATGTGTAATTATTAAATTTATCCCAAAAATTCATATTAAACTTGAATGCTTCCCAACTTCTATCATTTTTAATTTCGCTGCAATATCGATCCAGGTCGTACTCGATTATATACAGACTCGATTATATGTGATTCGATTATATACAATTTTGGACTCGATTATATACAGTTTGGAGCAAAATATTTTTTTTTCATATTTCAAATATGGCTTATTTCATGAACAAATGTAACCTTTCAACGTTAAGGGTAAGTTTAAGTGGCTATTACTTGTGCCGTGGGGTAAAGATCGTGATTTTCGAAGATTTTGCTTGATTTTCACCAGGAATTGTTTATATCGATATTGCAGCCAAATTAAGAAAGATAGAAATTGTGCGTCAAAAGAACTTCAATTTAATTGATAGGAACAATCTAGTTTAATATAAATTTTTAGGATAAAATTAATAATAACACATTACAAATTATTAACTTTTAAGTGTTTCACTTCTAAAATGTTATTGAAATCCACTAATTTAGTTGTTCCACTACTATATCCTTTACTAAATTTTCACATCTTTCAAATAAAAGCATCAGAATCGTCTTCCGTAGCGTAGAGTTCTATAAGTTCTATAATTTAAAAAACAAAAAATACATGCAAAAAAAAAGAAATAAAAAAAAAATTTTTTTTGACTCCATTACAGGGAAACTTCTTAACGTACCCTCGTTATAACGTACCATCGTTATAACGTCACTCGATATAACGTACATTTTACCTCGATATAACGTACACATTATCAAAGTCCAAAAAAAATTTTTTTTGGATATTTTTTTTCTGAAACAAAAATAAATTATCTCTATTTTGATACTACAGCTTGTGTTGTAACTTTAACCAATCCCGAAATACAACTGTTTTGTGATTCCGGATTTCAAACGAATCAAACTTCAATCAACAGAACGAAGGGAAACATCATGAGAAAAGTTAGCTTCGTCTTCTAATAGAGTCCTTACTCAAACAGCAACACAATAAAGGAATATAAACTACGTTTCAGAGTTCTTTATTATGCTTCGATATAACGTACAATTCGATACAACGTACAATTTTGAAAGTAAAATGTACGTTATATCGAAGTTACCCTGTATATACAGGATTGGATTATATATAGTGAAAATAAATCAAGAACTGTATATAATCTGATGGCTACTTCCAAATTAAGGACCATAATTTGGGTCCAAAATTCGTCAGTGTAATCTCTATCAGATTAGAGGACACGAAGCCGGTTTTAAAATGTTAAAATGACTGAAAATTTTCACATCATGTTATTTAATTACTTGAAACTGACTTTTATTCAACCATATGGCTATACAATTCCAACATTTTTTCTGAGTCTTTTCATTATAATATAAAGTTGTCTTCATTAACTATTTTCATATGAGATTTTTTTTCCCCACCTGCAAAAAAAGTGTTTTCTAATTTAACCCAGCGCAAAAATGCCCGTTTTTGAAAAACTGTTTTTGATGAAACTAAAGTGTTCTAAATGATACCACATGACAATTCAAAACTGTTTTTTGTGTCAGTGTCATTTTATCTGTCATTTTTGTTGTTTTGTTGTGTATTGAAGCTTGCAAAGTTCGAGTTTAATGGAGTCGCAAAAGTAAACATAAATTTATCAAAGTTTTACCTCTTAAAGGATTCTAAATTGCTCAAATCTGTGACACAACATTACTAGACGAGTGTAAAAAATGATATCTAGCAAAAAATCCGAAGGAAATTATGAACCCGCAAAAAAATCTATGTTTACTTTTGAGCGTATAAAATTTCATACGCTGTGCAACTACGGTATATTTTCTTCTCAATAGGATATATCAGCTTCCCGATAATCCGGAGGAGCTGTACAATTATCTGATTGATTTGGATGAAGAGACATTTGTGTCAACAAATGATATTGACTTTGTCATCGTGCCCCCAAGCGGTGGAGACAGCGATGTGGATGCTGGAGATATTGACTCGGGGACGGCCCTTCCGGTTTTGACAAACAAGTGAGTATCGAGAGCAACATTGAACGAGGCCAATCACAAGAATGCTCCTCGGGCAGCAGCAAAAAGCGGAGAGCTAGACACTGGGAAAAAATGACCTTAAATTCGGATGCAGATGCAGCCGTTGCGACGTGTATGGAGAAGGTCTACAGCACGAAAATGGTTTGCAAAGTTCAAAAATGGCGACTCTGACGTCGATGACACGCCCCTTCTCAATTCGATGAAGAACGTCACTTTCGAAGGAGAACGGTCGCCAAACCAGTAGTGAATTGGTGGAAAAAATGAACTGCGGCAAATATGTACAGCCATCCAGGATATCCGGACATCTTCGATACCGGATGACCGAATATCCGGCAGCCCGATATATATTGGGTGTGGGAAAAAGAAATGTCGTACTTCTGATCGAAATTTCATACATGCAACATACTTAAAATTATCCAATTTAAGTCAAATATGCACCGTTTTGTTCGCAAACTTGTTGCCATTTAGAAGGCAATTATTCATTATCCCCCCCCTTATTACCCCCCCCCCCCTCATTCTCATTTGCAAAAAACTCAGACAGCCAGTTTTCGTAGGCCTCTTTTGAGGCCAACTTAGTATCACCAAGAGCGTTTTGCATGGACCGGAAGAGATGATAATCAGTTGAGCCCGGTCCGGACTATACGGTGGGTGCAATAGGACATCCCATCCGAGCTCCCGTAGCTTCTGGCGGGTCATCAAAGATGTGTGAGGCCGAGCGTTGTCCTGGTGGAAAACAACGCTATTCCTATTGATCATTTCTGGCCGCTTCTGGTCAATCGCCTGCTTCAAACGATCAAGCTGCTCACAGTAGAGAATCGAGTTGAGGGTCTCGCCATAGTTGAGCAGCTCTTAGTGGATGATTCCCTTCCAATCCCACCAAACACACAGCCTTCCTGGCCGTCAATCCGGGCTTGGCGATGGTTTGGGCCGGCTTATCGCGCTTCGACCACGACTTTTTTCGCTTTAGGTTGTCGTACGTGATCCACTTTTCATCACCAGTCATCATCTTCTTCAAAAATGGGTCGAGTTCGTTCCGTTTCAGCAGTGCATCACAGGCGTTGATTCGGTCTAAAAGTTTTTTTTTGCGTCAACTCGTGTGGCACCCACACATCCAGCTTTTTTTGGAATCCAATCTTCTGCAAATGGTTCCAAACGGTTTTATGGTCTATACGCAGTTCCTGGCCAACCGAGCGAGTGCTCACATGCCGGTCTACTTGGATGATTTCAACTATTTTATCGGTTTCCACGACGATGAGCCTACCAGTAAGGGGTGTATCTTCGACAGCTACACCAGAACGAAATCGATCAAACCAACGCTGTGCTGTGCGAATCGTTACAGTATCGGGTCCATAAACTACACGATTTTTTTCGGCTGCCTTCGTTGCAGTTTTAACTCGCAGGTAGTGAAAACGTAAAATATGGCGAACTTCTTGCTTGGTGGACTCCATCTTTGATGCGCTATAAATTGACATGCAATGAAAAGGACAACCACAACACTGTCAAAACGACACTTGTAGCACAGATTGTCGTCTTTAAATAGCCGTATAGTATGACCCCATGCGATGAGTACAACACAACATATGTTTACGCATATATTTCTAGCCTACTACACAGCTGGGAACCTTAAAAAAGTTATAATAATAATTTTTAAAAAACTTTTTTTTTCAATAATACCTAGAATGTCTCTTATTGTACAATTTCTAAAAAATTCACAAAAATTGTTTCATAAATAACAAAGTTATGATGATTTCAGAACGTACAAGTTTGCCCCAAAACATGCGGTCCAAGGTGTATGTCTTACATATTTCTTTGCGGTCCTTAATATGTTAATCGGATTCGATGCGAGATTACTACATGTTCATGTTATATCATTCATAAGATTATAAAATCTAATAAGATTTCATGAACCATAGAATGGTTACCATTCAACACCTGTTTAACACAGGGGGTATCTTGAAAAAAAGTTGTTTCGTTTGGAAATGAGCTCTCCTCCCCAGTAACCATTATAAGTGTAACCCAGGTATAAACAACATGAACAACCACACTTTAACCGATAGCTTTAACGGCGGCGGCGTCTTAATGGCATCAGAAAGCTTCTAAAAACCGACCGGACAGAGGGAGATTCAAACAAAGATGTGTACAGAGGAGCACTGCAGGTCCTTCAAACTCTCTCTCTCTCTCTCTTTCTCGTTATCTTAATTCAATACTCTCGCGCCTACCGTTTGCCCGATCTCTCTCTGATGCGCATGGTATACGCGTAGAGCATCATCAACATGCAGGTACCTGTTTTATTTACTCGCGCATTGAGCGATGATGAGAGAGAGAGATGAACAATGGTTTCATTTTCCGATTCGTTCCCATATGTATGGTTTTTTTTTTGTGTTTGACTCGGTCCAATTGATACATAGAAGAGAGAGAGAATCGCCAAGTGGGCAACGGTGAGAAATATGCGATGGGTTAGGGTGGGTCTCTAGAAGATGTTTTACTGTTAGTACAATAATATGGTCGGTGTTGAATCAGAGAGGACCAAGAGGGTACCAATTGAATTTTTCAAGTTATTGATTGCATTAGGTTAAGCATTTCGTAGGCTACATACCACATTTATCAGATTTGAAGAATCACTCATGCAGGAGGAATAACGTATCAACATTGAATGCTCAACGAAAACCCCATTATAGCATCAAACTTGAGACTCGTTTTTTCTCGAAACCATGGAAATGTCACATGATCCGGTCTGACTTAACACTGACCATATAATAGTTGACTAAAATTTTCGATATTCAGTTGAGTGTTATTTCTATTACATTTATGTACGCCAATCTGTTTGAGAAGTGTCAATAACAGCACCTATTCATTATTTTCATTGACCTTTGAATCGAATGGGACAACCACGTGGACAATTTTAGGGATGTAGGGGTTCACCCTTATTCAATGCACGAGGAAGGGAGTTCTAAATGATGTTCACATGGACTGAGAGAAACATACGTGAGGGATTGATACAGTTAACATTTTCTCATTATTTGTAAAATATGAAAACATTCTTAATGTGTTTCTACTAGTGTCTAGTGTCAGTATGTACGGACTAGTATGGAACCGATCGGTTACGCGGTGACCAAGCCAGGAATGACGGTCAAAAAGGTTTTGCTATGTGTTCGGTGAGTTGACTGGGAATCATCTACTGTGAGCTGCTCTACTATTAATGAACTCTCAACTCGGATCTGTACTCATATCCATTGGAAGGAAGCAATTGCCAAAAAGCCAGCTTTGACCAAAGAAAAAGGAAATATTATTATTCGAAGTATAGCATAAAATGTGAATTTCATAATGCCGGACGATTCAACTTGCTCAATACGTTGAGCCCCTACAAAAGTAGGGGACCGACAATTATCTTTTCTTCTGGCTCACATCGGTCTTTGTGGATCGATAGTGGATGTGTTCATCATTATTCTTCAATCCCAAAAATTGGCGAACAAACGCCAACATTTTGTTTATACTCTTTTTTGCGGAAAGGACGACAACTGTGGAATTGTTTGGCAAAAACGCTCTATCGAATATACATTCTGAAGAGTGGTTTACGCTCATCGTAATCGTCCAATCATCAAAGATAATATTTGATGGCGAAGTGGATCGAGACTCGTGTTAAATACAGAAAAGTTCACAAAATTATTAGGCCTACATCAAGCAGCAATTTTCATTTCTCGCCAACAACTTGAAGTTGTCGGCCGCATAGTGTCCAAGTCTCTCGTTATCAGTAATACCGCTGAAGTTTTTTTTGTCTAAATTATTTAATATCACGTGTCTGGAGTGTGGAAGAAGTGCAGAATCAAGGCAAGTTGACTCATTTGAAATTTATAAATTTATTTTAGACGTTGCCAGGGTTGCCACACTTAATTCTGTATAATTTTCTGAAAAAATCTGTATATCTGTATTTTTAGCCAAAAAATCTGTATCCGAAATTAGAGGGAAAACAATGAAAATAAAGGTTTATTTTTACTTTAAACTTAAAATATTTTTTTTTTATTTATGGGTTGTTAAAGTCGTGTCAATACAACAAAATAAATCATAAAAAAGTTTTTCGTTTCTGAATTGTATGATGTTTTTACATGGTTTTGTTGAACTGCGTCTTCAAATTTTCCTTCAACTTCATCCTTGACGCTCGTCCTTGAGCCGATGCATAGTTAGTCTTAGTCTCGTGTCGCATCTCGTGAGTGGTGACAATTGTCCTTAGGCATCGTGCACAAATTACGTAACGCTAAAAATCCGGATTTTGGACCCCCTCCCTCCTACGTAACGCAATTTCCTATCTCTAATACACAGAAAGTAACGCAACAGAAAATTGGCGCATCAAATTATTAAGGTATAGTAGCTTGACGAAATTTTGAGGGTTTATCAAGGCTGCAGTTCTGTTTCACCAGTTCAATACAGAAGTCACGAAAAAATCGATTTGAAGATCAACTTCCTAGCTGCATCCAATCCTTTTTCAGCTTCTTCTGCATCGATACCAACGCAAACATCCTCTGGCTTCTTCAGAAAGTCTTCAAAATCATTCACATCAAGGTCAGCATCAACGAATCGTTGCACGTAGCTCTCCAAACATAAGTTACCCAACATGATCAACAATAACAGTTTCATCTCAGTGGAGCCGATCTGGCGTGGAGGTAACATCCATACTTCTCACGCTCAAGATCACGAGTTCAATTCTCACTCCCTACATTCTTCCAAAATGGAAGGTAAAAGTGACGAACCAGCCAGAAACGTTGAAAGTCACTATAATACAGAAAAAAAAAGTTTCATCTCAGTTCGCAAAATTGAGAACTTTCTGATTGAAAAGTGCGAATGTCGTTATTGATGAGTTGTGGAACAAAATTTAGGAACAGTATAATCGGTTTAGTCATAAGATCGTTTAAATGAGTCAATATACGATTGGCGGATTGATTATGGTCATACATAATTTAGAAATTCTATTTTACATAACCCAGGTATCTATGTATTCAATGTAATAAATTTAATATTTAAAGTTGAATTTAAAAAAAATCTGCAAATTCTGTATTTTTGCAGTAAATCTGTAATTCTGTATATACAGATTCTCTATCTGAAATTTGGCGAAAAATCTGTAAAATACAGAATATTCTGTATATGTGGCAACCCTGGACCTTACCATAGGCATCTTACACTCTCACTCAAACAACAAGAGAACTGCGCTTAACGACAAAGCATATTGAATTGAACCATCTCAATTGTGCCAACCGCTTAGAACGCAATCAGCCGATCGTACAACGTGAGTAACACCAGTTTTCAAATCCTCTTCGTGGTGGCTAAACTAGACTAAATTACACTTATGATAACATACATATACATTGAGAGAAAAAAAGAAATTAGTTGCTAATAGCAGTGTCTGTAATTGCGGTGGTGTAGCGTTTCTTTAGTAATGCACGAGACAACCCGAAATCGAAGAAACAACTGCATCGGTTAAACTCACGACACATGCTCGAAAAAGGCTCATTGTAGCCATAGTTAGTACGAGAAAACGGTATTCGTAGAAAACTATGAGACCTAATGTTTATACTTTGTAGGTTGTAACTCATTTGCTGCAGAAGCTCTGGACTTCCTAAGACGAGCCAGCTCACCCTATCAAATCCCTATTTGAAAAAAATCGCAATCCATTCATTCGCCAGTGCCATCTGGTAAGTTATACCCCCGGAACAGGTGAGGTTAAGGTTAGGTCGAGCAAACTGTGAATTGTCGTGACCAACAACGCATTGAAAAGCATTTTAGTTTGGAGTATCACGTCTGCATCCGCTCTCATTAGGTAAAAATTTAGGGGATGATGATCGAAGCGGGTCTGAAATGCAAAACAATAAAGAATGATGGAGTAGGCTAGATCAAAAGTCTCATACCAATACTAAGTCTCCTCGAGACTTATCAACATTGTGGTACTTGCCACCTCGGAACAGTTTCTTAAGAAGGGAAACAAATAAAAGATACGCAGTCCAGCTCATTTCGAGTTTCCCTTACTCGTTCTGGACTCTCGGACAACGTCATGGCACTCACATTGAGAATGCCTGTGCGTCTGGGAAATTTCGTTTGTAATTTGTCTTTAAAAGATTTTGTGGATTAACACAATTTTCTTCCGACCTTAGTTAATAGCAAATCTAATTATTCTTATTAACCTTTAATTTGATCCTTATTGTGTTCCTGTTGTACCTTTCAATATAGAGATATTTTTGTTTGAATGAAAAATTTCCCATTCCTCTTTGATGTTGAATGATTCAATAGATAACGATCGCACCTCAAATCGGCAAATTTTTCAAACTCTGATAAATTCTTGTTGGTTTGTTGGTTTGAAATTCTACGCATACACTCAGAATGAATGATTCGTAGCTTTCGAGGTAATAAAGTTTGAAAATTTATGCATTAAAATGATGTACATCCCATCTTTATGAGTTGATTTTTTACGAAGCTACAGCATTTCAAAAATCACTGAAAAACTTTTACTTCGAACTTTGTTTATCTTTTATTATTTTTTGTGAAAAAAAAAACCAATTAACATTGTAAATTTTGTGCCTACGAACTACGATTTGCGGACATAAATGATTATTTTTGCTATAAACTAAAAAAATTCGCTCCCGATTCGCATAGAATGTTGGTAGAAGGTTACGGTGAGCCTTCCCTCGACAAATCGCTATGTTATGAGTGGTTCACAAAGTTTAAAAGTGGTAATTTTGATTGAACGTAGAAAATCATCGAATATCATTTGCGAAATTTTACGTACCAAGTACAAAGCAGAAAGTCATTTCTGCATCGGATCGTGACTGGGGATGCAAAACGGATATATTACAATAACGTTTGCATTAAAAATTGGACTTTTTTCGGATGGTGATAAAAAACAAAACAAACATTGAGTAACTGAAAATAAATTACACGGAAAATATTAGTAGAAATATTTAGCGATTGAGCGATTGGCCTCAGGCTAGAGCTTGCCGTCATTAAAAGAGGCCTTGAGAGCCCAACCTCAAAGGTTCCCGAGACTCAGACCAGGAACCGAGGTGTTGCGCGAGGTCCGTCTGACCCTCACGACAATGCCACGTCACATCAAGTTAACTGGCCAGGAAAACGGATGAGCTACTCAATTCGGATCAACTTCCACATGTGCCTTGTTTTTCAGACATGGCTCCTTCCGATCAGCATATGTTTACATCGATGTGACACACATTCGCTTAGCAGTACTCCAATTTTCACGAAAATGCACGATAACTGATTGGACTCAAAAACCAAAGGAGAAACGGAAAAATATGCAGCTTTCAATGGCCATTGCTCTGAATCAAATATTTTAAACCATTCAAGAACAATGAAGAAACTCCGGTTCATATGAATACTCCTGGTAATCTACATAAATAACAATGGAAGGCCAAATATGTCGCTAGGCGGAAAACCCGAGGAAGGGATGGTCTGATTTGATGATTTGAACCTTTTTTTTGTTGTGTTCGTCTCCACCCGTAGATCAATATGGTGGAGAGAAAATTCGAAAAAAATTTCGGAAAACTCTGAAGGAAGGTCGGAAAATTGAATTCTCATATGTTCTACTATTACATCGTGATTAGCGTTGTTAGTTCGTTTGATGTTTGCTCTAACAAAAGTTTTCTTTGTTCGAAAGTGGAAATGGATTTTCATCTAAAGCTTTTATATGAGGGGCTCAGAATGCAAGGGGTGTAAGTGACTTGATCGATTTCTCTTCATCAACTTTTTATTTAGTTAATAATTCAACTGTAAAAACGTTCCAATTTGAGTTTGCTATAGAATCCGATAGATGAGGTTCTGACCTATTTTCCACGTTGGTGAATACAGCTGGGAATGTATTTGCAGCTAAGTTATGACCCAAAGAGAGAGTCGATGTAGAGAAATCGATCAAATCACTTATACCCCTTTCATACTAAGTCCCTCATATACCTTCTGTCCAAATGAATAAAAAGTGATCGCCAAATGTGTTGGTGAGCACAAAACTCGAGGAAGGAATTGTCCGACTTGAGATCTCTTAATTTTATAATATTTTTGTATATTGAACATGTATTCCAAACAATGGGGAAACATGTTCTTTGCAAGTGATTGAAGATTCTTGAAAGGGAATTGTGTCTGAAAATAATGTTATATTTCAATGACGAATTTTGATGGAAGTACAGATCGTACTCGATTATATACTCGATCGTTCAAAAGAAATATATTTTTTCAATATTTCAAATATGACTTATTTCAAACAAAAATTAAATTAATCAACTTTAAAGTGAAAGTTATCACGAATACAGTGAAGTAAAAATCATGATTTTGGTTGATTTTTGTTGCATATTCACCAGGTGTTAATACGCCCGTCGATTTGGCGATCCCCTCGTACAGTACACAGTAGCATGTAACTGCTTACTTATCGATCGTCGTTCGTCGATCGTCCAGTCTGCTTGACCATCACGTAACAATCGTGATCTGTCAGTGGACGATGATCAGCATTTCTTTATCTGCGACGAGCACAAAAGAACAGATTACTTGCAAAAATCCTTAAGTTATACGATCCTGTGCCTGATAATAATTTCTAAAGACTAGTGCTAGTGTTTATATACCTAAATTACCTAAAATTATTTTTTATAAATACTAGGATAAAAAAGGTAACAATACGTTGAGTTTGCAATCAATTTATCTTAAAACCTAGTGTCCTTAAAAATAGGTTACAGCTACAACTAGGAACTAAGAAGAAATTATCTACATCTATCGCTTATTATACTACGCTAAACCTACAATTTACCACATCGGTGAGAATCGAACATTAAACCTATTATACAATTCCTTATACATACAATTTACAAACTTACAATATAGGGCAAATTAGGAATATTGACATAACCTTGAATTATTATGTGGAAGAGAAGTTGAATTACTAAAAGTAAGTGAATTGGATTCTAAATTATGTATTTAAAATAATTATTGTATCCATCATTCCTGTAGGAATTTATAACTCGATGTACTCTCAGTAATAAAGTTCATGAATTCGGTTAATTCTGGCGACGCCCGCGACTATTCTTCCAACATTTTATAAATTCTTTTAACCGAGCCGAGAGATGTCGTCGAAGCATTCCAAAGCCGAAACCGCGAAAAAGGCGAGTAAAACGGTCACGATGAGCAATCAGCAAGTCGCAGAGCCCGCGACGAACGCTACATCCTGTTCAACAAATACCGTTGCTGTTCCCTCTACTAGCGGCCAGGTAACAGTAGTTAGTATCGATCAGGCCGGGACTGGAGCAGCCCCTGAGAAGCGTATGGCTGGAGAAAGGCGAACCGATAAATCTAGTGGCGCCACCCGCGCAGCGGTCATTCAGGAGTCAGACTGTCCCTTGTGTGATGAGCCAAATGATATGGAAATGGTCCAATGTGATACTTGCCAGAGGTGGTTTCATTTTCGGTGCGTGAAGGTAACGCAGGACATTCAAAATGTGAGCTGGAGCTGCACCGACTGTCCTACTGTGAGTAATCAACAACGTACGACTGCCCCCGTACCTACTCAAAACCAAACATTGCCTACTCAGTCGCAGACGGCGAAGAGCGTTGTAAAGAGTATACAAAGTGAGGCAAGGAGGAGATTGAAGCTGCAGTTGCTGAAAATCGAAGAAGAGAAAAAACTTGAACAGAAGTACCTGAAGAAGAAATACGACGTGCTTCTTGAGTACGGAAGTGATACTTCAACGGAGATAAGTGTCAACGAGGCGGAGAAAATATCTAAAATCGAGGAATGGATGGCCGATACTGAGCGTTGCGATAACCAAGCGAACACCGGATTAGAGCCTGAAGAGATGGAAGAACTTTTGCCAATCCAACTGGCTGGACCTACAAAGCAAACTGCTCCGAATCTTGAACAAGGCACCGTGCAACCCACAAATCCACAACATCCAGTATCTTCGGATGTTCCTGGTATTCATCGTGTTAACCCTCCTTCGCTAATCGACCCCCGCATGTTCGTTCCAGGACAAAGATCAACACCGATGCGTCCGAGTCAGCAAGTATCGATGCCGCCGTCTGCGCCGCATGTTGCAAATGAAACTGTATGCATTCTAAACAGGAGTCAGCTAGCCGCACGACAAGCGGTTTCGAAAGATCTCCCGGAATTCAGTGGCAACCCCGAAGATTGGCCACTCTTCTTCTCGAACTTCAGTAACTCCACCCAGATGTGCGGGTTCTCCAACGAAGAAAATATGTTGCGGCTCCGAAAGTGCCTCAAAGGGAGAGCTCTAGAAGCAGTCAAGTGCCGCTTGCTTCATCCGTTTAACGTCGCAGGAGTTATGTCAACATTGAAAATGTTATATGGCAGGCCGGAAGCGATTATACAAGCAATTGTAAAAAATGTTCGATCGTTACCATCGCCAAACATCGATAGGCTAGAGACCGTCGTCAACTTCGCGCTCACCGTGGAGAACTTGGTCGCAACAATCCAAGCATGTGAAGTACACGATTTCGTCTATAATGCTTCTTTACGATACGAACTGGTGGAACGGTTACCTTCGACGTTGAAGCTTGATTGGGCCAAACACTCTAGGGATAAGCTCAATCCAAATTTGCTCGACTTCAGCTCGTGGCTGTATTCAACAGCAGAGGATGCCAGTGCGGTAATGGCTACGATAAATAACGACCCAAAGCCTCGTTCCATTAAGAAGGATGGATTTTTGAATATACATTCAGAAACCGAGTCGGGAAATAACAGATCGTACATGTCACCATCTAAAGTGAAACCAACTTCTTTCAGTGGGTTTGAGAAGCATTGTCCCATATGTAAGGGCGGGTGCCAGAGCGTTCCAAAGTGCAAACGATTTGCCGAGTTCAGTTATGACTCGAGATGGGCTGCAGTGCGAGAGTGTAAACTCTGCCGAAAGTGCTTACGGAAGCACAACGGATCATGCAGGCAACAGAAGCCATGCGGAATAAGTGGTTGTACTTATTTACACCACCCTCTTCTCCACAGTGAGAAACAACAGAGCAATAGTTCGTCAAATGGATCAATCACTGCTACGCTATCAGAAGGGACATCTCAGCAGAGTTGTAACATTCACCAAGGTCAATCGAAAGTTTTGTTCCGAATACTCCCAGTTCGTCTCTATGGACCCTCGAAAACAGTGCAAGCCTTCGCGTTTATCGATGATGGTTCGGAACTCTCGTTAATGGATCAAAGCTTGGCTGAAGAGTTAGGTCTGAAAGGCCCCAGGAAATCTTTATGCCTGAAATGGACAGGAGAGACGCAGCGTTTAGAAAAATCGTCACAGATTGTAAGTCTGCAAATTTCAAGTTGCTTCAGTCAGGCAAAAAGGTACGAACTTTGTTCCGTACATACCGTACAAAGTCTACAAATAAGACCGCAAACACTACTCTATTCTGAGATTCAGAAAAAGTACCAACATCTTGTCGGGCTTCCCATTCAATCGTACGAGAACGCCTGTCCTCGTATATTGATAGGTCTTGATAATCTCAATCTCGGACATCCACTGAAGTGTAAAGAAGGACAATCACAAGAACCAATAGGCGTCAAGACGCGTCTTGGGTGGACCGTCTATGGAAGCTGCGTGTCAGAAGATGCTGCTGAACATTCCGTTAACTACCACTCCTTGCAGATTTGTCAATGCAACCAATACAATGATGAGGATCTCCATAGAACAGTTAAAAGCTTCTTTTCGTTAGAGAGCATTGGAATTACAAAGCCCGAAAGACCCTTACAGTCTCAGGACGACCAGCGTGCCCTGATGCTTCTGGAATCGCTAACAATATTTCGAGATGGAAAGTATGAAACGGGACTTCTGTTTAAGTACGACAATGTGCGTCTGCCGAACAACAAAGAGATGGCGCTGAAGAGGTGGCAGTGTTTGGATCGGAGGATGAAGCACGATCGAGCATTAGCTGAAGCAGTGAACGCGAAAATCGAAGACCACATCGAGAAGGGTTACATACGCAAGCTAACTGACGAAGAGGTTCAAGCCTACCCTAATGTCTGGTATCTCCCGATGTTTCCAGTGGTAAACCCAAACAAACCCGGAAAAATAAGGCTCGTGTGGGATGCTGCAGCCACAACTTACGGAGTTTCTCTGAATTCCGTGCTATTGAAGGGTCCGGATCTTCTAACGTCGCTGTTATCTGTACTGATACAGTTTCGCGAATGCCGTATTGCAGTATCCGGAGATATCCGGGAGATGTATCAGCAAGTATCAATTCGGAAGAAGGATCAACCGTACCAGTTATTCTTCTATACAAAAAGTGGAATCAACCCGAACACGTACGTCATACAGGTCATGACGTTTGGAGCCTGTTGCTCGCCTAGTACTGCACAGTACATAAAAAATCTCCATGCAAGGAAGTTCGAACAGAGCTATCCTACAGCTGTTGAAGTAATCGTGGAACGCCACTACGTCGACGATATGCTTCTAAGCGTCGAACATGAGGAAGAAGCAATAAAGCTAACGAGAGAGGTGAGGAAAATTCATGCATCTGCGGGATTCGACATCCGAAATTGGGCCTCCAATTCTCCCGCGGTACTGAAGGCGCTGGACGAGTCCCCCACAGCAGTCAAAAGGCTAAGTGGTGATGGTTCAGTTGAGAAAATCCTCGGCATGTGGTGGGACACTTCTACAGATAACATTACGTTTAAAATTTCCGATCGTATAGATGCGCTGCTCTTGTCCGGTACCCGTCGACCTACCAAACGAGAGGTCTTGCGGACTCTCATGATGGTTTTTGACCCGCTAGGGCTTATCGGACATTTTCTGATGATCCTCAAGACGCTTCTCCAAGAGATATGGCGCTCGTCAATCGGCTGGGATGATTCGATCAACGACTCGCATTTCGAAAAGTGGTCTTCGTGGTGTGTGTCTCTCCCCGGAATAACGACGCTTCAGATCCCTCGCTGCTATCGAACAAAATCCTCTATAGCCAAGCACAATGACATCCAGCTACATACCTTTGTTGATGCGAGTGAAACCGGCTTCGCTGCAGTTGTATACCTGAGATTTCAGGAAGACACCACTATCGAATGTGCATTAGTTGGATCGAAAACGAGAGTGTCACCTATCAAATTTCTGTCCATTCCCCGTTCAGAGCTTCAAGCCGCCATAATTGGAGTCAGACTAGCAGAAACGGTGAAGCAATCGTTATCGATCAAGATAAGGCAACGATACTTTTGGACGGATTCGAAGGATGTACTCTGCTGGCTGAATTCCGACCATCGTCGTTATAGCCAGTTTGTGGCCTTCAGAGTCAGCGAGCTCCTCGAATCCTCAGATGTGCGCGAATGGAATTGGATACCTAGCAAGCAAAACGTGGCGGACGAAGGAACGAAATGGAAGACCAACCCCGACTTGTCCGCTTCTAGCCGTTGGTTCCGTGGGCCAGAATTCCTGTGGAAATCTACGGAACATTGGCCTATGTCTAATAGTCGCATCGGAGTAACCACTGAAGAACTACGTCCTCATCTGTTGTTTCATACTAAAATTGTAGAACCTGTAATCGATCTCCATCGCTTTTCCGACTGGCGGAAACTAATTCGCTGCACGGCTCATGTTTTTCGCTACATAAATAATCTGAAATCCTGCGTATATAAAAAGAATGTAACCAACGGACCACTGCAACGTCGAGAGCTAAGCGATTCCGAATGCTGCCTATTTCGTATGGCACAAAACTACACCTACGCTGACGAAATCACCATTCTCTCTAGAAACCGGCTTGCAGAGAATCCAGACAAAACCATTCCGAGAAACAGTCCATTATTTCACAAATGTGTCTTCCTCGACGAGAACGATGTTCTAAGGGTTCGAGGTCGAACAAGAGCTTGCCAGTTTATCGCCCGAGATGCCGCTCAACCAATCATTCTACCACGCGAGCACCCAATCACACGGCTTATTCTTCTTGATTTTCACAAGCGGTTCAACCACCAGAATCACGAGACGATTCTCAATGAAATACGTCAACGTTTCCACGTTCCAAGACTGAAGGGAACATACAGGAAGGTACGCAGGGAGTGCCAAAAATGCAAGAACGACCAAGCGTCTCCACAACCTCCCGCCATGAGTGACCTGCCACCGTACCGTCTAGCTGCTTTCACAGGACCCTTCACGTACATGGGGATCGATTATTTCGGTCCCATGACTGTCGTCGTTGGACGACGCTCAGAAAAAAGATGGGGAGTGCTGGCAACATGCCTCACAACTCGCGCTATCCATTTAGAACTAGCTCACACACTGACAACCGATTCGTGTATTCTAGCAATACGTAACGTAATGGCTAGGAGAGGGACACCTGCAGTTATTTTTAGCGACCGTGGCACCAACTTCCAGGGCGCCAGTAAAGAATTGAAAGAAGTGCTGCAAGACATCAACCAAGAACAGCTCATGCGGGAATTCACAACATCCAATACGGAATGGACCTTTATACCGCCAGCTTCACCACACATGGGCGGAGCGTGGGAGCGCTTGATTGGCAGCGTAAAATGCAACCTTCATAAACTGCAGTGGAGGAAACTTCCCACGGATGAAGTTCTTTACAGTACACTGCTAGAAATTGAGAACATTATAAACTCGCGACCACTTACTGACATCCCCATGGACGACGATGAATCTCCAGTGCTGACACCAAACCACTTTTTGCTGGGGTCATCAAATGGACTAAAACCATGGGTACAGTACAACGATAACCCCATCGTGCTCCGGAATTCCTGGAGGCAATCACAAGTTATGGCCAATGAATTTTGGCGCCAATGGTTAAGAGATTATCTCCCTGTAATCACCCGTCGCACCAAGTGGTTCATGAAGGTAAAACCAATTCAAGTGAATGATGTGGTAGTCATCGCAGATCCCAAGGCCCCTCGCAATAGTTGGCCTATGGGACGAATCATCGCAACCAGAGCAGGACAGGACGGGCAAGTCAGGAGTGCCACCATACAGACTAATCAGGGCATCTACGAACGTCCCGCGGTTAAACTCGCCGTACTCGACGTGGGCGTTAGGAACCAATACGCCTCCGGAGAACCCTCTGCGCATTCGGGGGGGAGTGTTAATACGCCCGTCGATTTGGCGATCCCCTCGTACAGTACACAGTAGCAATGTAACTGCTTACTTATCGATCGTCGTTCGTCGATCGTCCAGTCTGCTTGACCATCACGTAACAATCGTGATCTGTCAGTGGACGATGATCAGCATTTCTTTATCTGCGACGAGCACAAAAGAACAGATTACTTGCAAAAATCCTTAAGTTATACGATCCTGTGCCTGATAATAATTTCTAAAGACTAGTGCTAGTGTTTATATACCTAAATTACCTAAAATTATTTTTTATAAATACTAGGATAAAAAAGGTAACAATACGTTGAGTTTGCAATCAATTTATCTTAAAACCTAGTGTCCTTAAAAATAGGTTACAGCTACAACTAGGAACTAAGAAGAAATTATCTACATCTATCGCTTATTATACTACGCTAAACCTACAATTTACCACATCGGTGAGAATCGAACATTAAACCTATTATACAATTCCTTATACATACAATTTACAAACTTACAATATAGGGCAAATTAGGAATATTGACATAACCTTGAATTATTATGTGGAAGAGAAGTTGAATTACTAAAAGTAAGTGAATTGGATTCTAAATTATGTATTTAAAATAATTATTGTATCCATCATTCCTGTAGGAATTTATAACTCGATGTACTCTCAGTAATAAAGTTCATGAATTCGGTTAATTCTGGCGACGCCCGCGACTATTCTTCCAACACCAGGAATTGTCCAAAATTATATTGAAGCGAAATAAAAAAGATAGAAGTTGGGTGTCAAAGAACGTATTTTGACGTAGAACTACGTCTTTCAGGAAGGATGCCAAATCAAAAAAGGGTCACGTTTTTATGAAATAAACTTAACGTTAATAACTATTTTCACTGTGAACTAATTCTCAGAATCTGCGTACCAATCGAATCGGAAATTCTCTAAAATTTGTTTGATATGCTATACTTTACAATTCACTAATCTTTAAACGGTTTAAATTCATGAAAACTGGAAGAATTTCCTTTTTCCCATACATTTGTTCTGTCGATTTGTGTGCTAACCCTACCCGTATTTCGAATGCTTATAACTCGAACATTTCTTAACAGATCGGAAAGATTCAGAATTGAGGTCATCGAAATGCGTTAATTTAATGGTTTAGCTATGTAAATCTGATACAAATGGTGTGCAAGAATGATGTTTACAATATTTGTAAGTTTTATAATCCAGGAAAGGTCTGAATACGTGCCAAATAATTATTTGGTGATTGATTGAAAGTTAGCTCGAATGAGGGGCGCATTGTCACCAATAGAATGTGTATTTTATAATCCTTTAAAATGTTTGCGAATCCGTAAAACTATACTATAAAACTACTGTAAATCATGAAAAAGACAATTGTATTTATATGTTTTGAACATTCGAATACCTGATTTGACAAAGTTGTGCTGAATTAGAGGATTCAAAAAAGTGGACAAACCATGTTCATATTTTCGACTGGACAAACCAATATAATTTACCTTGTATACAGTGAGAAGAAATCAGAGACTGTATATAATCCTGTCCGCGCTGTACTCGGAAATTTATAGTAAAAGGAAATTTTAAAGGGTCAAAAGGTAATCGATCAATAGAGTGTTCTGTAATTGTACCCACGAACGTTCGCTTAGTAAGAAAACGTGATTAATTGGAAGTACTAATGTAAAAAAACAATTTTGGGCGGAACGAAGGTCGCCGGGTCAGCTAGTTAACCAATATTTACACAACCACTAAGTCTCAATTCCGAGAGTGTTTCTCTTTTGAAATTGTAAATTGAACAAATCACAACGTAATTTAAAACATCTGCGTTGGCACAGAACATCCCCCTTCGAGAACCACCCTAGTCTGCTCATGTTGGTGAAGGTGGCGAAACATTTTCTTGTGGTGCGTAGTCCTTGCAAACAGGCGAGATGCATGAACAAACAAAAAAAACAGCACGAGAGAAACAAGAGAGAAAAAGCATATCTTTGGCCACACAGAGGACCGCCACGGACCATGAATACGGTCCACTGCGGTGGAGATAGCGAACGTTGGTTGGCTCAGTTCTCATTCAAATCGCTCACGGTGCGGGATACGAAAGTTAATGCGGGCGGACGCGGTTTCACCTTTTTTTTGTGGCCATACCCTCCAATAACCACTCGTCGCTCTCGTCTCGAATAATTGTAATTGTCCTCCGTCGTACAGCAAAACAGTGTGAATCTCTGTGAAAATGGTACATGCAATTATGTGAGGCGGTATGATTGATTTTTGTTTTTGTACACTCAACATGAATTGAGAATTTAATCTCCAGTGGTATGTTGTGATCAGTCCCAGTGAATTGTTATGTTTACCGCCATCTTGAATCTTAACTATGGTTTACTGAAGAAAGTGTTGATGTTTCTTCGCATACATACGAATACCCAAGTGTATCTAATTCCCTTTAGTGGTTGGTTTTACAAAATTATGGTGATACAGAAGAAATAACATAAATTTTAGTGTTTTTTTTTGCAATTCTGCGGGTTGAGTGTCGAGCAGCTTTGCCATCCATAACCCAAGGCAGTGGAGATTATGAAATTCTTCAGAGAAACCGAAAAGGAAATCCACTATTGTATTCACTGAGAGGGAGGTTATCGATTTTCTGACACTTTTCAACGAGGGAGCAAAAGAAAATACGTGAATGAATAACACCTCTGCGTAAAGAAGGGAAACCTCGGGACCCAAATGTTGTGTGAAGTATGCAGTGTGTTGACTTGTATTGGTCTCGAAATAACAGAAAATATAAACTGTTTGTGTCGACGGATGGGTCGTAAAACAAAGTGAATTAAGTGCGAGGTAGAAAACAAAATTATTTTCGGCTTTTCTACCGAGCTCATAAAGATAGAAGCCCAACGGAGTACCGCATGCTAGCGGATCGCGTGCAAGGTGAGTTTACTGCATCCACAATTTACACACTTCGATGCTTATAAGTGCAATTGCACTGCAAAAAGAGGCTAGTTCGTCTTGAAAAACACAACCCACGACGTTAGAATGTGGGAACGCAAATCGATTGATGGCGAATCATCGGATATACATAGAACCAGGGGTGGGCTGGCTTGTAACAAGTTACTCTTAACTATAACTTTTCTATAAATAGTTTGGTCGTGGTTGAGTAATTTGATTTTTGTTTGAATTTTTTAGTTTCAACTATTTTATCAAAACGTACGGCCTTGAGCTTGCTGTTCAAGAATCTTGGATTCGATGAAGAGTTACACAGCTGACCTAATGTGGGATTCGTACTTGCCTGGTTCATCTCTCTATTATTACAGTCATCGGCGATTCGTAAAATGACGAGAAATAAAAGAGACTCAGTTTTGATCTAACTTTTACCTCGAAGAACAATTCAATGTATTTTTAAGTCGATCAGTAATCAATGTATCCTCCCTTCGTTTTCAGTGCCTTTTGTAGTCGTTTTCGGAGCTGCAGATCAAGATTATCTAATGCTGGATTGGCTTGAAATACGTGAGGTTTTGTGAAGGTAATTTGGACCGCCTAAGCGAATCGCCTAATATTTCCAAACCAATACTTCTTAAATTAAACAAGTCACATTAAACTGAGATACACTGAATGTTTAATCATTATATCAAACTTCAAACTACCAAACTATAAAAAAAGATGATTTTTGGATATTATAATTTTTTTTTTTTCCAAAATATATATTTTATTAAGGCACATGTGGCGTTAGCCTGACGGGGCCGGGAGTCCAATATTTTGACAATTTTTGTCTTACAACTATGTTAGTAATATGTAACCGATTACTCGCGGTTGGCTCGAGGTTAGTATTACAAGTGTTCTCATAATTGGTATGTTGCAGTCTTCGATGCTCTGTACGTGTGCCCTACACGGGATACTTCCTATTGGGATGCAGCTGACCATTAATCAGCAACGCCCCCCTAGTCTGTACCCCATATCTAGCGTGGTGCGTCTTTCTCGCCTCGAGGAATCCAGGATAGCGTTGTACGTGTACAGCGTTGTACAGGTACCACGATAGCATGACACACATACTTTGGTTGTACATTGTACCGTATGCCAAACTGACAATCATAAATTTGAATTTATTGCATTGTATTTTCACCAATATTTCAATGAAAAAGGTTTTTATTTAGCGTCTAAACTATCAAACACAACAAATAGGTTTCCAATCTGAGTTATTAACTCAAGAGAAAGTCAATGAAAAGAATATTTACCAAGTGTTTTGATTCAGTTTGTTCATGCTACCCACCACTAACCATTAGTGGCGCTGCGCACAGTACAACTGTAGCCATGTACAACGGTAAAATAGGTCGGTACAGGTACAGCGATTGTACCGAGTTGCTTGCATGGTTCTAGCACTGTACATGGTGACAGACATACAATTTTCGAAGTACAACGGTAGTACAGCTGTATGTCTGTCATAAGTATAACCAACGACCGAACTCATCACCACTCCACATGCGCTGCCAACTTACGAGCGTATACTGACGAGGAATGTGGAAAAATTCATTATAAGCAATTTGCCTTTCAAAAAGTGTGCCTTCTGAAGCGCCCACCTTAGCTAGCGAGTCCGCTTTCTCATTCCCCGGAATCGAGCAATGCGAGGGAACCCATGCTAAGGTAATCTTGAATAATTTTTCGACCAAAACACTCAATAGTTGTCTTATTCTTGTTAGGAAATAAGATGAGCGTTTATCAACTTTCATTGAGCGGATTGCCTCTATTGAGCTGAGACTGTCTGAAAAAATAAAATAGTGGTCGATGGGCAATGTTTCAATGATCCCTAATGCGTAATATATCGCACCCAATTCAGCGACATACACGGAACAAGGATCTTTGAGTTTGAAAGAGTCCTGGAATTTTCATTGAAGATGCCGAAGCCAGTGGACCCGTTTATGAATGAACCGTCAGTAAAGAACATTTTATCAGATCTAATTTTCCCATATTCTGCCGAAAATATCGGCGGAATAGAATCGGAGCGTATGTGATCTGGGATTCCATGGATTTTTTGTCATGGAATCCCAGATCACCTACGCTCCGATTCTATTCCTATTATATATTCTATTATTCGATATTATAATTTGATGTGGTGTGATTTGAACAGTCTGTGGGGTAATTTGGTCCAGTGTGTGTTTCATCGAAAAAAACATACTTATATTTATATCAATCAGTAACGATGAAAGGTGTCTTGACCAGAAGCCAGACCACAAGAGTTGCATTGTGACCATACAATGCCTTTTTTGCAATAAAATTTTATGGTACAAAACATTTCCAAACATGTAGCATACCCTAGATATTCGGTGACAATGATTGGTGAATGTGACATTTCAGGCACTCCATGAATCCGCCAAACCAATCTTTCACGCCTGAACGAGTTTTGAAGTTAAACGTTGAACGGATAAGTAAGCTATTTTTTTCGGCCAATTCATAGGGGTAGGCAAATTGGTCATGGGGGACAGTCACCCTGTACGCCAGTAGTACTGTCACATGTCAAAATATAAATAAAAACAAAAATTGCTCTCACGATAGCCATTCGGCCGTAGTTCTATGCGCATGGTATGTAAGGAATTCCACGT
Source organism: Toxorhynchites rutilus septentrionalis (assembly GCF_029784135.1). Classification (NCBI taxonomy): domain Eukaryota; kingdom Metazoa; phylum Arthropoda; class Insecta; order Diptera; family Culicidae; genus Toxorhynchites; species Toxorhynchites rutilus. The sequence goes on from NC_073745.1 coordinate 207,505,807, forward strand.
GAAATTTAGTTTATTCAATCTGATATATTGAACAAATCATCAGTTTGGACGACTGTTCACATATTCTAGGAGAGGTGAACAGATATTTTGTTCAATCTCAGCGATTGATTAATACAGAAATTACTTTGATGTTTGGGGGCAAAGTGGTCATAGGTGCATAACGACTTACAATGTTCTGTTTACTAAAGCTAATATACCTCATCACATTCTGCTCTTGAAAAGGTTCATTTTATGGTTTTGACTCTGGAAAAATATGCCACTCCAACTAAACCAAGCCTCATTTTGCGAAACGTTATGTGTTTCTTACAACGTTTTTGTATGCATCAGAAAATTTAAATTGAGACTCTAGGTGAATAGACCAAGCTCATTTCATGCATGTACCTACTATTTTATTATTTGCCATGAGAAAGCTAGGCTGGACAACATCTCCCCTTCCCCCATATGAAGCTCGTTGTATGTTAATAAATATTGAAACACTTTAGAAACGCAGAGAAAATGCCACAATTTCATGTTTAATTGACTTAGTTTCACACAGGAATAGCTCTGAAAAACTTACTTGAAAATCTAAATTTTCATGAACCAACACGAGCCTTGCGAGCACGGAATTTGTTCAAACCAACTTCATTTCGAACTTTATATGCTATGAATGGTCCACTTAATAGAATGATAAGAACGTACAATAAGTACAGTAATGTAATTGATGTGACAATGACTAAGAAATTATTGAAAAAGTCATTGAGTGAAAGATCATTGTATTCGTGAATTACAGTTTTGTCATATATGTTTGCTGCGTTGCAGTTCGTAATTTATTATTATTACTAAAGACATGATACCTCTTTTATAATTGATTTTCATAAATATAGCTATAAATTATTCATTAAGTATATTGTAATTGTAATGTAATGTATGTAATTTGTTGTCTACTATAGTTTGACGAAATAAAGAAATAAATATATCGAATATGATTTGAACAAATTTTGACGAAAAAAACGCTATCACATTTAGCTTGATATGTGTGAGTGACCACTTTGCTCCCACTAGGTTACCACTTTACCTCCAAGCAAAAAAAAGATCGATTTTTCACCTTTTTTTCTAATGGTGAAAAATGTACTAGTTTGAATTTTCATAGTAAAAGCCGTATGCCATTTTGAACAACAATGAGTTAACCATAATATTCTAGGAAAAACGGGAATCGTAGCGGCATGTGGACGCTGGGAATGGGCATATTCCTTAGGGTGATTACTATGCCCCCACTTCCCCTATGCCATTTCTCGGATATCATGTGACGGATAATCAATCTTTTTTTGTAATTCCGCGACATCTGGAATCAATTAAACCAGAGAAAAGTTTCACCCACAGAAATGTGTCCAAATAACCCATACAGCATGCAAAAATTGAAATGCAAATATTGCATTTGTTGTTATCAATCTTACAGTTTCGCTGTATCAAATGGTTCCTCTACTGTAGGCGAACAGATTTTTACTGCACAATACACGAAAACTTTGTTTAATCAGGGGAAAAAAAATCCTTGACACAACGATAAAAAAACTTAGATTTTCCCACAATCAAAGTGCTTTATTTGTTCATGCTACCGATTCCCTCACCTGTCAAATTTGGGGGAAAAGGGGGGAATTTGGACCACCTATGCATATCGCCTAATATTTCCAAACCAATACGGTCTAAATAAAAAATGTCACATTGTATACTGAGCTACACTTGTTTAGTCTCAATCAATAATGTTTAATCATTAAATAAATAAAATGATGAATGATGAGATGATTTTTGGGGTGATTTGGCGGTGATTTGGTCCAGTGTGTGTTTCATCGAAAAAAACATACTTATGTTTATGTAAAGTATTTTGGGATAATGTTACGATCAGTAACAGTGTTGTGGGATCGATCCCAGGTGTCTTGGCCAGATTCCAGACCACAAAAATTGACACCATCTCGAATTCTGCATGAATCTTTTCACTGTAGTTCAAGCATTTTCAAACCCTTTCGTTGTTGGTCAAAAAAAACTGTTCTTGATGGCCTGAGTTACTTTTTCAAGCTCCTCCTTCTTCCAACGTTGTTTGCCCATCCTCTTTTTGTAATTCTTGACTTCTGGAATCAACTAGATCAAAGAAAAGCCTCAAACCTGTAGGACCAATTCACTTCACAGAAACGTGTCCATGTCACCCCACAAAACATGCAAAAATTAAAATGCAAATAATTTCATTTATTGTTATCAAACTTACAGTTTCGCTACATCAAATTGTTCCTCTTCTGTAGACGAACAGAACTTTACTGCACAATACACGAAAAGTTTGTTTAATCAGCGGGAAAAACCTTAAAACCACGATCGGAAAATTCACATTTTCTGACAATCAAAATGCTTGTTGTGTTCATGCTACCGTTTCCTTCCACCTGTAAAATTTTACCAAAGTTTTTTTACGTTAGTTACATACGGTTCAATAATAAAAGAAAATGACATTATAAAAAATCCAAGTTGAGCCGTACTTTTTGAGATAAAGGGGTGGTCAAATCATCCCGTCTGTCCAACTCACCCCTGTTGGTATGGACGAAAGAACGATTAGGATTCCTTTATGGTGGTTATGACTGAAGCCTCTCTCGGTTTGCCCCATACAAACACATGTTTTTTATTGTTGAAAAGCTCAAACTCGGCTCATCTCCTCATATCATCCTCCACAGCATCTTCATCAAAATTCAATCTTTTGGTTTTTTTTATATTTGCAGTATTTGCTGATGAATAGTATCACTGATCCAAATGTCCTGTACTTCGAGCCAATTTTTGTAACTCCTACCCTACTTAAATTGTACTGTGCTATCCTGATGCGATTCGTAATTTTTCCACAACACAAACCATCATCTATGATATGAATCAGTTAAAATCCGGAATCACTATTCATTTTATAGCAGCGGTCGTAGTACAACATCTTTAGACAGCAAATTGTCTGGAAAACCTGTATTTTTCGACGGTTAACGTAAACGGTTTCACGATAATCCGTTTTGTTTTGAAAAAGTTGTGTAGGATGGAAACCGAGAGAAGAATTTTTATTTTGGACACCCACACCAAAGTCACAAACAAGACCGTGGACTTTAAAATGTATAGGGAAGAGTGCCTGCAGGAACATCTCCTTCCGTTTATTAAGGCTCACAAAGGTCCGACGAAGGTTTTACCAGATTTGGTAAGCTGCCACTATATTCGAGAGGTGCTTCAGTGGAACCGTAACAATGGGGTCGATTACATCAAAAAAGACAGCATTTCTTCCAATTGCCCCCAATTTCCCCCAATCGAGAAATATCGGGCAATTGTCTAGCGTAAATTGAAGGTAGGAACCAACATAACTCGGGATACTGAAAACATGAAGAGATCGTGGAATAAAAAGCTTTCTGAGATTGACCAACAGAGAGTCCTAACTTTGAAGGAGGGTATCTGTAAAAAAAATCGAAAATTCATCAAATTATATCGGGATAATTTTTTCATCACCATCACGTTGTTCTTGGTCCATTCCATCGTCTTCTTTTCAATATTCCATAGTAGCGAAATCCTACCGAAATAGAGCGGGCTTGTCATGTTTGTTGAGGAAAAACAGCTAACGTTTCTCCAGACAGACGAAATATGTCATTCCATGATATTTATTGATGGTCCCGGTGGCGATGAAAGTATCGCTTCTTCAGTCGCAGCTATTATAATGACTTTCAGTAGTTTGCCTGGCTCGTCGTTTTGACAACGGTTTTACTTCAATTCCGAAGGAAGAATGTCAGGAGCGAGGATTAACTCATGACTTTTAGCGTGAGAGGTACGGATGTTAACCACTATGCCGGATTGCCTCCTTACAGACGGTAAACGTTCCCCGATCACTTTTCCTTCTTTGATCACATGGGTTACAGTTGATTTGGCCACAATTAACAATCTTGCCAATTTTGTGAGCAAACGTCGAAATCCAAATAGAGGAATCATGCTACAAGCACTCATCTACAAAATGGGGAATGTGCAGATTATTTAAATGCGCACTGTAAAGAAATACAAACTTGAGGAATTTCCAGCAAAATTGCTAACAGATAGTGTAACACTTACACTTATACTAAACGTTTCACAGTGTATGATCGGATATTGCAATGGAATTTCGCGAAGCAACGAATATGTCAAATAATATTATGTACATTCGCATATGCATCACACTTAGAGCGAGCGATTAATTTGCACAGCTCACAACACACCGAATCGATATCGATCACGTCCGAAAGTATCGATGTTACTTACATCGTCGACATAATTTCTAGTAATATGTGTTACCATGGCAACCTAGCACTTTTAACAACGTTCTCAAATTAACTCTCGTGCTATCACCATGAAGACTAAACTGAGTCTGAACTATAGGTTCCCTTTCCCTGTCTACACCCAGCAAACATTAAATCGCATAACAAGCGTATATATAACATCATATGCCCTAAATTTTGGTTGACATATAATGCGAATAACATCCATCAGCTATCTCGCGCGGCTATCTGAAATTGAATTCAACAGCGGTTAAAACTCATACATATGATTCGACATGATACAACCTAATACTTTCTATGCAGGAGGATCAGTCATACCTGGTTGCCGATTTTATTATTCAACTAAGAAAAGGATCTTTGATTTCCCTATCATAGAAACCAAATATATAATATCATTGAAGTGGAATAATAAAAAAAATAATAAAAATCATTAAAACTATCTCAATTTTCAATTATTTTTATTACAATTTTCACTGTACAATTTGTTTTCACAATCATATCCAACTAAATTGTTATTAATATTATAATAAATATAATAGATCCATCTGGCAACCTTGCAAAGCGATGCGATGCAATGTGCCAAATTCTATGTGGTATATATCTAAGATTGGCCTACAATGGCGTAGTTCATTTAGTTTTGCTGCATGTTTCATTAGAAGGGATGTTTGCCGTTGTTACTTTCATCGACCATCAGCAATTTCGAGTGCATCAGCATTTCATTGACATTCCAATATGATGTAATATGTTCTTTATTAGGATCTAATATGATTTACTGTTCATGATTTTCTTCAGCATGCAAAATGATTTACTACAGTACTGAATCGATTTAAATTATACGCTTATACGACACACAAACTGCATCAGCGTAATATACGCATATGATGCGGATTAAATATATTTTACGACAATGTACATCATAAAATTGATGTTTATTATACCGAATTACATTACATTTTATGCGATTTCAAATATACACGATACATACTTTGATTGATGCGATATGTGATCATGATTTATTCTGATTTCTTGTAAGACTTAGCACGTGCAAAATTATACGATTTAGAGCCCCCGCAGACTGCAGACTGATTTGTCGGCCGATAGTTTGATCGGCTTCTTAATCAGTGCAGAGAGGTATGGATTCAGTTGGGTCGGTTTTGCACCAGAAGGCCGACCCGACAAACAGAAAGTCTGTAGTATGCGGGGGCTCTTAATGTTTGCTGGGCATGCGCATTGGGTATGCAGTGTTGCCATCCCATTAAACATTGAATCGTTTAACTTTGCACATGATAAGTTACATATAAATTCGTATCAAATCACAATCGCATAAAATATCAATCAAAATATCGATCATGTATATCTAAACTCGCATAAAATGCAAAAAACACGATTTTCCATGTCATCGATGGATGGATTGAGTGGTAACATTGTCGGATCAAATCGCATATCAGTCCAAAAAGCATCGCATATCGTTATATACGGCTTTATATGCGTACAAAATATGGCATATACGTATATCGCCTCCACTTTTGCGTGTATATACTAGTTATATGCATCATATATCATACAAATGTGTCTTGGTTGTATGTATATCGCCTCCAATTATAACTATTCATACGACTTAATGTTTGCTGGGAATTATCAAAATTCCATTCCATCCCCGATTATGAATCGTACGGCGTACAATATTAGCAGCATTTATCAACTGACTCAGGAAAAACTGTGTCAACTTTTGAGGGTTCGTCCCAGAATCCTGATCGTCTTTCTATGCGGAATTGGTTGACTGTTGATTGTGACCGCTTGGAGTGACTGACGAAAATATAAATGACGAATCCATCTTAGTCGATCCGACTGAGCATTGTATTTACCTATATTCGCAGTTTTCTTCTTAGCTGCGGCTGGCTCCTGCTTGCAATGGTCAACAGAATGATATTCGTATAAATGTTAAGATGTTATTCTTTGTCATTAACTTAATACACAGAATTAAATACATGGGTATACTTATTGTGAGGATGGATACCATATGTGAAATTATTCAGATAAACAGTTGTTAGCTGAATGTTAACTGTTAGCCCTTTGCAGTCGTTTGTCTGCTCTCAGCCACCACAGCAACACAGCAAGTATACAAATCTTGTACTTTGTGCAACAATATATCAGTTCACACTTTTTCTAAAAGAATTTTAATGTCTAGTAAACCTGTTAACGAATTTATACGGCGATTCTATGAATAATGGATAACGGTACTCAGTACGAACAAAAGTTGTCACCCGTGCTAGGGGAAGTGTTTATTTGAAACTCCATGTATTGCGACAAAGAGCATTGTTCTGTACGTTCAAACAGAAAGATAAAAGGTGGAAGACGCCACATTAGCTTTGTGATACATCCGAACACCTGAACTGCATTTTGGAGACTGTTTCGAAAAATATCATACGAATTGTAGCATATATTAGGCTGTCAAAAAAGTCCTGCGGTATTTTTTTTGAATTTTCATTTGTTCATAAAATTAGTTACAATCATCTGTTTTAAGTCAATATGCGCCGTTTTGTTCGATGACTTGTTCCCAACGAGATGCCAACTTCATAATACCCCTGTTATAGAAGCCCGCTTCCTTATTGGCAAAAAACTCGGATAGCCAATTTTCACAGGCCTCTTTTGTGGCTAACTTCTGACTACCTAGCTCGTTCGCCATGGATAAAAACAGGTGGTAGTCACTTGGCGCAAGGTCCGGACTATACGGCGGATGCAAAAGAACCTCCCATCCGAGCTCCCGGAGTTTCTGGCGCGCCACCAAAGAAGTGTGTGGCCTGGCGTTGTCCTGATGGAAGACAATGCGGCCTCTGTTTATCAAAGATGGCCTCTTCTTCATGAGTGCTACCTTCAAGCGGTCCAGTTCGCAGTACAGGTCCGAATTGAGCGTTTGGCCATAGGGAAGCAGCTCATAATAGATTATTCCTTGACAATCCCACCAAACACAAAGCCGAACCTTCCTGGCCGTTAATGAGGGCTTGGCCACCGTCTGAGCCGCTTCAGCGGGCTTCGACCACGACCGTTTGCGCTTCACGTTGTCGTAAGTGACCCACTTTTCATCGCCAGTCACCATCCGCTTCAGAAACGGGTCGATTTTGTTGCGATTCAGCAGCGATTCACATGCGTCGATACGGTCAAAGATGTTTTTTTGCGTCAACGTGTGTGGCACCCATACATCGAGCTTCTTTGTGAATCCAAGCTTCTTCAAATGGTTAATAACGGTTTGATGACATATCCCCAGCTCTTGGCCGATGCTACGGCTGCTACTATGCCGGTCTTTCTCGGCTAATTTAGGGATTTTGTCGCAATTTTCCGGCCTTCCGGAGCGTGGCGCATCTTCGACGACCTCTACACCAGAACGAAAACGTTGAAACCATCGTTGTGCGGTGGAAATGGAAACTGTATCGGGACCATAAACTGCACAAATTTTATTGGCAGCTTGAGATGCATTTTTGCCTTTGCCATAGTAGTACTGTAAAATATGTCGGATTTTCTCTTTATTTTGCTCCATATTTACGACACTATAACTCACGAACGACTTAACCAAACAAAACACTGTCAAGCTATACAAGCTATAGTATGACTCGATACAATGAATACAACTAGAACTACGCGCTTACAACGACACCTCGCGGAAATACCGCAGGACTTTTTTGACAGCCTAATATTTTTCATATGAAAACAACACATATGAAACACATCACAAAAACATCCATCATGAGTAGTTGCTTCTGTCCGTACAGTAATAAAACCAATAACCTCTCTCTGATTTTTGCAAAATTCAAACACCCAACACCACATTACATCAATACCCTTTTAATTATTCGCTACGCATACCTGGGCGCCTCTCCATGCAATGCAAAACAGTTGCATGGAGCAAATACAGAGGCTCCATGTCGTGAATGGCCGTACGATGTTTTACAGTTAAAGTTTTACAGTTAGAATTTGGTCGCATAAAGTAGGACATTTCTCAGCATAGAAATAACGTACAAAAAAGGGAAGGATGTTATTTTGTAGGTTTATCAACTTTAAGGTTAAAAAACATGAAAATTATTCGTCATCTGTTTCAATGAATTTTCGAACTTTTCGTGTGATCCCACCCATCATTTTCTGCACAGTACTGCTGGTAACTGTTTTTAATGGCTCTGTCACATTTCTTCAATTTGCCTTTGATATTGTCCAATATCTCTCGAAAATCCGAACAATTTGGTGGATTGATAGTTTTTTCAATGCAGTCGATTTTGTTCTCCATATACCACTTGTTGCCATCCCGGCTGTAATGACAGCTTGTCAAGTCAGGCCAGAACTTCACTGGACGTTTGTATGATAGAATGAATTGCTAAATCCTGTTCTGAAGACGCTCCTTCTTGTAATTGTTGCCCCAGTGATGACAACCATTGTCGTCGTTCCACAACTACAGATCCCTTGCAAAATCATCAACTTACGGGTAAATTTATCTGCGTAAACGAATTTGAACCTACCCTACGCTTGACAAGGTAAAATTTGTTGCCGACTATTTGCCTAGAATTCCATTTTACGTACCCTATGATCAAAAAGTACCGGGATTTTTAAAATAAAACAAAATAGAGTTCAATTTCAGGCAAATTTATTTTATCTCTTTTAAATACGATTCATCAGAAGCAACACACATGTGTCAACCCTTGATCCAGTCCTCCATGCATCCCTGGTAGGCCAACGAAAGGATGGTTTTTAGTTCCCTCGTCACATTCTCTTTGATCTCATCGATCTAGTTAAATCTTTTTCCACGAAGTGGCAACTTCAACTAGGGAAACAAAAAAAAAGTCGCACGGGACCATTGGGTAAATACGGTGCTTACTCGGTGGTTTTTACTTGATGTTTGGTCAAATAATTCAGTACAATTCTGGCTCGGTGCGATGGCGCGTTTTTATCATGCAAAATCCAAGAACTGTCGGCCCACATTTCTGGTCGTTTGCAACGTACAGCATCTCTCAAACGCTTCAAAACGGATAAATAATATTCTTTGTTAACCGTCTAGCCCGGTGGAAGGTGTCCATAGTGCGCTAAACATTGACAATCGAAGAAAACAGTAAGCATCACCTTCACTTTTGAGTGGATTTGACGCGGTTTTTTCTCGTCATCGAAGCGCTACTCGGACGATTCTTGCTTTGTTTCTATGTCAAATTCATAAACTCATGTCTCGTCGCCCATAATTATCCGAAGGTTGGATCTCTTTGGGCTTGAGAAACCATCTCTGTCTGTCTGTCTGTCAACTGTCTGTTGATGGTGTTTTTGCACGAAATTCAGGTCCTTCGGAACGAACCTGGCTTCCACGCTCAAAACAATATGCTGTGCCGTTCCATATGCAATGCCAAATTCACTAGACATCTCTCTTAAACTGGTATGACGATTTTCAAGCACCACGTCCTTCACTTTTCAAGTTTTTATCGGTGTTCGAAGTCTTCCGGTAACGTTTGAGTACAATATTTGCAGTCGATTCTGGAAATTTGAAGAATTTTGCAATTTTTCCTCCCGACCACGTTGGATTCTCAATGTGATTGTGCGATTTTTTTACGCCTTTCGCGTTCCATCGTCGATATCTTTTCAATGTATCCTTCAATCTTGACGAATTCTTTACTACTGAATAAACAAGCCTCCGGATCAAAACGCTGTCAAGAGTTTCTAGGGGTGCTGAAGTGAATAGAAATAAGCGACCAAATTCTAACTGAAACACACTGATCTGGTTTACACTAAAGTAAAAATGGCACAGATCGCGCATCGTGCGAACACAGTTTCAGCAATCGTAAATTGATTGAAAATTATCTGCTTTCTAAAATGAACTAAGACCGACTCAATGGCTTGGCAATTTTTTCGATCGAAAATGAATCGTTAGCAGATCTTGATTTAAATGCAATTAAGGAAGCTGGTAATGATTTTTCCTAACCTTCTAAATACGGATAAACTGCTCCGTAAGCTCCGTAAAAGTGAGTAGTTTTCTCAAAATATCAGAAACTGAAAGTTGGTGAAAAAAATCAAATAAAGTGGTATTTTTTAGGGGCGCCATTTTCATAGTTTGTCGGGGGCGCTGTCTACCCTCACTACGTCGCAGAATGAGAGCACCAAGGCAAAATCAAACTGTTGTCGGGAACAATTTCGGGTCGAAGGGAGTGATAGAAATGGTAATCGAGTTTTGAAGATCTTCCCGAATTGCAGGGACGAAGTTTGACAGTTACTATAATGTTTGAACATCCAAATATCTGGTCAAAAAAAAATTACATTAAATTTTTTATAGTTTCAAATGTATCGGGAATAAATTTCTACTATTATGCTTTTGTAAGGCAACTATACCAGTCTTATTTTCTATGAACTTCTCTGAACATGGCCCTTCCACTGTCTGGACAAACAGCTTGTCAAGTTCGGTCAGAAAAGGCAATCATCCACATGCTTTTTTAAAAAAAAGAGCAATCCTCCTTTGAACTCCTTTTCAAAATTTTCGTAGTACATGCTGCCAGAAGTTACAAGAGCGCCACTTTTTACATTTACAGCGTCATTACAACAACGTTTCGGAAAGAGAAATTTTGTTTGCAAACTTGTTCTTATGACGCTATAAACAAACTAAATTGACATAAAGACCACTGACAGTAGTAGCAACTTGGGAAAAAAATCAAAAATGTTCAGCGGGATTTGAAATTCCAAATTCCTGGTATATATTTGACAGAATGTAGTGTTCATGCATAGTTTTCATACTGAACGTATGCGTATTTGCACTTCTTTTTTGTCTATTAATCCGCGATTTTTGTTATCTGCGTTAACTGGCTTCCACTATCTTATTAATTGCATTCTGAGAAACGAAGATTGAAAAAAATTGTATTCAAATTTTAAACTATTTTATCATGTTTCTCATTTGCAATATTTTTTTATTTACAGCTACACCGCCCACGCACAGTTTCCGTCAACTTTGTGAGCAAATCGAAATAGGTAGGGTTAAAGGCTCCTTTTGTGGGTGCGTATGGCGTGATTTCCCAGTCGTTCTGACGCTGTAAAACACCAACAATGGTTTGGAAGTGTGTGTGTGTGTGTGCGTTTTTTGTAATGCAAAGTTTGTTGATCTTCTACCGTGCCCATAGCACTCGCCGACCACATTTCTACCGATCATCAAACGAAAAAAAACTTCTTCACTTTTTCAATCATTTAAATTCGTGTTCAGTCTTTAAGTGTTTTATTCATTTTTTTCATGGAGATTACGTCGTTTTTGGAACGAACCTCGAAGTTTCAGCCTTGTTGCCTTATTTTTTTTGCTGCGAATTTTTCTCGAACACCGATCGAAACAGTATTTTTGAATCGTTGTGTTCGAAAACGAAAATTTTATCCGCAAGTTGCAGCCATACGGCTAAACTTAACGATCCGGTCGATAACAGCTAACATTATGTATGCAATCCCGCGCTGACGGCTGGATGTCTGCCAGCAAGTCTACAGCACTGCTCTACAATAGCGCTGCAAATAACCTCACAGCGTATGGTTGCTTGCCAGATATCGGAACAACGACGAAGACGACGACGGGAAATACTTTATGGCCATGCTCCTCATACTCCGGAATATCGTTTCGGTTTCTGGGAAATGACTTTTCGCACCAGTTTGTCTCTGGGAGAAAAACGGAAAATGGCAGAGTTGAAAGGCTGGTTTTCCAACATAAAGAAAACAGGATGGCACTGTAGGATGAAAAATTTACACACGCTAAATGCATTGTGTTGCATCTACATGAGGTAGCAGTTGATATGCTTGAGAAGAGTTCAGGGATGATATTTTCAATATGCCGGAGGGAATTTATCATAAGGAACATATGCTGAGTATGTTAAATTGATCGAAGTATTTTGCATTATTTATTAAGCCTGAGGAGGTGTAACTTTGAAATTTTTCGAAACGGAAGAGTGTTTACTTATATGAATATGTCAGCCATCAAAATATTTTTGAAATTGTCTTTCAATCTGTATAGCTAACGCGATTTCCGCTCCATTAACACCTTCAGAGAAGGGAGCACTAGCATGAAGTGATCATAATAAATCATTTTACGCTTTACAAAGATTAATGGGTAATGATCCAGTTAACTAAAAGAAGAACGTTTTGACGATTACTCGTGGCACACAGTCCAATTAATGATGTTGATTATTCAGAAAAAAAGTGAACGCTTGGAGAATTGGGTAGTACTGCTTGAAACTCCCTCCCTTCACTTTATTTTTCATTTTTACCCCATATCCAGTGAACGTTTCCATGTGGCGTAGAATCTCCCGCTTTGAGTTTTTACACGACAAAAGCATCAGTTTGGGGTGAATTAAATATGAGTTCTCTGCTGCATTATTATTTATCTGGATGCCAACTGGACACATTATCCCGTTCTTTTTTTTCTCTTGATGGCTTCTCTGTTGGTTCATTTATCCCGTTTTGTGCTGTTCGAGCGACTGACAACATGTGCTTATTGGACGTGTGTGAAAGATAAACACGTTATTTATTCAGCCTGAAGTTACCTTCCGCATATTCACCATTGTATCATTCAGTATGTCTTCTCCCATTCGTGTTTCATCATATACACTAGAATAAGTTATGAAGATTGATAAAAATCATATATTTTCATTACACAATATCTTAGAAATCTGCATTTTACAGCAGCCTCTATAAACAATTAACCCTTTGCGGTCGGATGCTAATAATACATTGCGTATACCGAGTACCGTTACCGTTTTGTTCGTAGAAATTTCGTACACATCCATGAAAAAGTTCACTTGACATTAAGAATTGTTTAGAAAAAATGTAAACTACTACATCGTTGAATAAAGTATTTAGTGAGATTCCTTGCTGTGGTGACTGAGAGCAGACAAACTACCGCAAAGGGTTAAATGTCTTACGGTTGATTGGAAATGTAAGGAGACTATCTGGCATTCGATACTAAATTCTCTTAAAAATTGCGAAGTACTTCGAAAGATCGATTATATTTCAAGATGCGTCAAAGATCCTGGGTAAACGTCAGAGAAAACGTCAACATCGGTTGCACGGCCCAATTGCTATGGATGGAAGAAAATATCCTGTCTTTGATCAGATCAGAAGGGTTTGACCTACTATCGTTAAATCGTTAGTCGTTACCGATAAAAAAATCGATTCTTTCGAAAACGTGGGAAAATGGCTTGATGAATGGTTTGCTTCAAAAGAGGGACAATTCTCCACAAATTGTCAAACAAATGGGAGACACTTATGGCTATTGATGATAAATACTTTGAATAAAATTGAGTTTTTCATTTAAACGCCATAAACGTATGTTTTCATGAAAGAAAAATTAATCCGGCTTCATACTAAGTTTACAAGTAAATGATTTTTTAAAAGAGTACAGGAAAACCTGTTTTCATGCGGTTTTTTTTTGTGTGATTTTTTTGTGCGGTAGGGGAGATGGGGGTATGACGGACATATTAAGGAAAACTTCAATTGTATCTTTGGAAACTCATGTTTTCAAAAATTTAAAAGCAGTTTCTTAAAGTTCAATATACTGGTTTTCGAAATAACTGGCCAAATGTTTTATAAAAATGTGTTTTTCCATGTTTTTATTACTGGAATTAAAACAAGACGAAAGGTAGAACATTTTAGGGGAATATGGACAGGTTCATAAACAGGTTCATGGACAGGTTCATAAAGGCGCGTCCACATTATGCCGAATGATGCCGATCGGCCTATACCAGGCGGCATAGTCGGTTGGTTATGTAATGTGGACGCCCCATCAGCTGCACGAAGTCGAAGTCCCATCGGATTCACGAAGCCTACACGAACACACGGAGCACAATGTCGTTAACGCTTATTTACTTTGTTTTGTCTTGGTTCGACTTTCTCGAACCGGACCCACTTGTTTCGGGTTGAATTCGGTTTGATTCGAGTCGGTTTTCGGCACGTCGGCAAGCCCGGGGTCCACATTTAGTCGGCTTTACAGGGCGGCCAGAGCCGGTTTGTGTAATGTGGATGCGTCTTAATATAGGAAGCGTAGAAGTTTATAGCTCGCGAGAGGAATATTTAATTTCACTCTCTATCAGTGTTTGTGCGTCCAGTAGAAAGAAAAGGAATATAAAAAAGAGTTCGATATTCTTCCCTTCACTTTCCATCATGCATTGCATGTGATTATGGATGTGACTGTCCATTTCAACCCCACCAGTGTAATGATTTCAATCATTTAAATTTATCACTTACGAATGAATTTACTTTTCCGTAAATACCTAATATCGCTTCTCTGTCAACTCACAAACCGAAATATAACCATCAGTGAATTCAATTTTGCTATTAAACCACTCAAAATGCTTAATATCGAAACCGCAAAAGTTACATCCACACGCGGAATCAAAAATATTTACGTCTAATTTATCCACATCTTAAATCTTCGACACTTCACTAACATGCAACATGTTTCGACATGCAACTAAAAGCATAACACAGCCACGCGCAACCAAAAAGGCAAACTGTCCCATCGCAAAGCAGGTAAAAAAACCTACTGGTGCAGTTTTGTACGGTATTCTTTATGCGATTTTTTTGTGCAGTCCTTATCCCTTATTATATATGACGCACAGAGAAAGGTTTACCTGTACCTATTTTCGCAAGTTCCTAGAGATATAAAACGGTCAATTTGTGACATAAAAAAGGACTACCGTAAAAATATCATTTTCTTATCAACGAAGCTTTATTTATACACACTGTTATTTTTATATAACTTATTTCAGATTCAGCTTATATTGATTGGACTTGAAACCGTATTCGGGTGATTTTAAAGTAATTACGTGTATGTTCTGTTATACATACACAACAATTAGAACTCAATCTGCTTTTTGTGCTCTGCTTTTAGATATTTTCGTATGTTAATGTGTGAGAAAAAATGTGTTTTAGAGGAGACCTTTTCAGGTTTCCAAAAGTTAACTCTCTGCCGTCGCGATAGGAGTTTTATAAAGAGTACGCTCGATGAATAACGAAATATATCAACGGTCCGATTGTTTTCCTTTTCAGGTTTCCAGAAGTTAATTCTTCGACGCAGCGTTTGGAGCTCTTTAAAGGTCGGTTTCTCAAAGATAACTCTCCACCGTCGCAATTGGGTTTCGATAGTGCAGTTTGGAGCTCGATTGGAGTTCGATATAACGGAAGATATTGCCTTCTTGAGATTGAGGTTGACACATGAGTTTTTCGGTTTTTCTTTTGTTCGATAGTCTTGCGTTTACATAATCACATCACTTAGCTCAGTGAATCTTGATTCTTACCTCTCCCCACTAACAACTATCCCTTCCATGATAATCGCTACGGAACCACGTTATAGAGGCTACCCTTCAGGCCTTCGGAGAGGCGAATATCATACTAACATTCCTTCCATTCCAATGATGACTGTAAGGACGTGGCCGGCGTCATTATTGACTAAAGCCGAAACCGAAACTTGCACAATGAGAATGGTTCGCTACTCCCAAGCATCATTCACTGTGTTCTTTGTGAAATTTCGCTGGTTTAGGTCAATTACGGAGAGCAACTACGAAATGTACAGTCTACCCAAGCTCAAACTCAATCTCAAGCTTTTTATTAGCTTTGAGGCATACAAATGGAATACCCAGAAGACAAAAATCAGCGTTTTCGACACCTGCTCTTCTTCGCTTTTCATCATGATCAAAAAGCTGCAGAAACAGCCCGGGACATTTTTGACGTGTATGGAGACGGTCTACAGCACGGAAAAGGTTTGCAAAGTTAAAAAATGGCGACTTTCACGTCTATGACACGCACGTCCTGAATTCGATGGAGAACGTTTCAAATCACTTTTGAAGAAGAACGGCCGCCAAAGTAGTCGTGAATTGGTTACTGCGGCGAATATATAATTGATTAACTTATTGATATAATTATTGTTTTTTGTTCAAATGAAAGCTACGCTACTGACTTATTCCTCAAACTAATATATCGAAACGACATATGACATAATCACCAAATGACATTTCGATCAGGTATTTTATTTCGGGTAAATTGTTCTACGATATCTCTACAACCTCAAAATAACTCAACTCATTCATGCCGATAAGTCCCTGATCCCAGATACACACCAGCTCAGTAAAGCTTAGAATCTGTGTGCCTGTCTAGCGCTACTACGGATACAAACAACTGTTTAATGCACGATTCGTCACATCATCTGACATTGTCTGCTGATCAACAATAATATACTATCCAAATAACAGTTTATTAAAAGACACATAAATGATCCATATTCTATTATTTGTTTGAATGTTTGGACTATTTTATTCGTTATTTCGACCATAACTTTATTTTTTACTTCCAAAGAGTTTGAGAATCGGTTGAACACGATCTCTTGTTTGCATTATTTATAAGCGCTAAACGTAGCCACCAATCATCATTTCTATAAAAATAGAAAACTTCAAATAATCTTACACATTGAGAAATGATAAATTGGATGACAATCGTGTTTAATAGTTGTCATATTTTTCAAACTACGAATGGAACCGGGCAATACTAATTTGTAGAATTTGAAGTATTTTGTAGATTCTTCACCATGAAAAGAGCTCCACCATGAAAATAGCATCAACAACTTTTTGTTGGAAATTATATAAGCTTCAAAGTCAAAGTAAATATAGAAGGAAACTCAAGAAACAAAGAAATTCGGATAAGATTTTTTTTTTGTTTATCATTCTGTGGGCTCAATTCATTTTTTATTTATACTATTTTCATATTTCTGGTATGTTTTTGAGAACATCAATTCTTCTTGTACATGACGACAGATTAGGAGTATGATACGGTGCAATTAAAAATATCCCATTTTTGCACTTCAATCCTCCAGGATAATCGGCTGTCTCGTTCAATCGATGACGAGAGAATACTCTCGATGGGGAGACTTCCGTAATTTCAATGAACCACGCGCATGCGTTCGCCGGACGAAGCGGCATTTTCCCTATTACGTCTCATTGACATTGTACACACAAACAGAGTCCGTACAGTTTCGGCATAACAGCACTAATTGGAACACCTCTCTGGAGAAATTATCGATGGGAATCCCCCATTGCGACCTTACGGGGTGTGTTTTCTAACTATAATGATTTACGGTCTACAATAAAAATGTATTGTTATTTTGTTTTTCTCTTTCTGTTTTCCAGAATCTTCGTTTCACATCTCCCTGCGGCGGCGGTGATAATCTTCCAACCAGCAACGAAAAAATCGATAAGAACAATCCATCTTAAGTGAGGAAAAGCAAAGTGAAGAGGGTTGGGATATTCCCGATATCTGCTTGTGTAACTGAACGGAGAATGTATATTTCTTCAGCTACAACTGCAGTGTATTGATCCTTGGACAAATATTGCAATGGCATGTGCATCTGCAATGTGCATTGCGGCTACAAATATATCTGATTATGTGCAGCGCTAAACTCGAAGAAAGGAAGTGACGAAAAGGGGAAGCGAAATTCGAAAAGTGTGCTGTGCTGCTGACCGGATGATGGTGAAAATGGGCGCAATCCATAGGCTATGGTGGTGTTGTTCAGAAAAAGTTATTTTATCGTAGATTACAGAAGTTTTTAAATAAGTGGAAAATGAAGTGCTGAACGAAAAGTCAGGAGAGAAGTGAATTAATTCGATAAAAGAAAGATAAATAAAGAAAAGCAATGATGGAATTATAAAATATGCGTCCATTCGCTGGCCCAAAGCAATTTCTAGACAACTGCATCAACATCTACAACTGAAAATGGAACGTGGTGGAGATACGAGAGCTACATCCAGCCATCAGATGTCACGAATCGAGGATTACAGCAACGTGAGCACTTCCATGCAAAACTTGTCGCAGGACGAGCCTGATAATCTAAGGAAAAGGTAGGTCACGACGTTCATAATTGTGGTGGATTAGGTTCAAGATCAGTCATTAATTCTTGAATAGTTTAACAAGCTGGTTGAACTTGACTTAGAATTATGGTTTTTATTGTCTTGTTTGTTCAATGCTCCTTATCACACAGCAAATATTTGTGAATGTTTGCTCTTGGAATCTCTATATGCGACGAAGGAAACTAATATCCGTAATGTTCAGCAAATTATCTATATATATTCATGCAATGTTTTTGTCTATTCCGAAGCAATATCAAATAGCACTTGGAATCGGCAATACGTTTGTTTTTTCGCACCATTATTAAAAATTTCTTACACACTCGTGGTCACCAATGTTCGACGCCGAACATCACAAATGACACACACATGTACACAATAGCGGAGGCAAAAAAACGCAGAAGCAAGAGCAAAACAACAACGCCTAACCACGGCTCGCATATCCGTTCGACGAAACCTCAATAACTATAAAACACGGAGGTAGCCAACTGCATGTGGCGTTATACGATAATTTTCACCTCTTTTTCTAGTTTTATATTTTACTCTACACTCTTATTCGCCCGTTCATGGTTACTGTTGGGGTTCGAAGCTGTCTGTCTGTGTTTCCTTTTTTATAGCTCTTTCTGAAGCACTAAGCCAGAAGCGTCGTCCGGCTGCTATATAACCGATAGAAACTACAGATAAGGTTGATCCAGTGCGAACCAACATCAGTGGCACTTAAATAGGGTTGTTCCAACATGTTTTAAATCCCTTCATCCTATATATTTTTTCTGTCATGTATCTTAGTTCTGAACTGATAAATATATTTTCGTTTTCCTAATCCAATGAACTTGGGGTGTATAAGCTCCACAATTTCTTTGAAATCATGCGTCAGGTATTTTATAGCTCGAAAGTTTCTATAAGAGCTCATTACACATTCTGCACGGAGAAGTGATTGGGCCGTATTTATTAATCGACGAGAACGTCCGTCATGTTACCGTCAGTGGAGAGCGCTTCCGCGAGATGTTGGAAGACTATTTTTGGTCAGAATTGGAAGATCTTACCGTCAATGATATGTGGTTTCAAAAAGACGGTGCCACCAGCCACACAGCGCATGTTGCAATGGATTTATTGAAATGTAAGTTTGGGGTTTGTCAAGTCACTTATCTATGTCAACAAGCCAGCTACTTCAGAAGGGCTCGAAGACAACATCCAACACGAAATTCGCAACATTCCGTTCGAAATGTGAGGCCGAGTAGTGGAAAATTGGGTCCAACGATCGCTGTAAATGGGTGGTGGGTGATGGTCATATGACCGAAATCGAATTTCATTCTTAAAATGTAAGAGTTGAACTACAATCAGAAAATAATTGAACCCAATATCTAAAAAAACTGTGTTTGATTAAAAAAAAAGTTGACAAGTCCTTAATTAGAACACAAATAAAAAATGAGAATGAAATAAAAATTTAGTTTGCTCTTAATTTTTGATTATACCGTTCATTTGAAATCGTGCTTAGACAAAATGGAACACCCTATAACTAAATTTCCGTTGTGGTCGCAAAGTTCTCAGAAAAAGTACGGACGAAAGCTTGACGACTGTGACTGTTTGAAGTAATTGCATTTGAATTGAGTTTTTTCATCATTCAGAAATCTGCAATGTTTATTTTTTTGATTCATCAAATGGAGGTTCTGGAAGAATAGTATTTTTTATACTAACTTATATAGGATGAGGTAGAATCCGGAACCACATTCAAACATTCTAACATAACTCTATATGTTTTTTTATCAATGTTCAAAAATGTACACAAAATACCATTAGCCAATACTACCCTTCTCTTCTATTTATTTAATTATGCAGAAGAGAACAAGAAGTCATCATTTATCAGTGCATTTTTGAACACAAGTCTAAATAGGTTATGTCTACGTAGATATAAACCTAAGTCTAATAAATCTATAACTACAGCCAGATGCTAATATAGATTTAAAGCATTTTTTCCTACGTTGCCACGTTGTCCGGAACATTGTTTGGAGAAAGTTTTAATAACTTTATAGCCAGGCGATGTATATTAAGTATTCTATGACCATGAGTTATCTTACTTAAGCTACCATGATCTGACATGTGTGAGAATACCTTTTCGAACATCTGAATCAGCAACAGCATTCTGAATTTTTTACATTACCAAACAACATGCTCGATATCATGATATCCTAGAGCACAATTACCTACATTGTTAGTAGCAAGACCTACACGATAAAAAAAATTAATTGTGCACGAATTGATTGGACAACAACAAATATTTGGGAAAAATATAAAACATCTATCGAAGATTACGTCTAAGGTCATTCCAAGATCATCCCTCCATTGATTCTGCCAACTGATAAATGCCTATTATCGGCAAATAGAGATCAATTCACAATACGCATCGACTTACATTGTCAGCATACGCTCGAAATGTAGGTAAAAAGATTGCTCGTTGCGTTGTGGGAGAAAAAAAGGGGCTAGTAAAATCGAAATAACATACCTATTTTAATCGTCAAATTGTTTACTTTTTTACTATATTCACTGTTCATGTTTTAAGCTAACAAATTATTGGATAAATTTTCTGTATAATGGTATGCTACATAATGTATATTGCAATAACGATTTTGCGTAATATGCTCAACACAGTCAAATCGCACGATCTCGATAGTCGTGTGGTGCCAGCTAAACCGCATGTCACTCAATGTATCGAAATGTTCCATAATTTCATTCGGCAGACAACGTGCATTGATTCAACATATTTATATTCCGTTTCGGTAAGGATTGCACAGATGCATATTGGCTGAAAGCTTTGTACTGTTCTTTGGTGCGACCTATGCTGGAATATTCGGCTGTAGTGTGGTGTCTATACTATCAAAGAATTTCACGAGCCCATGCGGAGGATCTTCTTTATGTTCTTATGATGTGTTTGATTTTAATATTTTGCTTTGTAAAAATAAGAGTTGTTTTCGCACATTTTGCAATTAAAACGTGTAGTGCAAGTTAAAACTTTTGTGTCGTTGGGGTGATTATTTTACCTGTTAACAATCTATGTAAATAAAAAAGATTTGGTGCCCGTTCCTCACGATTTAACTCATGAACGGAGCAACGGATTTAACAGTCAGTATCAGGATTGATGCGTCTTAGTCTGCATCAGGTTTATTAGCCTTAAAAATTAAATACCACGAAAATAGATCACGTGCAGAAAAACAATTTCTGTGTTTCAAGAACGGTCAAAATCGTCTAAAAAAGAAAATTTATTGAAAGAAGAAATGTTGGAAGCAATCCAAGCTCGACACATGTTATGGGTACCTGACAGCGAACTGAAAATGTCGATTTGACAAACTAGCAACTACGAAGTTTCGGAAAGGCAGCTTTTTCTTCTTCAATCGCACTAACGTTCCTAGAGGAACTTCGCCGTCTCAACGTAGTATTACTTGCGTCATTTTTTATTAGTACTTAGTTGAGATTTCTCTGCCAAATAACACGCCTTGAATGCATTCTGAGTGGCAAGCTCTAGAATACGCTTGATCACAGTGCAAGTCGGAGGAAATTTCTTTGACGAAAAATTCCCCCGACCAGAACGGGAATCGAACCCGAACACCCGGCATGTTAATTATGACGCTAACCACTCGGCCACGGGAGCACAAGCTTTTTCTAGAGATACCAAAACTTCGCAGACATTTGAAGGCCGCTGAAATTAATTCGAATGATTTCGTTAATGAGATTGCATTGTATGTGTTACAGTTCATCATGAAGAATCGGTTCGGACTTCCAAGAATTGGTTCCAGATCTTACAGTGAAGCTGTTTCTGACCATGTACGTTTTTGTGGCATCTTGTGGAGGGGCTTATGGCTGCGGTCTCAGCTCCCAAAGATTTTTATTCGTTAAATTTATTTGAGTCACATTTCGACATCCACAAATAAACCATATTTTATTTGTTTTCTTATTTTGTAACTGTCAGTGACCAACGCGTGAAGATTTTGTGATTTCATGTCATCTAATATTATAATTAATACGTTTCTTGTTTGGACAGGATTGATTTTTAAATCGAGAACGAAAATTAAGTATTGTAGAGGGGTGACACCCAAGTAACCCGCTCGGATGTCACCCGGTCACGCTACGCTACTGGGTAGAAGTAACAGTAAATTTATAGTAAGCTAGCTTACCCGGCAAACTTCGTCCCGCCCAATTTTTTTTCTCGTTATCACATTCACGTTTTCTTACTAAGCGCACGTTCCTGGGTCCAATCGCAGACCCCGTTGAATTTACCTTTCGCTATAACATTCCTAGTACTTCTACCAAAGTTCACCATTATAATATCAGATTATTTTCAGACACAATTCAAGATTTTCCAACTTGCAGATAACATGTTTCTCCATTACATGGAATAAATGTTCAATACAGAAAATATGATAGAATAAAGACAGGTGTCTAAAGGTGTCTATTCACCAAAGAAACGTTTTGTGTCCCCTAAAACCTTTGCATGCCAAATTTGGCATTTTCTTGATTAGCTTTCGAGGTATGCCGAAATTTGTCTTTCATTTGTACGGTAGTTTTGTTGCTTAATTAGTTCTCGAGTATGCAGAAATTGGTGTTTCATTTGTATGGCAGCCCCCCCTTGAGAGAGGGGGTGGAGTGTCTAACCAGCGTGAAAACATTTATTGCACCCTAAAACCTTCATATACCTAATTTGGTTTCGTTTGCTTAATTAATTATCGAGTAATGCAGAAGTTTATGTTTCATTTGTATGGCAGCCTCCCGCTAAGAGAGGGGGGAGGAGTATCCAACCACCATAGAATCATTCATTGCACCCTAGAACCTTCTTCTTCTTCTTATATGGCACTAACGTTCCTAGAGGAACTCCGCCGTCTCAACGTAATATTACTTGCGTCATTTTCATTAGTACTTAGTTGAGATTTCTATGCCAAATAACACGCCTTGAATGCATTCTGAGTGGCAAGCTCTAGAATACGCGTGACCACAGTGCAAGTCAGAGGAAATTTCATTGAAGAAAAATTTCCCCGACCAGAACGGGAATCGAACCCGAACCCCCGGCATGCTAGGTTTGACGCTAACCACTCGGCCACGGGAGCACAACAACCTCCACATGCCAAATTTGGTTTCGTTTGCTTGATAAATTCTCGAGTAATGCAGTAATTTGTATTTCATTTGTATGGCAGCCCCCCCTTAGAGAGGGGGAGGGGGGTGGAGTGTCTAACCATCGTGAAAACATTTATTGCGCCCTAAAACTTTCATATACCTAATTTGGTTTCATAAGCTTGATTAATTCTCGAGTTATGCAGAAATTTGTGTTTCATTTGTATGGCATTTTCCCTCCATTATGAACATTTGTGTTCACGAACAGTAAACATATCCAACCAACCCTGAAAACAATCGTTGGTAGAAATAGTTACACTACGTTTGTTACCTTTGCCAGGTAATATTTAGAATGTTTATTTGAAGCTACTTGACGATAGTTTTGATCGATAATTATAATATACTGCTTTCATCATTATTGGATATCTACAGGTAGTAACCGAAACGCAATACAAATAGCTGCTATTAGAGCACGTGAAAACAATGTTAGTGAATAAATATCACCGAGATATGTTAGTATATATTACCACCCCGAATCATCAACACAACATTTGAATTTTTCATTGTGACAATACTCGAAAAGTAAAGATCGAAGTCGCATAGAAAAATGGGGAGAAAAAACTTTAGGCTACTGGAGCATCATAGATAGTGCAACGAATTTATAGGGAAAT
Organism: Toxorhynchites rutilus septentrionalis; assembly: GCF_029784135.1. Lineage (NCBI taxonomy): Eukaryota > Metazoa > Arthropoda > Insecta > Diptera > Culicidae > Toxorhynchites > Toxorhynchites rutilus. The sequence goes on from NC_073745.1 coordinate 207,529,729, forward strand.
TAAAACAATTTTTGAAAAGACTATTAGAAGATTTTTTTTTCTAAACTGCTACAGTGTGAAGGTAATATTGCATTCCTGAGAACCACAACGGTCGTGCGATGTTCAACCCTGATCGCGCAATTGGTCCGACGGAGAACGCACAGAACAAAGTCGTGACGGTGATCGACGAGTCCCATCATAATCGTTGCTCCAATCCAAATCACTCTCATTGTGCAAGTTTCGGTGATTCGAGCTTTAAATGGTCAATAACGACGCCGGCCACGTTCTTACAGTCACCAGGGGAAGGGAAGGAATGTTAATATGATATTCGCCGCCCGAAGGCCAGAAAGGTCGCCTCTATAGCGTGGTTCCCTAGCGTTTAAAAAGGAAGGGATAGTTGTTGGTGGAGGGAGGTAAGAATCGGGATCCACTGTGGTGAGTGATATGATTAGGAGTTAATCCATTTCTTTCTTTCCATAAGAACCATGAATAACAGCTACTAAAACCATCCTCCTTTGGGGCTTTGGACCCTCTGTTCTTGTTCTCAATAGTTCCAGGTTTTCGGTTTCGGGTTTCGGTCATGTCCAATAAACTAATCGTAAATCCGCTTTTTTATTGACAAAGACCCCGCGGTAAATTATGAACTGTGAGAAAACCACAACTGACAGTGCATTATTTTATATATAAACGATCTGAGACGGGTTTTACGATATTGTGACATTAATTTGTTCGCGGATGATACTGTCCTGTTCATCGCAGCTAAGGATATAAAAGAAACCGAGGAACACATAAACGAAGATTTGCATTCTCTGGCTCAGTGGCTTAAATTCAAACAATTGAAATTGAATGTTGGCAAAACAAAATACATGCTAATTTCTTCAGCAAACTCCAGTATTGACGTATATTTTGAAATAGATGATGATACATTAGAACGCGTGAATGAAATCAAATACCTAGGAGTTATGATTGATGACAATTTAACTTTCAAGTCTCATATTAATAATGTCATCAAGAAGATTGCCAAGAAGTATGGCGTTTTGTGTCGTTTGAAAAAAGAACTGACGGTGAACAGTAAAATTAAATTGTATAAATCATTGATCCGCACATAGACTTTTGCTCGTTGATCCTATTCCTTGCAAACAATACACAATTAACGAGATTGCAGCGTTTACAAAATAAAATTATGCGTTTGATTTTAAGATGTAGTAGATACACTTCCTCTAATTTTATGTTGGACGCGCTACAGTTGCTATCTGTGAAGCAAAGAATTTATTATTTGACAATGGTGTTCATCTTTAAAATTTTAAACGGTATGCTGCCTCGATATTTGTGTGATCGAATTGAAAGAGAAAGTGATGTTCATAGATACAATACAAGAAACGCGGATGATGCAAGAACACTTTAACTTTATATTCAGTAGGTCGCAGAACTCGTTGCTATACAAAGGAATACATTTTTTCAATTCGATGCCCAGGAAAATAAAACGAGCGGCAACAATGGAAGAGTTTAAGAGAATGTGTATTTCCCACGTTAATTCTGTTCTGTAAACAGGGTTCGAAAAATTTATTTATGTTTACTAATAATAGAAAATAAAAAAAAATTACAGGTATCTCAAACTGCCATGTTCTTACTGATAATGATGATGTATTTTTTATTGTATTGTAGATTATTAAAAAAAAGAAAAACAAGCGTTGTCTACGAAAGTTTGAGCCTCGCGCGCGTTTGGTGGGCTTGGACTAATGTTAATAATAAACACTGGCAGAAAACTGACACACAATGCAATTTTATGTAGGGTCTGAAATGGAAACTGGAATTGGGATTCCAGTTTCCATTTCAGTCATTCAGAATTGTCGTAAACCATCTTTCATCAGAAGGTTGTATCGATTATTTCTGATTGTAGCAGATCTCTTTTATGTTCTAAATTGAAACTCTTGGATATTGGGTTCAATTCCCAATCAGTCAAGGATCTTCCCGGGTTGGAAATTTTCTTGACATGCCTTGGAAAAAAAACTTTGGGCCTGAAGTTGAGACTATGACTATGTTTATGTCAATATGGATAGGAATATTGTTTGTTTTTTCGCAGTTTATGCCTATTTTTAATTTTCGATTAATAGATATTTATTCCTGCAACAGAGCCAGTTCGCTTTGTTTTTGTTTTTATAATACTGGCTTCTTGATATGTTTGAGAATAAAAATTATCTATAAGATAAATTGTCCTGTTCAAACCGTTGTAGGGGTGTGAGGTGGGCCATCATCATCATCTTTCAACATGCCACTCAGGATACATAAAAGTATGATGGCATTTGGAAAATTTTGACGCAAGTCGTGACGGGTGATGAGAAATGTATTATTTCATTGGGCGGAAAAAAGGAATGAGCGAAATAAACCACTATCAGATACCCTTGAAGCCGGACTTCACCCGAATGAAGAAATTCTATATTATAAGGTTACACCAGTCGATAAAATCCAACAAGCACTGCTCTCAACTGAATAAATTCTAAATTCCTTCTAGAAAAAAAACGTCCAGAACTTGCCAAAATGATTTGTTTTAGTTTGGCTGTAGTGTGCAGATTATCGCTTGATCAGATCCTTTAAAAAATCTCTCATAGGCAGGAATTTCTAATTTTTGGGCAGCGTAAAAAGACGACAGCTCTTCGACAAGAAACCAAATAAAGGGTGTGTCACATAAAATAGCATCACGGAAAAAACGCTTTAGAAATTCGCCCAGTAGACCGATCCTTTTGAAAATTTTAGACAGTAGAATAAAAACTATTAAACAACTTTTGGCATTTTCTTTTTATTCATACTTCGAGCCCAAGCCCGTATGCTCGCACCTTCCTCTTTACCCCGTCCATAAGGTTCTGTACAACGTCAGGTTGTAGTTTTTTTTGAACAGAAATCCATTTTCTCTTGAAGTCCGCCTCCGATTTGACAACTTTAGGGTTCTTCCGGAGGGCCTGCTTCATAATCGCCCAATATTTCCTTTGGCACGAAGGTGACCCCGTTGGCTTCGTACCACTCCAACACGTCCTTTGAATAGTGGCACGAAGCGAGATCCGGCCAGAAGATGGTCGGGCCCTCGTGCTGCTTCAATAGTGGTAGTAAGCGCTTCTGTAGGCACTCCTTAAGGTAAACCTGCCCGTTTACCGTGCCGGTCATCACGAAGGGGGCGCTCCGCTTTCCGCATGAGCAGATCGATTGCCACACCATGTACTTTTTGGCAAACTTGGATAGTTTCTGCTTGCGAATCTCCTCCGGAACGCTGAATTTGTCCTCTGCGGAGAAGAACAACAGGCCCGGCAGCTGACGAAAGTCCGCTTTGACGTAGGTTTCGTCGTCCATTACCAGGAAATGCGGTTTCGTCAGCATTTCGGTGTACAGCTTCCGGGCTCGCGTCTTCCCCACCATGTTTTGCCTTTCGTCGCGGTTAAGAGCCTTCTGAACTTTGTATGTACGCAGGCCCTCCCGCTGCTTGGTCCGCTGGACGAATGAACTTGACAAATTCAGCTTATTGGCGACATCCCGGACCGAACTTCTCGGATCACGTCTAAACTGCTTAACTACGCGCTTGTGATCTTTTTCACTGACGGAGCATCCATTTTTGCCGTTCTTCATCTTCCGGTCGATGGTTAGGTTCTCGAAGTATCGTTTTAGTACTCTGCTGACCGTGGATTGGACGCATCTTACCGATGTCCCGATGTGACAACTCCGGATTCTCGAAATGAGTGCGCAGGATTAATTCACGACGCTCTTCTTTCGTTCGACGACATTTTTCCAAATTTACGAAAAAATGACAGTGAAGCATGGCCAACGTGATCTATACACTCTTATCTGATTATAAGCGAAAGCTGAAGATATAATTCCTAAAAATTAAATTTCTACAGCGTTTTTTCCGTGATGCAATTTGATGTGACACACCCTTTAATGGAATCGGCACGTACTTTACGGACAACTCCAATATTCTAGTCTAGTCGTTATATTTTCGATATTTTTGCTCTTTCCACAATCTTAACAACTCTCAAGTGTTACAAAACAACATGAAAAGTTGAAAAACTACTAGACAGGTAAAGCTTTTCAAGTCAAATTCCCGATTTCTAATCTGCAACTTACATTTCATTGTGTAGTAAAAATGTGAGTTTTGGTGCTTTGAACAACACGGTTCTTGGACAAAATATAGTTTGACAAAAGGATTTAATCTATACTGATCTTCAGAATTTCGAAGAATATATAGGTAAAAGCATCAACGAGATCGTGGAACTGTAATACAAGTTGTTTCAATTTTAACTGTAATACAAATTTTGTCCATATCGATAATATTCCCACTGTGCTTCAGTGTTTAATGATCACCCTAGTTTCATCTCACCAACACCAACAGGGATCGTCTGGTTTGTTCCGGTGGTGGTTCATTCGCTTGCGCCCAGATAGTGCTGAGAGCATCCGAAACCACCAACTCAGTTGAGCAGTGAGGTTCGTTGAGAAAACTGCGTTTGTCGCGAAATTTTATATTGTGAAACGGGATCTGCGCGCGAGTTGTTTTTCTGTTGTTTCGTGTGTGTACATAAATACATATATATTACCACCTTATTATTAGCCTTCATATAAACAGCCCCTAGGAGAGAAAAAAAACGTTCGACGGTTCGGAGGTATCTAAAGCCTTCTCTCGTGTTGTCGTAGTAGCAAATTTGCTGCCCGCAAATGACGCGCGTGTTCGTATTTGTGCGGTAGAGGAAAAATATCACGGAAATGATCAAGGCGTTCTCGTAGAAGGAACACAGGCAGGTAGCTAAAGCTTTTCATGCGTTCGTCGCTTGCTGTTCGGAATTTGATCAGTTTTTGAGATGTGAGATTTTGTTGTCCGTGGGAAAGTCTAATGTGAGAAGAAGATTCAGTAGTGGGTGAAATGTGTTTTGCTGGAATCTTTTTGTGTGAAAGTTTATAGATTACGCCCCCAGAAGGCACAGTGTTTCTGAAGTACCAGCCTAGCAATAATAACATATGACCTCGGAATACGCTATCTGTTTTTGTTTTGAAGTGTTGATGTTGGAATCCGGGAGCCAGTCAAACGGAGAGCTGCTGTAAAGGTGTTGAGATATTCAAAATAATCAAATATATGGATATGGTTATGTCCGCGTTGAATATGATATCGATATGAGAAGCAAGTGAATTATCGGTGCCCTGGTATACAGAATAATTTATAGAGAATTCACGAAAATCTTTTGGAGATGGTCTTCTTCATGACTAAAACGGTGCTACCAAGTGACAAGACCCAGGAGCCTCCTGACAAACCAACGATAGAAAATATCATCGTTAAAAAAGGGTAAATACTGAGAATAATTGTAGTGTACCGTCTGTCCAAATTCGAAATATTTTAAGCTTAATACTTTGTAACACCCAAACTATAAGTTATATTGTATTGAGGATGGGTGAAACAAGTAAATTGCACATTGGGACAGTTTAAACTTGAGGCCAAGAGCCCATGTACACATCGATGCAAGAGGACACAACATTCGATCATCGATACGATTGTATCAACAATAACCGAATGCGGTTGCAGCTTCTCCGTGAAATGTTATTGCTACGCATATTCAGCCTTCAATTATCATGAGCTGTTTCATGAGATGAAACCTCGAATACAGTACGGTACATTGACCAGCAATTTCGTTAAATGGCGCATTTCATTGTAACATGGTAAAGAAATAATAATTATTCTGTATTCGTTACGATAAATGAAATTTTCATTAAATTGTACGTCGAACATTGGGTAACGTTCTGGAAGCTGCGCGTATCAAGCGATTCCTTTCAGAGGTCGCTGTGGCAGCTTAAGTCCCGTCACTGACGTTGAGCACCCAATGAAAAGCACACCTATGTGTTCGCGTGTGTCTGTGCACGCCAGTAAAACAACAACCGATTTCCTTTCAGTCAGTCAGTCGATTTCAATGCCATTGACTGCGGAGAATCACGAGGAATAATTATGTGTGTATTATAGATAGTCGGCGCTGGAGTGACGTGGGGAGTCGTATAACAGTCCCACGTGTTCATCAACTGGCGGACGAAACACAAAAAAAAACAAAAGTGCGATTCTCGCCGTCGACGAGATAAATAAAAACAAACCGAAGGCAAAAATGTAAAAACATTGCGAAACAAAGCCCTAGTTTCTCTCCAGGCTTAATTTGCAAACCAAATTTACGAGGAGGAAAGCACAAAACGCAAAGTCGGTGAGAAAAAAGATGCGAATCATTTGATAACATACACCTTTCCCATTATTTAGTATTCTCCGCAAGCGATTTCGTCTGACGTTGATGGCTGTCTTCGTGCTTATAAAATATGAAAGCGTAGTATTTGCATGACATTAAGCCATCTGACAGCGAAGCTACTAAGAAGAAAGTAGTTTTTTATATTAATTTAAACCTTTGAAATGTCGCGCACAATGTTTTAGGTTTTTTTATTTTTTCATTTTGGGCTATAACAGAATTGAACGGAAACTAAAGGTAAAACACGAGAAAATCGCTTTTGATAAAACTCCTAGTTCATCAAGTTACGTGGTCTAAGTTCCCCAAAAAGTTGATACGATTGATTCCAATTGGCGGGGAGAGGGATGTTCAATTCCAAATGAAACCGTCCAAAAAATGCAGATTTTAAAAACATATATTTTTGATTCGAATGAAAGTTTGAGGAAATATGAGTTTTCCACAGCAATTGGGATTTTTTTGATTCAAGCGTAACTTGAAAAGGGCGTATCGATTTTAGTAGGAGAAATCTTTGATAATTTATATCTCAAAAACTATGAGTCGTACCGAAATAGTGTCTTAGAAAGAGTTATAGAGTATTGATGTCTAAACATGATTATTTTTTTATTTACAAAAAAAAAACATTAATTTGCAACATCCAAAATACATTTTTTTTTTCAATTTTTTCATATAAATTTGAACTCATGTAGAAAATTTAAAAAATGGGTCCAAGATGGTAAAACTATTTTTGACGAACTTTGTGGAACATCGAATTTTTATGAATTTTCGAAACTTCGAATTTTTGTATGTTAACATAATTTTTAGCCACAAATTATGATTCCTGATGTGATTTAAAACAAAAAAGCTCATTATAAATCTCCTTCTAAATGCAGCCATTCTCGAGATATTTTGAAACATATTTCTTTTTTTTTTTTATCTGTATTATAGTGATTTTCAACTCATTTGGCTGGTTCGTCACTTTTTACTTCCATTTTTGGAAGAATGTCGGGAGTGAGAATTGAACTCGTGACCTTTAGCGTGAGAGGCATGGATGTTACCACTACGCCAGATCGCCTCCACGAAACATATTTCTAATTCATTGTCTTTTTAAAGGAAATATTCCCTTTTAATATGTTTGTCGTGTTATACCGTCATGTTCTTGAAATTTTATGAATTTGCTTATAATTTCCAACAACTTTTCCAAATACATCATCATGGTAAAAATATATGTTAAGGAGTTACGTTGAAAATCATTTGAATACGCTTGAGTCAAAAAATTCCAATTGCTGTGGAAAACTCATATTTCCTTCAACCCAAACGGAATACAAACTTTCATTCGAATCAAAAATACTCATGTTTTGTCATTTGTCGATTTCATTTGGAATTGCTCGGATGTAATTTGCATTTTTTTTTCGAGGAGGAATCGATTCCTCATTTGAGCGTTAATAATTCTTTGCCGCCTTAACGAACTGTTATGATAATCTTCTCTATCCACAGTTAAATTTCTAAGAATTAAATTCTTCCTACACCCAAACTAGCGTTGGCAGAAAACATGTCATCTTTGGCAGAAAAGATGCCATTTCCTGTGCAAGCAATGCAGTTATCTATTATCGGAACGCCCCTAGGTTGTAGTCTTTTTCGGGAAAGTCCAGAACAAACTGATTAGAAGCATTCAAGAAATAGTGGAAACGCTTTGAAACATCGAGGATTCTTCGATTTTCCAATTATCATCGATGGATGTTTCTGAGTACCAGAAAAATTGTAACATGAAAATTATCCGGTTTTCATATGACGCCTTTTTTCCTCCAAATGAGTCAACATTTAATAACGTAATCATTTTGAAAAATAAGGCAGATTCGTTGCAATTATATACCTGGTCAACGGTCAAATCATAAGTCTTCAAGTAATTGGAAAAATTGTTCTTTGAAATTATCCATTGCACAAACTTTAAAATTAAGACAAGAATCGCTGAACTTAAACGACGCAGATACTATCAACCACATCCGTTTCTGGCTTGCTTCATTTTCCAATAAAGTAAGTATAGAATTTCTACCATCAGTTACTTTGAAACAATTAAAACAATTTTACATTTAGCATATTTAATTTTTCTTATAGTGCTTATAGTCAAATCATACAGTTCCACAAATTAATCCTTCTACTTTAGTATTCTTGTGATTGTCGTACGGCGTATACTGAATTGTTGAGCGATTCGTGATTTGTATGTTTTTTTTCATTAGCTTATATCGCCTTATTGTCACTACACAAGAATAAATCTATTACAAAAAAATATGACTGTCTCTTCCACGGTTCAAACTGGAAAACGGCATAGGTAAGAGATTTGCTCAGAGTTCGGAGAATAGTTTTTGATTCTGACCTTATGAAAATAATATGCTTTCAAGCTTTCAAAGAAATATGTGGTATACGCTACTAATCCATCAGTAAGAAATTTTTCCATGAATACGGCTAATCACTATAGGCGACATGAATGTTTAACAATTTTTTCTTGCTTAAATTTCATTTTTGTTCAATATTTGTTTATTAATTTTAAACAATAATTTAACGGCAGATTGAACTTTTCATATAATTTTTCATTTTTCGAAAAACGTAATAAAAGCGAAACATTTTCAGTGATAAATTCGAGAGTGATGAAAACGAGACTGGATAAAAACGCCCAGTGATATAATCGATTCGTCACTGTATTATAATATCTAAAATATGTATTTTTTAATTTAAAAAAATCATATAAAATATAAAAATAGAAGTTATATAGAAAATTCAAAAAATTAGTCCAGAATGGTAAAACTATTTTTGACGAACTTCGTGGAATAGAGATATTTAAAAGAAATATTTCTAATGTATTGTCTTTTTTTGTAGTAAACAGAACCTTTTAATATGTTTCTCGCGTTATACCGCCATGTTCATTAAATTTTATAAATTCGCTTATAATTTCCAACAACTTTCCAAATACATCATTATGGTAAAAATATATGTTTAGGAGTTACGTTGGAAAACATTTGAGGACTTGTGAGTTAATACATAACGTAGCAATTTTCAAAAATCTTTCTTAACTCTTAAAAATCTTAATACAAACTTTTACCATATTATTCGTGTTGCACAATCAAAACAGGAACAGTTTTCAAAGTAGAATTGAAATCCTAACAACACAAATACATCTCATTGATTCAACCGGACGTTATGGACAGTTAGTTAACTTGTTTACGTTATGCCTAAATTTTTTTATGTTCCCAATATCTTAGAAGGAAACGAAATTTAATATTTAACTCTTCAGTAGAAATTTTTGTGACCTTGAAATAAGTAGATGGTTTGCGTGGTTTTGTCGCAACCCTATGAAATAGTTTTCGTTCTCATTCTTGAAAATAGTTCTCATCCATAACAAATGCTGTTGACTGCCCGCTGGCTAGAGACATTCCAGATCTCGCAAATGACATCTTTCATACTTTTCCCCGGTTAATTATGCCTCGTCGCTACAGTATTTGCTCGTTTTTGACAGCACAGCTAGGGACCACATATTGCTTATGACAATTGACGAAGCAGAACGTGGGATTTGTGTTTAGATAATGCGTTTAAAATTTTTAATTTTTTCGTTGCATGTACAGTTATGAGTTTTTTATTCTACATCCTATACCTTTCTGTTCAACGTGGTCCTAGAGCATTGTCCACTTGGAATCCGTACGCTCTATATCTGGCATCGCACGATCAGTGATCGCTACTAGAATTTTTTTGCAACGGAATGTTTATAAAATACTGGGTTCTACTCCAGATCATCCACGGAATAGTCGGACAAGTCAAATAATGTATAAGCCATGAGCAAAAAAAAAGAGCATGAGCTTACCACTCACTGACAAATTCCGGAAAGGCCTATAGATTTATTAGAGAACTCCGCACCGCGGATAATTGGGGTTCTACTATAATCCTTTTCCGGTGGCGGAAGATTCATCACTTTTCGTGCAGCGAATCAGAACGAGCAGTTCAAACGAAACCTCGTATATTCACCCGCGGAATATTCATCCGTCAACTGAGATATAATGTGTTGAGAAGCAAACCCTGAACTGGTCGGATAATCAAGTCACAATGAAATAAGATGTCGCTCGTGGTACCGTTAGAAGAATTCGTCATCGAACAGGATTTGTTCTTAATGAACAGCGACCAAAACTCGCGCTCGTAGATTGTATGATCAGGTGCTGGTGAGGTACCATAAATTCCGGCAATAACACTTTCGTGAAATGGATTTCGGACAGCTTCCTGGTCAAAAATTCTACGAGAAGATGTCCCTAGGAGAATAAAATTCGTGTCCATGGATTAATTTGCACGGAAGATTATGATTTGGAAAGGATTTGCACCTATAGGCCGAACAACCAAGGTTTTTGTCACAAACAGGACGATGGACTCAAAACCGTACAACAAAGAATTTCCTAAGAAACAACAATGTGTGCTTGTGATGGACATAAGCTCTCCCCCACCGGACGATATGAAATCCGAGGTGGTGCATCATTTTATCGAGCCTTTACCTCGGATATTAAAACGCGACCAACATGAGCCGTAAAAGGACAATTGGAATGCTAAGTTTTTGCCTTAAAAAAGGCTGTTATTTGCTCATTGGCTGGAGCGAAACTGTATTCAAATCTCAAATGACTCCTTTTTATACTCTAGCGAGATACAATTTCTGTGTTATAGTAAGAGTCTAAGTGGGAAATCTTAGACTCTTAGTTACTCTTTCTCTTATCGATGCTTGAGGATCTGAAAGAAAATATGATGCAAATGGGATTAAATCGAGGATTTTTTTCATCAGTTGCAGAGGTCGTCCTTGACGTGGCAAATCGTTCGAATGACTTCGAATGCCTTGTACGATTCATAAATCCGTGTACTCACCAAATAGATTTTGCAACATTTCAAACGTTTCGACACAAGGAATATTCCTGTAACACAAAATTTCACACAATATCTCACCCATAGAATTACCCATATCAAAAATCGTCGAGCAAAAAAAAATCATCTTGTTTTTAATGACGCTGTAAACAAACTAAACGGCAGATCGCGCAAAAAAAATTACATCAAGACCATTGACAGTAGTACCAACTTAAAAAAAATGAAAATGTTCAGCGGAAAGATTTGAAAATACAAATTCCCAGTATTTGACAGAATGTATAAAGTGATGTTCCTCATCTGTATCGATCAAATTGATATTAATCGTTTTTTGTAATAAGCGTATTATCCACAACCAACACAGACTATTTCTTGTTGGTATGTTCCGCATTTCACCAGTCTATCTCCAGTTTGTTGGAAAGCTTTCATTCAACCAGTACTCGATGTCGACGAACCGTCATCTCCAGCCTTACGGAAGTAGGATGAATCGTATGAAAAACGAACAGACACCCGAAAATTGCTCGTTCCAAAAATAACTGGCACAAACGAATATTACGGTGTACCTTGAAGTTGTTCATTTACACCCCACACACACAGACACTCGAGGATGGATGGTTTTGCATGATCCCGTATGAACCTGTTATTGTTAGCTCTTCTCGGTGTAGCAAGCGAAAAAAAAACACCTATCATCATCCATTGCTGGTGTTCCGGTCGCGTTCGTACTGATAAGATAAGCATTGACAGCCTCAACGCCTCGGCGGTCGGTTAGTCTGTTGTGCGGTGCGAAAGTTCTACTTTGTGCTGTTTTCGCATACTTCAACTTGTTTGTGTTGATGTTTTCTTGGAATTTGAACGCATTGTTCGTTATAGTAAATAAACAGAGGAGAGCTAGGAACGTGATCGAATTCCGCGCTGATTTCAGTTTATTCACATCGAAATCATAACCGTCGGATTTCGGGCGGGCGATGTGCTGAATTATCTAAATTGGTGGAGACGATAAGTATATCCCAACTTTAAGGCCAAAGAACTATACATTACATTATTTTCAATAAAAACAATTGTTTTATCAATTACGGGGAATGGTTTCCTTACAATCACTTGTTCGAGCTGTTATGTATTTTAATGTGGTTCAAATTACATTCTGCTTAGTGTGGACGTTTTTATCAACATTCATCATTTTATATGACGGGCCGTAATGTAATCTCTAAAACAGGGGTTATCAGATTTTTTTTTATGGCAGAGCACTTTTTGTAGCAAAAATATTTGACGGTTCATCTGAAATTTTTAACCAATAAAAAAATCCTATTTACATTGATATTATCCAACTGGTAACAACACTATTTCGGTTGCACGTCGCAGTTACATGACATCTGACTCGAAGTAAACAAAATAAATCACTATATGCCCAGTGATATTAATTAAGGAATGTTTTTTTCAATGTGGGTTTTCAAGTGGGAGCATTTGCTATAATTTCGCGGAGCACAAATTTTCCGCGGAGCATCATTTGAAAACCCCTGCTCTAAAACATGTATGATTGGATAGAGATCCAATCAGCATTTTCCTTAAGGGGGTGGTACACTATGAACAACATAAAAAGTATGTGATTTTCGCGATTTTTTTCAACGAGAAAATAAATTATTAATCTGATATCACAGTTTTATTAGGCATATATTACTTAAAAAACAAAAAAAAAATTGGTGTCAATTGGACTGTCCCCTGAATAGCCGCAACCGGTTTGTTGAACCCTTGCAGCCAAAACCTTGTAAATTGGTGGGAGTTCTACAAGTTTTTCTAGTGGACCGATTTTAACGAATGTTTTTTTTTCTACGTAATATTGGATATGTTTCCTGTCATCATGCGTAGTTTTTTTTAAATATTGATTTTTGACGAAATGGCGACATTTTCTGTAAAAAAAATTACGTTTTTGCCTCAAAAATCGAGACATGAACATTCACCAAATTTTTTTTTTCAAGATATCAAAAAAATCCTACGTACGATGACATGAAATCTAGTGGAGAATCTGGAAAAAAATATTTCGTCAAAATCGGAGGGACCGTTCCGGAGGTAGAACTCCCACCAGTTTGCAAAACTTAGTTTCGATAAAAACGCGTTTAAAATTTTGGATCCGCGCTCCTTACGCAAAGACTTAGGTCCGCTAATTGGCTTGTTACTTTGGAACGGAGCATCAGACAAACCTGGGACAAAAACTACATTAAAGTAGACGTCCCAGAAAACATTTTAGGCCAGAAATATATTTTTTTCATTTTTTCAAATTGCCATAGTATACTACCCTTTTAATAGCATTCTGTGAAGAGAGGAAGAGTACGCGATAGAAGGATTCTATTTGCAACCAAGCGTAAAGGCGCGTCCACATTATGCCGAATGATGCCGATCGGCCTGTACCAGGCGGCATATTCGATTCGTTATGTAATGTGGACGCCCCATCGGGTGCACGAAGCCGAAGTCCCATCGGATGCACGAAGCCGTCACGAACACACGAAGCACTATGTCGTCAACGCTAATTTACTTCGTTTTGTTTTGGTTCGACTTTCTCGAACCGGACCCACTTGTTTCGGGTTGGGTTCGGTTTGATTCGAGTCGGTTTTCGGCACGTCGGCAAGCCCGGGCAGTACGTCCACATTTAGCCGGCTTTACCGGGCGGCTAAGGCCGATTGGCGTAATGTGGACGCGTCTTAGGAGTTTTCCTTCACTAGACGCGACCAAATTAAAATCCATAAACCTTCATTATTGTCTTCGTTTGTATAAACGTTTGAAAATATATCACTCGTCTTTGTAATTGTCAGCATCATCTCTGATTGCAGTGAAGCTTTGTGGGTGTAAAAACATTGGCCGCTTGAAAAATCTTGACTATTTATTTAAAAGGATCTAAGTTTTCGCCTTTGAATTTTTACGAATAGTGTTGAACAGTGTTAGAATTATTTCAATACACTTTCCAAAATCCCAAAATAATGATATAAAACCATTCTCAGAAAAAGATTTCTTATAGAAAACTTGCTAGCAGAGCAGTCAAAATGTCATTGCCAAATTCACTGTATCACTATCTTGATTTTTAACAATATCAAGAACAGTTGTAATTTAAAAAAAACTAAACTAATTTGTTTAGGAAAGCTTTTCTCCTGTAGATGTGCCCATCTGTATTGATGACTCATTGGTTCTTGTATGGGCTATTCATTTTTTTTCAAAATTAAAAAAAAACACATTTTTGAATAAAATAAATGTTATATTTTATAACATTTTTCTATGTGATACTTTTTTAATTGTTTGATATTTTCAATGGAAAACCAAACAATTTTCTACATGTCATTGTTTGAACAAAATTTTATAGGTTTTAAAGTTTTTGAATACGAAAAAAATCAAGAATAAACTTAGGCTCTTTTTAAAAAGCCGTCTAGATTTGAGATTTCAAGTATGGAAAGTTGCTCAAATGGCCAATGTTTTTACACCCACGAATTTTCACTGCTTTTTTTTTTTCTTTTCTTCTAATTAACTTTTTTCGAGACTTCAGCTCAGCATCGTCCGTTCTCTTAGTCTTAGTTAGTTTCATTCTGAACTTCCGAACAGAGGCGCAAGCAATGTAAACTATATAAAAATTCGAAATTGTGTACACTCATAGTTGTATAAATGTTCTCTTTTCAACCAATGAACAAGTTTTTTTTTTGAGAAATCAATGACTTTTTACCTACGTTCATGGCATTGAGGTTATTGAATATTTTTCTGTGAAAATACAGACTTCAGTTTCCAGGTGGGGAATAACTTTAATATTTATTAATAAATGTAATTGGAGAAATCATTAAATGATAATGATTTCTTAGAAAATACGCTGAAGGCGCAACTGGCTCTTTTTTGTATACTTTAGATGAAACGTAAAACTTCTTAATGTAATTCTAGATGGAGTTGACGAAGGTTTTTTTTAGTGTTATTGAGAGTTTCTGACAGAAAACTCGGATGTCTCCTGCGTTGTGTCCCCTTTACGATAGAGTATTGCGTTTATGTACCTTGCTGTGACGTCAGATAGACGGCGTCATCACTGGAAAGGTTTTGACACTAAAAAGAGATACTCGATGATGTGGTAAATCGTTTCAAGAATTCCTCACTTGAAATTGTTAAGATTTTTGAATACGACCGACCGAAATCTGTCTCATAGAACAATGATATGCACTTTGTTGACCTGTTCGACACCCCGGGTAATGAATTGTAACAATTACAAGCAGCTTGGTCACACGGACGCTTTTTGCATATTGCTGCAATAAAAACGATGCACATATTGCGGCGGTATGCATAATGAAAATCCATCTTCTGAAGAGATCAAGTATCTTAATTGCGGCGATGTTCCCCATGGTTTTGTTCAATAGTGTTGACAAAGAGAGTAAAGAATCAAGCGTCCCTTAAAGGAACGTTCTCAGCGGACTTGTGCAGTAATGCTTAAGAATTCTGTACCAACGACACAGAACAATCCCTACTTTCTTCTGCTGATCGATATACGACTCCGTCACTCCCAGGAAGAATTTCGGGACTTCACGAGCTAAAATGAAATCACGAATCATTAGGTAGGCGCTTATTTAACCCAGGGGTCCTCAGCACTTCCCGGAACAAAACTGAACCCGCCTGTTCTTCTTTCACATCCATTGAAGAAGTTTCTTGTTAGGTTCAAATTAACGGCATAGATTTCTATGTGGCCTTGACTTATTGACATAGTTCACCCAGAACTATGATAGGTCGTCAACAACTCATTGATACATTCGAGACCTTGCTGTAGGTAATTTACCACACATGGAACGGGTTGAGGGTCACTCTACGATGACAACCGCGCCATGTTAAATACGATTTGTGTGTCCACTTCAAAATGACCGTTTCGAATACTGGGAAAGCAACTAGTATAGCTAAACCTCCTGCGGGGGAAAGAACTCTATATTAGGATTGGGCGATCTTGAAGAATCGATTTCCTAAACGAAGTAGAGATCAACTCACTGCACTAATTTTTTTAATGTTTCATATTTTTATTGATTTATTTATTTGTTTGATAGATAGCATAAGATTTTACATCTTTTAAATTGCTACATACGATACGGTTTGTTATTACTGACATAACATAAAAAAAATAATACAATTAAATATTAAGAAAACAAAAAAATACTATAATAATTATTAAAATTAATTCAGGTATCCTTTGCATTGCTTCTTGAATGTTGTAAATGATTTTTGATTTCTCATATGATTGGGAAGAGAATTCCAAAGACAAACACCTCTTACAAATAATGTTTTCCCATATAATGCAGTGGTGTATGTCGGAAGAACATAGTGATTATTTTATGAATCAAAAGACAAGAACGAGCTTCGATAAAGTTTTGGAATGAATAACCCAAAAGTTCGCTTTGTAAATGAGAAACGTTGTCCAGGCGGCTGAGATTGAAAACGAAACGAGCACAAGTATTGAGTGCGGCCCTTAGCCTGTCCAAAGTTTGCACATTAATCGAAAGCAAAAAAAAGTCACACGATATGAAGTATGGTAAAAAAAATTAAATATTTTAAAAAGTCTAAGCTTAGTATCTTTATTCAACTAATAATCTTTTAATTTCAGCGCAAAGTAGCGTAAACCTTGCCACATTAGGACAAAACAAATTTATTCCATTGGAAATCGCTCTGAATTGTGAGTCTTAGGCTAGTGGCATTATCGACTAATCGTATTGTGTCATTGACATCGAAATTTATATCGTTTTGCATTGATCGACTAGAAAATCCTAATGCTTGCGAAACCTTTTCCAAAACTCATTAGGTGACAAGCTAGTAGAAAGTTGAGTGTTGTTATAGGTACGTTTACAGTAACATATTCGAATATCTTAATTGTTTAAAATAAAATAAAATCATTTGGTTCCTAGAAATTTTCCATTGTTTGTACGCAAGATCACGATCAATCATAGCCTTTTGAATTTGCGTGTTAAACCATGACGTGTTATGGCGAGCTTAAGCCTGAATTTCACAATGGGAACACACCTCTCATACAATGATTTCAGGTAATGATTGAAAAAAAAATCAAAAATCAGGGTTATCGAATAAGTTTAAGAGCTATTTTAAGTGACAATGAAGCCAGAAGCCAGAAAAAACGTTCGGATTTAGGACTCTCCATAATCTATGATTTTTTCGTAAACAAACTCTGGACAGTCTAGCAGCAGGTGGTTATAAATTAATCCAACTGATATTTTTTCAGAATTGATAATAATTTTGACTAATATAAACTTTATTGTATGACCTTGACGTTCGACAAATAACGATTCCAAAACTTTGAATTTGTAGCATTTTCGAATATACATTGATAATCCGCCTCCTATTTTCTCAATTCTATCATTTCTAATAGTGTTATAACCACTGACGAAAATCTTTTGCCGATCTATTTTTGAACATCTTTATATTCAGTGAAGTGCTGCTCTGCAAGTCCATTAAAGGAGAAAGATGATAATCTGACGGGACCGGGTCTGGAGTAGGATTGGGCGATCTTTAGAAAAAGATCGATTTACTAAACGGCATAGGGTTCGATTCACTGATTAAATCGGTTTCAGAGAATCGATCATTGAAAAATCGAATGCCGTTTTCCAGTCTATTTACTTATTCTATATTAGTGTCGTTTTTTCTTCAATCATGGAATAAACATTTCACATTTTTCTTTTCAAATATCAAAGACATTTCATTTTGATTGCCAGCATGAAGGTAATAAAAAAAATTGTACCATCAAATAAACATTTTAAATTTATTTACCATTTAAAAATAAAACCGTGCCATACGTCTGGCATCTAGTCGAAATTTCGGTAGTAGTCTCAGTTCTAGAATGGAACGTTTCGGCTGGACCTGATGTCACTGTCCATTTTCGTCACAATTTTCAATGTCAGTCTCGTGAATGTGATGGTGTAAATATAACTTGTGACCATTTGTTTTTTTATCCAAAATATATATTTTTATTAAGGCTCATATGGCGTCAGCCTGACGGGACCGGGAGTTCAATATTTCGACAATGTTTGCCTTACAACTATGTCCGTAATATGTAACCGATTACTCGCGGTTGGCTCGAGGTTAGATTACAAGTGTTTTCGTAATTGTGATGTTGCTGTCTCCAATACTCTGTACGTGTGCCCGACACGGGATACTTCCTATTGGGATGCAGCTGGCCATTAATCAGCAACGCCCCCCTAGTCTGTACCCCATATCTAGCGTGGTGCGTCTTTATCGACTCGAGGAATCCAGGATAGAATGGTCACTAGCCGGCGCAAACATCAGCTCGTGTAGAGTTGTCATGAGCGGTACAACCTTTGGCTCTTGTTGAATGATCAGATGCACAACCTTTGGCCCGTGTATCTGTAAAGAGTGTCTGTATGTATTGCCGCGACTAAGTAAAAGTTTATAGATCGGATAGGAGGGATATGAAACAGGGACACAACGAAGGAAACATCATCAAACGTGGACATCGGCGTTTCTGAGGAACAGGTATAGATGAAACAGAAGATCAGGATCACGGCTACCTAAGATATCCCGGACGGGGATATCCGATTGTCTGCCTTTTACTCTCAGTGCTCTAGAGAGCTGAGAGCAAGCAGCATGGAACCGGATACGCGACCAGACAATATGCTCGATGTCGTGGTAGCTATCGCCACAATCACAAAGATTGTTCGCTGCGAGCCCAATGCGATAGAGATGCGCGTTTAGGTTGTAGTGATTGGACATAAGCCGAGATATCACGCGAATGAAATCACGACCTACATTCAATCCCTTAAACCATGCTCTCGCCGAGACCTTAGGGATAATCGTGTGTAACCAGCGACCGAACTCATCTTCACTCCACATGCGCTGCCAACTAACGAGTGTGTCCTGACGAGGAATGTGAAAAAATTCGTTATAAGCAATTTGCCTTTCAAAAAAAAGTACCTTCTGAAGCGCCCACCTTAGCTAGCGAGTCCGCTTTCTCATTCCCCGGAATCGAGCAATGAGAGGGAACCCATGCTAAGGTACTCTTGAATAATTTTTCGACCAAAACACTTAATAGATGTCTTATTCTTGTTAGGAAATAAGATGAGCGTTTATCAACTTTCATTGAGCGGATTGCCTCTATTGAGCTGAGACTGTCTGAAAAAATAAAATAATGGTCGATGGGCAATGTTTCAATAATCCCTAGTGCGTGGTATATCGCACCCAGTTCAGCCACATACACGGAACAAGGATCTTTGAGTTTGAAAGAGGCACTGGAATTTTCATTAAAGATGCCGAAGCCAGTGGACCCGTTTATGTATGAACCGTCAGTAAAGAACATTTTATCAGATCTAACTTTCCCATATTTTTCCGAAAATATCGACGGAATAACATTGGAGCATAGATTATCTGGGGTTCCATGGATTTTTCGTCGCATGGACAGATCAAAAATGACAGAGGAATTGCAAAAGTATGGGAAGCAAACTTGTTTGGAGATGCCTGGTGAATGGTGCACTTCATGGGTGAGGTACTCATTGTATAAAGACATAAAACTTGACTGAGGAGTCAGTTGGAGTAGATTTTCGAAGTTATCAATCACCAATGGATTCATGATCTTGCAACGGATGAGAAATCTGTAGGATAATTCTGTGAACCGACGAGTAAGCGGGGGTACTCCTGCCAAGACTTCGAGACTCATCGTATGTGTCGAATGCAAACACCCCATGGCTATACGCAAGCAACGATATTGTATTCTCTCCAGCTTGAGAATATGAATCCATTTGTTTTGTAATGACCGAATTTACAAAACTGGTTCTCCTAAGTTCACGACCACTAATTTGAAAACCTTGGAAAGTATCCAATGTTTATAAAATTTGTCAGGTTTTTCTAGAGATTAAAATCAATGTTAAATGAAAAACAAATTTACAAAAAAAAAATCAGCGATAAAAAGATCGAAAAGAAACGATCGATTTTCGCGATTTTCGATTTAGTCTCAGCATGTTTCCCATAAGCTTCCACAAGCAAACGATATGCTTCGATCGCTTTTTTCTTCAAATGAAAAAAAGTTAAAAGAAGCGAATGCTGCAATTGCTCTTAATTTCGAACGAAAATCAACATTTTTAATAGGCTGAACATTTTTAATACGCAGTTGCTTTATTTTTTGCAGAGTGACTCTAACATATTTTTGACGTTTAATGTCAAATGAAAAAAATTACATATATGTCAAGTCTAAGGAATGCATACAACCTTGCTTCTTGGATGGCACTAACGTTCCCAGTGGAACATTTGCCTTCTCAACGTAAGTATTACTTGCGTCATTTTCATTAGTAGTACTTATTTAAGATTTCTATGCCGAATAACACGCCTTGAATGTATTCTGGAGTGACAAGCTCTAGAATACGCGTGACCACAGTGCAAGTCGGAGTAAATTTCTTTGACGAAAAATTCCTCCGACCAGAACGGGAATCGAACCCGAACCCTCGGCATGATAATGTGGGACGCTAACCACTCGGCCCCGGGAGCATTTATGCAACCCTGCTAGCAACATCTAAAATATAAACCGGACAATTTAATCTTGCACGCCTGGTATAAGTTGGACTGTTGAATCATTGAATCCTCGGTCCCGACAAGCTAACGCCAAAAAGTGCCTAAAGAAAAATCCAAACCAAACATTTTTGAATAGGTATATTTTTTGAACATAATTTTTCGTCATGAGCCAGAAATGTTATGCCTAAATGGACGAGTGCGAATTTCTGACTATATTTGGAAAACATTAGTTGAGATTTTACCCATTCGTCTTCATCTGCAACTTCCCAACAATTCATTCCGAATCCAAAAACAAATTGGAGATTAGACTCATAGATTTCACTTTCGCTTGTTATCAGTTTCCGAAAATGTGTCCGCGTCTGCCACAACATGTTTTATTGCATTAGACACTGTCTGAAGGTTTGCATTCCGAAGTCCAGGAAGCATTGCGTAGTGTTAGATAACGTTCATTATACTTTTAAAAACAATGATTTTTTTTATATGATCGCCATTTTCGTGTTACCAACCGTAATTTCACTAGCGCGTTTTTTTAAATCACTGGCGTCGTTCATCACGTCATAAATGAAAGCGAGAGTTCATAAAAGTTGGAAAAATATGAAACGAAAAATCCGCTTTTGTGAAATAATTAATTCAATCGTGGTTTTCATCTCAGAGAAATCTGAGCAAAAAAGGAAAAACTTCGCTGGTTTTGTTTTTGAGGAAGCAATCATGCTAGCGAGACGACCTCGAGACAAAATATGAAAACTGGAGTCCACTAGGTCAAGTCCAGTCCAACGGCGTCAGAGTGGCGAAGTAACAAAAAAGGAAAACTCACCCTTTTACGTCAATTTGTGTCTGATGTTCCATGAAGCATTAATATTGTATGAGGAGCTTAGTGGACACAGGAGACTTCATTGTTGAACGATTTCGTTTTTTTTTTAATCCGAGAAGAAGCAAAAAACGAAAGGCGAGCATTTTTTCCTCAGATATTTGTTTGTCGAATATAAAAACCATAATATCAATCAACCATAATATAGATTCAAAAATCACTTTCTAACGCGTTTTATCTTTTTGTTCAATCTTCTAGCATGATGTCAATCCAGGAGGAGCTCGACCAGATGGGCATAAAGAACGACCAGCCGCCAGCTTACTCGCAGGCGATTGCCGGTGACGACGCCAACAACACAGACAGCAGCGTCGACAACAATGTGTGCCAGAATGGGTGGCCAGCTATGCCAGGAGGTGTTCCGGGTGTGGCCAATAAACCAGCCGGCTGGATGGATGGTTTATTCGGCTGCATGCGACCGGTGCTGTCACTAATTGGCAAAAGTCACATTATGGAGATGAAGAGCAAACAGACTGATGACTGGGAAATACCCTTCGAAACTATCACCGATCTGTTGTGGCTCGGAAGCGGTGCCCAAGGAGCCGTCTTCCGGGGTACGCTTCGGAACGAGCTGGTCGCGGTTAAGAAGGTTCGTGACGTCAAAGAAACCGACATCAAACACCTTCGAAAACTGGACCATGAGAACATTGTAAAATTCAAGTAAGTAGTCGCTTCGAAATGAATCCACTTAGAGATGGTGATTCCTTATTGCGATAACGTGACTCTTGCCGTGTTAGCAGTAGTTATTTATCAAAGGCACGTTTTTTTTCTATGGCAAACAGTTGCAGTCCCTGCTTCACCGTTTTATATCCTCATTAACACAGTTTTCCGATTGCGTGCTGTTGAGTTGGCCGCAAAAGTCTATTAGGAAGCACGACTTTCCATTTCTTCCAGCTACTGCTTAGCGTATTGTTTACGGTTGAGTAATGTTTTCGCTGACACACATGTCATAATGACCAATGACGACAGTTCGATTGCGATCTGACAACGTTCTCGGCTTGAAATCACATTCATTACAATAGTTCTGTGCTTCACGTCCAATCCAAACCTTTATCACAGCTATTCGTCATATCATATTCAATTCCATTTCGATATTCGACATAATAAATCTAACAAATTGCTTGTTTTTTTCTGTTCTACTTTTTCCCTACTCTCCACGACGTCTCGTCGCGTACTTTGACTGGGCCTTGTACCTGAATGTGGATGGCTCCACACGCCAACGTTCACCGGCGACCCGTTTGACGCCAAACTTCACCCCTTTTCAACTGGCGGAATACCGGCGACGCAATGGGGCTGACGACGACGCGCCTTCGATACTGGTGGCTCTTTTCGGCGGCACGTTTACTTTCTCAATCAATCACGCTCGCAACACACAGGGGCGTATGTACCCAGGCGCCAGTATTTTGTATAATCATGGAATTCTGCCCGTTCGGACCGTTGCATCAAATTCTGGCGGACGGGGGCGACATAATCTCGCCGAACCGATTGGTGTCCTGGTCCCAGCAGATCGCCCACGGAATGCAGTACCTCCACTCGCACAAGATCATCCATCGGGATCTCAAGAGCCCTAAGTGAGTATACATAAATGGAATACATATAAAAATCATATAAAATTTATGAAGCACATTCTGCCATTTTAAATTGATCCTTTAAAACACATGTTTAACTACACTCGACAAAAAAAAAGAGGAACAAAGTACGAAGTCGAAATGTTCAGGTGATTTTAGAAATGATGTAACTTCATGAAAAATGGGATTGGGGTTGGGTAGTAGATCATTTTTAAACTTAAACTTTCAAGCTATAAAATATTTCACGAAAACATTTTTATACTGGTGTTTGTGGATGTAGCGGAAAATAATCACCCTTATTCTTGTTTTCGAACGAATACAATACGTTCGAAAGTATGCCTCTTTCGTATCCTTGGTTTCGTACGAAAGAAATCTATTCATTCGGACTTTCGAACATCGTTCGTTCGAACGAATTGTCCTATCCTTGTCCTATCCACGGTCGAAATAAGATCGATTCATCTATACAACTGCTCTGCAAGAAACATCGCGCTGCTATTCTATTAATAACTCAACAATGATCATATCAACTGTCGCCGCTGTCCGGTCTAACTGGACAATGGAAGAACAGAACGAATACGCTTACGCCTAAATGGCTACTGTTGAAATGTATTGTATAGAAGGAATACTTTAACGCCGAAAAATGGCAACTGTGTACGTGCTAATTATAGATATGATAAACATGTGACATGTACACGATTAAAAATCGGCTATGTTACAGCTAAAATGCTAATGAGCCTGAAATAAACAAATGGACGAAGTCCTATTCTAGCGAGAATAACGAACCGAAACGGTCTCAAGCCGCCGAGGTGACGCAATCCGAGGCGGTCGCTAGCAAACTTGTGGTGCACCGGTTGTCCGGTTAGTTTGGAACATAGGCGACGATCCTTAGTTAGCTCTGACCGAGCGAGTTGCCATTGTCTAGCACACAATGTTCACGAAATAAACGATACCTACGAATTTCAGTAATTAGTGAGTTATGTTATGTTGAATAATTGAATGAGCAAAAGTACAACTTACTTTATCAACCATCGTTCAGGATCAAGCAAATTGAGCAGCTTCGAGGCTATAAACAGAATAACTTCAAACAGCTGCTAAACATTCTCGAGAAACTCACGGACACTCACGGACACTCACGGTCGTGTTCGCACAAACACCGTACATTTACACTCCTGGTACAGTATTGGAAATTTGAAACTACCGTCCGACATTTCCTGCAAGCCACAGTGAACCAACTTTTCGTACTGACCTAACACCAGGCTGAACTCCGGACTGGACGGGGGTTTAATTTTAGAGCAGGACATTTGGAACGCATTTCGCATGTCAGTGGCAGTAAATGATTTATAAACAAGTACGGATCGGAAGTTTCCCACGCAACATGCTCGTGTTGACTATCCATGTTGACCATGATTCCTGCAATATACAGTGACTCTATTCCGTAATCGTACTCTACCATGCAGATCTCCTTTCCCTTCTTTTGAAAGTGGAAAACAAGCTTTCGGAACATTCTATTTAGATCAAATCATAGTGTCATATGATAGTTAAAAGGTTTGCTATCTGTTTTCAGAATAATGGTTTTTATTTCTCTAAAAATGACGAATATATGTGCTAATGTACGAAAATTGACTCAAACTCATAATCGTACGCCGGTTGAAATCTCTACTCGATTTTGAAGGCTTTGGCCAATTTCCTAATTCCATCATTAGTATGGTATCCCTTGTTCATTGCAACTATCTTTAGCTGTCTTTAGCCTTATCTACAAGTTTTTTGGTGTATTCGAAAGGAATATTTATCAATTTTTTCATTAAGTGGTTTTTAAATTTTTTATTTTTAGAAATTTAATGGTTTCTATATTTCCTACACAGGTAACTTCCTTAGTTTTTTACTGGGATTGATGTCGGAAGATTGTGGAGGAGGAATATCAATAACTTTTGAACAATTGTAATGTAACCATGTACGAACTTTATATGTCTTGAGGCTCTGGGTCATTGTCTTGGCATAACTTGAATCCTCGATTTCATCACATTTTGTTGACACTTTGCTTCATATTTTCCTTCAGGGTGTTCAAGTAAACATTCCGATCCATTACACCATCGATAATAATCAAATTGAGCAAACAAAAAGTTTGTAATGTGCCTAGGAGGGATAAACCGTTTCTCAGCAAAAAAAAAATCAGTAACTTCAATTAAATTATTTCAAACAGCATGAAACACATCAATGTATTACTGGTAAGATGTTGTTTCCAAAGATGGGTTCTAATTTGTTATTTTCACTCCGATGGCTATCGTTTCGTATGAAGGAAGCCAACGATGAATTAAACGTAAAAAATATAAAAGCAACGTTTAACCGTTTGAGTGCGGAGCAAATTTTGTTAGCATATGCCAAAAATGCGGATAAGTTTGGGTATATTTAAAAAAAAAACTAAAAAGCTTAGATGTGAACTGATTAGGTCACAAAAGTTGTATTGATAGGAAAAAAACACATAAAAAGTGAGGTTTCTAAAATTTACTAGCATAAACTCCCTTACCTCTACATAAATTATTTTTTTAAATAATATATTTAAACAATTTCATTCAAAATTATGCTTTGCTGCACAAAGCGCATGAAGTCCTTTTCAAAAAATGTCCCCGAAAGATGAAATCCTACGTTAAGCGGTGCTAAGTCAAAAATAATAACATAGAACAAGAAGAGCGCTATCGCGCTCCCCGCACTTTTCGCTAAAACAAGAGGAGCGCTATCGCGCTCCCCCGTATTCAAACGGTTAAACATAGTGGTGATGGAGGATGGTATGAGGGTGCATGTATGAGCAATTTGGTTTTCATCGATGGTGTATTGGATCAGAATGTTTACTTGAACATCCTGAAGGAAAATATGAAGCAATGTGTCAACAAAACGGGATGGAATAGAGACAATGACCCTGAGCTCAAGACATATGAAGTTCGAACATGGTTACATCACAATTACTCAAAAGATATTGATATTCCCCCAGAATCTTCCGACACCAATCCCAGTAAAAAACTAAGGAAGTTACCTGTGTAGGAAATATAGAAACCATTAAATTTCTAAAAATAAAAATTTTAAAAACCACTTAATGAAAAAATTGATAAATATTCCTTTCGAATACACCAAAAAACTTGTAGATAAGGCTAAAGACCTCTAAACATAAGTGCAATGAACAAGGGATAGCATACTAATGATGGAATTAGGAAATTAGCCAACGCCTTCAAAATCGAGTAGAGATTTCAACCAGCGTACGATTATGAGTTTGAGTCAATTTTCATACATTAGCACATATATTTGCCATTTTTAGAGAAATTAAAAAACATTATTCTGAAAACAGATAGCAAAGCTTTTAACTCTCATATGACACTATGATTTTATCTAAATAGAATGTTCCGAAAGCTTGTTTTCCACTTTCAAAAGAAGGTCTGCATGGTGGAGTACGATTACGAGTTTGAATCACTGTATCATCACTCATTTCAATAACCGCGAAGCAAATGGAGTAATACAAACTGAATCTTTCTCAATTCCCATCTTCCATCGGATTTCAGTTGTATTCCACTTTTACTTTTATTACTACTCATCGCAATAATTTCGTTGCATTAATTTTAATAGATTGCGATAATTTTGTAAACAGAGACATTATTGTTGCGTTTTGACAATTCAACTCCTCTAGGTAGGTTTGAATTTCGAAACACATCTGGAAACACCAAATGTGTTTACATTCGAAAGTGTTTTCGTTCGCCCGGGTTCGAACAATACCAATGATGCCTTTTACGAACTTGTTCGAATTAGAGTACTTCGTTCGAATACAGGTACGGCCGTTAACAAGAATAGGTACGGCCGTTAACAAGAATAAGGGTGAATATCTAGAAGAAATAAAACATCGATTTCTTTTTGGTTTTTCAAAGACCTTGTGGATTAACACAATTTTTACCAACTAAATCATAGCAAATCCAATTATCCTTATCTACCAGCTTTCGTTTGATCGCTATAACATTCATGTAGGGCCTATCAACACAGAGATATTGTTGTTTTCAAATTTCCCAATATAGTACCATACATTTGTTCTGCCCATTTCTTTGCTTACCTATCCGTACCGTCAATAACGTACAACCGATGCATTCGATTCTGCCAATTTTATCTTATTCAGTATAAATAGGTCATCGGCGATTTGAAATCACAGTATCAATCTAGCTAGTGAGCAGACAACATTCATACCTAATGTTGATATCACACAGATCGATACAAGAATGGAAAAAATGCAAAATAATAGTACAATTTTGTTTGATCGAAGCAGCGCATCGTTTTCATGTCGTTGCATCTTGATTTACAGGACTGCTCGAAACAATTGTTATGGTAGAATTACGGCGCTGAATGTCAGCAAATGAGCGTTATTTGATATGGGAGCATTGAATAATATTTTCTCAATCATTAGCTTTTCGGTTGCCCTTCGAAAGAAACTAGCACGAGACCCACGAATCAATATAATAATGCGATTTAGAACGCAGGGTTGTTGCATTTTGTCAATTAAGTAGGAATTAGTAAATAAATTGTGACCAAGTCGGAGACGGGTGTTTCGTCATATAATAAGCCGCCGATTTGAGTCATTGTAGAGTTCTTTCGGTTACCTTCTCAGGTAGCCCGTTGATATCCTCCGCCAATGTTACTCGAAACATCCGACTTTCAGATTTATGTTTCGTCGAGTCGTTTCTGGTTCGCGTTAACATAATCACTGACCGCAGTGAATCCTGATTCTCAACCCTTCCCACTAACAACTATCCCTCCCATGATAATCGCTAGAGAGTCACGCTATAGAGGCGACCCTTCTGACCTTCGGATGGCGATTATCATACTAACATTCCTTCCCTTCCCCTGGTGACTGTAAGAACGTGGCCGTCGTCGTTATTGACTATTTAAAGTTTTTTGTCATGTCACGAAAACAAAGGTTTCCGTTAATGGGGTAACAATAAATGGAGAAATTTACAAGGAGTGTCTTCAGAACAGGATTTTGTCATTCATTCGATCGCATAAAGGTTCAGTGAAATTTTGGCCTGACTTGGTGAGCCGGGATAGCGTCAAGTGGAATAAGGAGAACAAGTTCGATTTCATTTGAAAAACTATGAATTCATCACCAATCCCACTTGTTCGTTTTTCGCCCCACCGATACATATTGGGAAATTATCAAAGGCAAACGAACAAAAGTAACAGAGACATGAAAAAACCAGCTTAAATGGAAAAGTGGTGGAACAATATAGCAAATACGATTACCAGCAGTACTTTGCAGAAAATGATGGGTGGTATCACACGAAAAGTTCAAAAATTCATCCGAACAGCTGACGAATAATTTTCATGTATTTTTCCTTTAAAGTTCGTAAAAAAAACCTACAAAATGACATCCTTCCATTTTTATAGGTTATTTTTATGCTGAGAAATGTCCTACTTCATGCGACCAAATTACAAACTGAAATAGGCTTTACAAACGATATTAACAATGGATAGAAAAATTTCTCATCACGCATTTTGACCTTTTTGCAGCTGGGATCAAGTTATATCTAAGTCATTCATTTTTTTCCCCATAAGATTCGTCTTGAGTAGCCTACATTTGTTATCCAAGCCTTGTCTATTACCTGCTTCAACGAATTGAGGAAATTGACTCATAAAATCATTAAGGTTTGAAAGCTTGACGAAATTTTGAGGGTTTATCAAGGCCGTTGTTTTGATGACCGGATCGCTGAAATCAAATCGCTTCGAAATCTGTTTCACGAGCTCCATTTAGAAGTCACGACAAATCGATTTGAAGGTTAGCTTCCTAGCTGCATTCAATACCTTTTCAGCTTCTTCTGCATCGATACCAACGCGAGCATCCTTAGGCTTCTTCAGAAAATCTTCAAAATCTTTCACATCAAGGTCACAATCAGCGAATCGTTGCACGTAACTCTCCAAACATAACTTACCCAACATGATCAACAATAACGTTAAGTTTAAGCTCTACTAATCGCCCAAGATTTCGCTTAACAACTGCCTCAACAAAAGCTATCTCTTTGCGTTGCGTTCAACATTTTCATAAAACGTGGTATAATATTTAAAATTGAATTTAAAAAAATCTCTAAATTCTGTATCTTTGCTGAAAATCTGTAATTCTGTATGTACAGATTGTGCATCTGAAATTTTTCGAAAAATCTAAAATACAGAACATTCTGTATATGTGGCAACCCTGATCGAGAGTGATGATTGAATTGAGGACGAATTAAATGTAATAAGTTCATAACCCTGCGTTGACAATGCGGTCGTGTCTTGGACATCATCCCTTCTATTTTGGGGTTTTATGAAGTCTCTCGTTTACCTTATTAACCGCTGATGATTCACGCCTTGGAAAACAATATTCGTCACTTTAATTCATAACTACAGAAGTAACAAGTGCTCGTAATGCTACGCAGGTTCAACGTAGGTGTTCCTTAAGTGTTTTGGTTTGGCAACACTGGCGTTGCTAGGTTAAATCCTTAAAAAATTATGGCTGATCGATTCTTTGTGCTCCAAAAAAAACACGAAAATCGATCTTTTCGATCTTTCCGATCGTTTTGATCGAAGAAAATTTTTTGTAAATTTGTTTCAATGAATATTGATTTTAATCGCTCTCAACCACCTGACAAATTTCAAAAGCATTGGATTCATTTTTTAAATTAGTCTGAACAGCCATACAAATGAAACACAAATTTCTGGATAAGTCGAAAACTAATCAAGCAAATGGAACCAAATTTTGCATGTAAAGGTTTTTAAGAGCAAGAAACGTTTCTATGGTGGTTTGACACTCCTCCCCCCGTCTATGGGGGGTTACCATACAGATGAAGCAAAAATGTCTGCATAACTCAGAATTAATCAAGCTAATGAAACCAACTTTGTCATGTGGAGGTTTTAGGAGACAAGAAACGTTTCTTAAGTGGCTCTTCTCCCTCTCTACAGGTGGTGGGGAGATGTGTGTGTGCGCTGAATAACTCGAGACCTAATCAAGCAAATGCAATTAAACTTGACATATAGAGGTTGAGGGTATCGATAAATGTTTCTATGGTAGTTCGATACGCCTCCCCCTCTCTAAAGGGACCGGGCTGCCATACAAATGAAATACAAATTTCTCCATAACTCGAGAACTAATAAAGCGAATAGAGCCAAATTTGGGACCCAAAAACCCTCAGGGTACGAGAAATGTTTCTATGATGGTATGACACGCTCCCTTCTCTGAAATGGAGAGGGGGTTTCATAAAAATAATACACATATTCCAACCAAACATGACAATTGAAAATTTTCGGAAAACACTGAAGGAAAATGGGAAAATTCGAAAAATTCAATTCGCATGTGTTCTACAATAACATATTGACAAGCGTTGTTAGTCCATTTGATGATTGCGATAACGAAAGTGGAAATGGATTTTAATGTGATAAAACCACGTCGGTGACGTCCAAATTGAACCTCTATTCAACTGACAGAAGCCAACATATCGGGTTCCCCACTGACATTTTCCCTTTGTTTTGCTTTGAATTGGGTTCCCCTTTGACAGTTCTGCTTGAAATTTTCCTAGCGATCTAAGCATCAATCATAGCACCCGGCTGTATAAAATACACTCCTATATCGTTTTCTATCTATATAAATAAAAATGGCTCGCCGAATGTGTTGACAAGAGCAAAACTCGAGAAAGAAATTTTCTTGGCTTTGTGTGGGCTGTCTTCATTCTATCATATTTTCTGTGTAAAACATTTATTCCATGTAACGGAGAAACATGTTATTTGCAAGTGGATGAAAAATCTTGCACGAAATTGTGTCTGAAAATAATCTGATATAATGTCGAGTTTTGGTAGAAGTACTGAAATTTTATAGTAAAAAATATTTTTAAAGAGTAGATTAGAAGATCAATCAGTGAACAGTTCTGCGATTGGACCCATGAACGTGCGCTTAGTAAGAAAACGTGGATGTGATAACGAAAAATAAATTTTGGGTGGGACGAAGTTTGCCGGGTAAGCTAGTATCACCATAAAAATGAATAACGACGCTAGGTAGTAGTTCCATTCTTTTTGTCTAAATTAAGAAACAATAAAGATATTTGCGAAGGTGACATTATATTCTGTCCAATCTTTCACAGCAAAAACGCTATCTAACCGGGGAAACCCCTGGCCTTATTATCCGCGCCAGTATATAACTGCTCGTGTCGGACTTATCTATAGATAAAATACAATACACACATTACAATCACATAGTGAGCGACAACACAGCGAAACAATATAGAAAGGGAACTGGAAAAACTTTTGCGAGCTACCACGAAACGCGCAAACGGCACTTCAGTTCTCGCACTGATAAATCACAATCGTGTATTTTCGAGATAGATACCGGAAGAGCGAAGCACATGCGCTCAGGTGGAAATTCCACTGCTTTCGCTTGTTGTCGATGACGTACAGCGACCTTTATACGCATCCATTGTATAACTTATGTACATGAGCAACTATGCTTTGACAACCATATGACGTCACTCTATGAAATTTTCATATCACGAGCATAAATAACCGAACACTCACTTTTCACTTTCAGCATTCTGATCGGCGAGGGAGAGGTGATCAAAATTAGCGACTTTGGAACGTCGCGTGAGTGGAATGAAATCAGTACAAAAATGAGCTTCGCCGGAACGGTGGCATGGATGGCACCGGAGGTGATCCGAAACGAACCCTGCAACGAGAAGGTCGACATCTGGTCCTACGGTGTGGTGCTGTGGGAACTGCTGACCGGCGAAGTGCCATACAAAAACGTAGACTCGTCCCAGATCATATTCGGTGTGGGCAACAACTCGCTCTACCTGCCCATCCCGGCGAGCTGTCCGGAGGGTTTTATGTTGCTGATCAAACAGTGCTGGAGTCCGAAGCCAAGAAACAGGCCGTCGTTCAAAATCATACTCACACATCTGGAGATAGCGGGTAACGAGCTGTTACGTCAGTGCGCCGAAGAGCAAGGATACTATGAAACGCAGAAATCGTGGCGGGAAGAGATCCGCAGTCACATGCAGAAACTGACCACTAATGGGATGAATATACAAAGGTACGAGCAAGAGTTGATCAAGAAACGAAAAGACGAGTGGAAACACGCACAGGATATCAGGATGATATACGAGAGGAAACTTGAACGAACGAACACGATGTATATGCAACTGAGTGCAATTTTCGTTCAGTTGGAGCAGAAAGAACGAGAAATAGCAGAGTAAGTAGACAGGTGACGGATTTCGCGTCAACTCGACCAGATGTTGGCATGACCCTCCCAGAACTTAATGAAACTTTTTGGACGTGAAGACCTGACCTAAGTTGCTAAGTTGCTGACCTTGGCATAGTTGGTTTTCCGAATATTTATCTACACTAACATACAGCCATTCCATGTCAAACCGATATAGTGGTTCTCAGATTTTCGTGGGAAGTGGAAATTTTGTTCTTTGTCGCAAACCATTAGACCCATATTTTTTTTTTTTTTGTTAGGGTGACCATTTCCATTTTAGGGTGGTCCGAAAAATCAAATTTTTCCACTTTTTTCAAAAAATTACTTTTTTCGAAAATTCATAACTTTTGAACTACTGAGCCGATTTGAATGATCGACATATCAAATTAAAGCCAATCTTTTGTGAAAAAATACCAGAGCTGCACAAAATTTTAATTTTGGTTTCGTTATTATTGATTGTGTTTGTTTTTATAGTTTTCATGGTCTCGAGACCAAAGGCGCTATATTTTTTTATATTTTTTCTGGAAAGCTGATAATTTTTCACATAACATATCTCGAAACCAGGGAGGCGTTTTTTGACGTAGAACTACGTCTTTCATTAAGGGTGTCAAATCAGAAAACAGGTCACGTTTTTATGAAATAAATTTAACGTTAATAGCTATTTTTGCCGCGAACGGATTTTGGCGATCTACATAGTAAACGAATCGGAAATTCCCTAAGATTTGTTTAATATGCTATACATTAGAATCTCCTGGTTCGTAAATGGTTAAAATACATGAAAACTTTAAGCGTTTCAATTTTTCCATACATTTGTTCTGTCCATTTGTGTGCTTTCCCGAACAGAGCTGTCAATAACGAGCAACTAATCGACGAGCAGCGAAAGGGAAATCGTAGGATTTAAAGTCTCCGTGAACAAAGAAAAAGAAGAACAATGAAGGGGAATACTTGCCTAGAGTATAAACAGTGGTTCTCGCTGAGGCAAACTTTCATTCGGCATCGGACTGTTGAGCAATCCAGTTCACTTTGCTTTCGCTGCGCTTCGATCTGAGATTGGACCCCACCAGTGGTAATCCAACTTGGATATCGTCGTGTGATTTTTTCAGTTCGTTTTTGGCGTTATTCGTATCGTGTGTTTTTCTTTCCGCGTCATAAATTGGACGCTTCGCGTAATGTGTGATGAGCAAGAAGAAGAGGAAGGCTGGCCCAAGCACTGCAAAAAGCGAACGCATTGCCAGGGGCAGTCAAATTTCGAGGCAAGCGTCATCTAGTGAAGCACGCGATGTTGGTGCAGTGAAACGCGCTCGCACTGAACCGAGCCTTCGCGAGTGTGACACCGCATCGAACAACAGCGAAGTAGGTGATTTCGGCGCGTTGGTCGAAAATGTAAACGCCTTTACCCAGGCAGCAACCAAAATCAATCTCCCCCCGCTGGTGGTGAAGGCGGTCGCTCTAGACGAACTCATCAGCGAATTCGCATCGATGGGTGTTACAGCAAATTACAAGCCGTGTGGCATAATTCAGTATTTTTCCAAGCAGTTAACACTGTTTGTTTTTCGTCATCATAAGGGCTTCGTTGATGCCTTCGATATTGCATGAATGCATTAAACTGACTTTATGGCGAAGCAGGCATCAAGTTTGTGCGCCAATAAATCATTTGAGGGAATACCAAGCATCTTGAATGTCATACTGGAATGTTATAAGTTATTTGGGTTCGTGAGCCAGTCGCAAAACTGCCTTCAACTAGGATTGCGCTAATTTTGATCATAATAAAGCAATGTTACTGTTTTCGAGGTTGTTGATAGTAACAAAAAGAGTTTATTTAGCATGTTTAGACACGTCGTTCTGGAATGTTGTATGTGATTAGATTTCGCTTGCTAGTAGCAAAACTAAGGTTGGCAGCTGCGCTTATCTCGAGCATGAGAAAGTAATGCAACTTTTTTCGAGACCAGTATTATAAACAGAATCGTTTCATTTGAGAATAACGCAAAATGTTGAGAAGTGTCAATATTCCTAGTAATTTCAAGCCATCGATATATGGTTCTGTATGCGTGCTATGGCGAACGCTTGTTTGGCGCTTGGTTTACTTTGTACGAACGATGCCTAGAGGTGTAATTCCCCTGAGGCAATACTAAATAACATGTAGCATGATATTTGATACTTGCATGTGTTGTCATTGTTGTTGTTTCCTCGCGGTGCCAAAGACATATTGATGCAGTTATGAGATGTGGAATAATGGTGCTGGTGCAACATGTATATAATCGACTGTAGCCGAGTCTATGTCAATTGCGAAAAAGGCCACCGGAATAGAGTTCGACGTAAATTTTCAATACTGATATTATTTGCGACATATGATCAGCTAGTGTATTGTTCTGCGAGGGCAAGAATGAATCATCAATGAACTATAGTCAACTGATTCTACAATGAAAAAACATTTCAGAGATTATTCTACTAAGCAGTTGTTTCTAAAATTTCACAGCACTATAGAATAATATCCGAAGGTATAAACAAGTGACTTATATAAAATAACAGCGTAGTTCTACGTCAACAATGCGGTTGTATCTTGGACACAACCTCCTATAACTTTTTTCGTTTTTGAGTTATTATTTCTCAAAGATAACCGATGGTCCGAGAAATCATTTTTTCCCATTTTTCCACTACAAATAATCATAACTTTTGATCTACTAGACCGATTCAGATGATCGACATATCAAATTAAAGCCAATAATCTAGTATTGTTTGAAAACATATTACACTCCGAATAGAAATGGATTTCGTTTTTGGAATTATTGATTATATTTGTTTTCTATAGCTTACATCCTTTCGCGACCAAGGGCACTATATTTTTTTATTTTTTATTCCTGAAAGCTGAGGATTGTTCACAAAATATATCCGAATATCAGAGAGGTGTTATTTTTCGTTTTTAAGTTATGATTTTTCAAAGTTAACATGTTTTCAGTTTTCGTTCAATATTTCTATGTGACTAGACTGAATGTATGTAACTATAATCCAATTAATTGACAAGTGTGTTATTTTTTCAAGAAAGGCTAGCTAGTAGGCTTTAATTTGATATGTCGATTGATATGTCTGAATCGGACCAGTTGTTCAAAAGTAATAATTTTTTGAAAAAAATAATTTTTTGGGAAAAAGGGAAAAATGATTTTTAGAACCATCGGTTAACTTTGAAAAATCATAACTCAAAAACGATAAAAAACGCCTCCCTGGTTTCGAGATATGCAGTGTGAAAAATCCTCAGCTTTCCATAAAAAATATAAAAAACTATAGCGCCCTTGGTACCAAGACCATGAAAACTATAAAAAACGAATACAATCAATAATGACAAAACCAAAACCTAGAATTTTTGCAAGCGTAGCATTTTTCCAAGAATGGCTAGCTAATTAGCTTTAGTTTGATATATCGACCGTCTAAATCGGTTCAGTAGTTCACAAGTTATAAATTTTTGAAAAATGTAATTTTTGGAAATAAGGGGAAAAAGTCGATATTTCGGATCAGCCTAAAATGAAAATGGGCACCCTACTGAAAAAATAAAAAAATACGGGTCTAATGTTTTGCTATAAAAAACAAAACTACCACTTTTCACGAAAATCTGAGAAACACTATATCGGTTTGGCATGGAATGGCTGCATATGAAAGAGCCAAATATTTTTGACCATTTTATTAATAAACATTTTTTACTCGAAAATGGTAAGTCCTACAAAAAAGTGATCTATGAAGGGGTTTAAGGAAAATAATTGAATTTAAAACTGAAAAAAACTGAAAAAACATTTATTTAAATCCCACACTGAAAAAATCGATTTTAAAAACTAAAAGTCAATTTTCTCAAAATGGTCATCTCAGATTTTGATGAAATGGTAGATAGATGGTAGGCAAAAAAGTTGTTCTAACAAAAGCTTTTTCAATATTTTATTGAAATTAAGTTTATTTCTTCTTTCAGTGCAGAAAGCCAACCCAAAATAAAAAAAAATAATAATATAAATGTTGAATGAGTGTTCTAGAGGTTTTTATTTCAATCCAAATTTAATAAAACTTATGACATTTTTTTGACATTAAATTCATTTTCATTAATCTACCATGTACATGTTAACTTATATTCTAAGAGATACAATCATAATATCTTTCCTATTTTTTTCTTTTTATCTAAAATTTGAAGATTTTGGGATCATCTACTGAAATTAAAAACTTTTAGCTACGATTTTATTTTCATCTACAGGAATAAAAGAATGAAATTTTTGTGTTCCCGATATTGTTTTCGCGTGATTGAATAGTTCCTCAAGCTCACTTGCCTTTAGATAAATTTGTCATTTTGTCAACTGTCCAATCATAAAGATCCAGTGCTGTTTGGATTGTGTTTCCGTAATCTTGGGCAAGACTTGCTCTCTTTGCAATTCATCACAGGGTCCTTTTCCGTGGGAGGTGGCAAAGAAATGCATTCTGCTTGAAATTACACAGACTGGCGAAATTCTTTTTGTTTTTGTAGTGTGCTGCCGATGGGATTCTGACAAATTCTATCAGTTTTTCTATAAACAACTGCATAGCCACAGTGTCGTGTGCTAAAACTTCTGAAATAACTTTAAAGTTTACGTTTTCTAGTTTACCATCTTTTTTGTAGTATATTTCGAATGGGTGAATAGTTGCTTGCGAGTTTTTTCAAGTAATAACTCTGTGCCGCATTTTGAATTATGAACAAATAGTTCTCTGAAAAATCGCAAATTACTATTATTTTTCCTTGCGTCAAAGATTTTTTTTTATTTCGCAAAAAAGCAGACTGCTGTTTGTAAATAACGTCATGCTCTATGAGTTTGTCTACTTTATCAACGAAATACGGCACAAATTCATCGTTTAGTTTTAAAATCGTTCATTGAAATCAGCCATTTGTTGGAAAACGATTTCTTCTTTTCCGCTGTCCTCTAATAGAAGAGTTGTTTCTTCATGAATTGTTGATTTGGAAACACAATCCAAACAACACTAGAGCTTTATGATTTGGCAGTTAAACAAAATGACAAATGTATGTAAAGGCAAATGAACTTGAGGAACTATTCAATCGCGCAAAAATCGGGAACACAAAAATTTCATTGCTTTCCTGTAAATGAAAATAAAATCGCAACTAAACGGTTTTCAAATTCAGTAGACGATCCCAAAATCTTCAAAATGTTGAATAAAAAGAAAAAAATAGGAAAGATGTGATGATTGTATCTCTTAGAATATAAGTTAACATGTACATAATATAAGATCAGATGAATGAAAATGAATTCAATGTCAAAATATGTCATAAGTTTTATAACATTTGATTTGAAATAAAGACATCTAAAACACTCTTTCAACATTTTTATTATCATTGATTTTTTTTTTGTTGGCTTTCTGCAGTGAAAAAAGAAATAAACTTAATTTCAATAAAATATTGAGAATGTTTTTGTTAGAAAAACTTTTTTGCCTTAAATATTCACAAGAATGGAATATGTAGTTGTAGGGCACATAGTTATCTATTTATCTACAATTTCATCAAAATCTGAGATGACTATTTTGAGAAAATCGATTTTTTTTCAGTGTGGGATTCCAAAAAATATATTTTCAATATTTCTTTTAAATTCTATTATTTTCCTAAAACTCTTCCATAGATCACTTTTTTGTAGGACTTACTATTTTCGAGTAAAAAAAATTCCAAAAATTGCCAAAAATATTTTGGTCCTTTCGTTAGTGTAGATAAATTTTCGGAAAACTAAGTATGCCAAGTTGCCTAATTAGATAAGGTCTTCACGCCCAGAAAGTTTCATTAGGTTCTGAGAGGGTCATGCCGATTCCATAAACGAGTTGGCGCGAAATCCGTCATGTGCCAATTTCTTATCTTGTACTTTATTCATTATCTTATCCTTTTTTTACCAGGCGCGAGAAGCAGCTACCCGGTTACAAGCCTCGCAAGTGTGGAAACCTGCTCAAGCGAAGTGGCGATAAGACAAACCGAAAGCGTGCCCCACTCAACTTTACTGCTGCGGTGTTAACCGCCAATCAACAACAACAACAACAACAACAACAGCAGCAGCAGCAGTTTGCGACACCTTCAGGTGCGCAGTTCGTTCCTGGCGAATCCACGACACCCAGTCCCACATCCGTTCTGAACAGCCCAGCAAAAGCCACCCTATATGCTCAACTAGATGGTACAACTCAGAATCCCAAATCGGTGGTCATTATTCCTCCGGGAATGGCCGCTTCCGGTTCGACATCTTCCGGACGGACAAAAAAATTTCGACACAGACGGGTTGGTTCAGGAACGTTCAACTCACCGAAATCTAGCCCTAGCAGAGATCGCCGTGTGCAGAGCGAACCCGAAACTAGGCACGTAAAACTAGTGGACACAGAAACGCAAACCGACGCGATGGATATCAGCGAAACAGACGCTAGCCCCAGTCCAAATTTAGCTTCAAAACGAATGTCGACAAGTTTGCGAGAAGAGGAGGAAGAAGAGAAAGAGCAACGGGATGGGATCCCGGAATTGGCGACCCAGTCGCAAGGGTATAGGTGTGGTAAACCACAATCGGAAGACGACGGAGAAGTGCCTGAAGACGAGGAGAATGGAAACTCCCTGTCTACAATGACAAACAGCCGAAGCAGTGATATGCTAACGAGTAGCGCTCACCAGCAGCAATTGAGCGACCAAAATGAGGAGGACGAGGATGAGCGGGCCTGTTCGAGCCCGGACCCAATCATGGACGCAATGAACAGCAACGAGAGGCTGGACCGTGACTGCAGCGATGATGACAAGATCGACACCCTGGATCGCAAAGTGAGCTTTATTTCGGAGAAACTGCAACAGCAGAGCGTTGTTGCAAATCACGTCCAGCAACTCACGGACTATAGCAATATTCTCAACGATAACAACGTCATTGTGTACCGGTGCAACAAAAAGTTGAACGGAAGCGTCGGGAAGGGAAGCAAGCGGGCGGAGAGTGCGATCTTGATGAAGCATCCCACGGCGGGAAACAATTTGAACGCCGGTGGAAATGCCGTTGGTGCCTATGTTTACAGCGGGAATGGAGCGATGGGCGATGAATCTCCACACCATCTGCCGAGGCAGACGATTCAGGACAAGGAGCTGTGCAACGACAGTTGGACAGACGAAGAGGGCGAGGATCCAATCGAACTGTACAATTATACGTTGCGACGAAAGAGGTAGGTTGCTGTTTCAAATTAAATACTTCTATTAGTCATGCTAGTATTTATCTATTCATTGTTTGTAAGATCATATATCAGCGACGATATTTTATTGTCTGTTACACGTTCTTGCTATTTTCGCTTAAATGACGTAACACATCAGGTGAGAAACGCCTTATCAATGGCACGAGCGCAGCGCAGCTCTAATGTGAAGCTCTGGGTTTTTCTGGGGTGGTGCTGCGATTTCATATTTATATTAGAAATGAAGATTGGAGCTATTTTTGTAGCATGTAGCAACGATTGCGATGTATGCAGAGTTATAAGACTGTAACTCAGAAATCATTTTGCTTATTAATTTCAAATATTTTACCATAGACGTATTTCATGCCAACTCGACTGGTCATTGGCAGGACCATTTCAGATTGCAGTGAAACGTTGTGGGTAAAGACATTGTTCATTTAAGCAACTTTGCATACTCGATATCTCCTAAAAAGAATAAGACTACTTTTTGAAAGGGCCAAATTTTTTTTTATATAAAAATTTCCCACTTACTGCAAAATTTTTGTCAAATAATAAAATGTGAGAATTTATTTAAATTTTCAGAAAAAAAAACATTTTTTTTCAAAAAATTACATTCAAATCTAAAATTCATTTAAAAATAAATTTTTTTTCTCGAAAACGTACTTTTTTAAATTCTAAAAAAATCATATGCATAGCCCATACCAACACTGATCCATAGATCGGAAAATGGGCACTTTTACGGGGAATTTTTTTTTACAACAACTTTTTCTTGACGGCGACAGTGGTTGTGTGGTTAGCGTAGCAGCCTCACAATCCGATCGGCCTGGGTTCAATTTCAGCTGGCGTCGTTGGGCTTTTTTTTAAGGCGAAAAATCTCTGGTCACGTCTTCCTTCGGAAGGGAAGTAAAAGAAGTTGGTCCGGAAAAGGTGAAGTCGCCTCCCTGATGTCGGTGATTGGCACTAAAAGTGGTGGAAATAGGCCGACAAAAAATAAGAAAAAAAAAATTTCATGTTTTATTTGAAAAAACAGAATACAACTAGGATACCTCGCTAATTGTTGAACATTTCCCAAATGGTAAACAGTCTGAGGAATTCTACCTAGAAATCAATTTCAATTGTTGTTTTCCAAACACTATCTTCAAATTCATCTGCGTTTGAAAGTTACACATGTTATGTTGCCCAATTGATAACATTTACATAACCCTTGCCTTTGAAAAATACGATTAAAAATATTGTTTAATCAATGATCATTCGACACTGCAATTTTCATAATATAAAAATAAGAAACTGCATCCTCAAAATAAGCTTTATAATAAAACCAGCTGCGAATTTTTCACTGCCACTATTTTTTCACAACGCCTGATTGAATGTTTATAATAAAACTTTATAATAAAACCAGCTACGAATTTTTCACTGCCACTATTTTTTCACAACGCCTGATTGAATGTTTTAACAGTTCTTCAATCATCCGGGGTCCTGTTACACTAACATATTATATGAATAATACATTTTTAGATGCTGTTATTTTTCATCTCATATTCCATTTGTCGAACACTTTCATAACCTCAAATTGTCTATTCCATTAGAAGGGGAGCCAGAATTTTTTGAAGAACATGATATAACGTTTCTGTTCAAAGATGTCCAAGTGTAAATAAAACTGCAGTTGAAATTCAATCATGTTGGTGTTTTCTAGTGTGCAAATCAACAAAAGAAAAAAATATACTGAAGATAACAATCCGATGTCACTGAAACGTCCACTTTTGTGAACAATTTAATATATGTGACCATACTCAATTTTATCCTTTTATAATTTTGAATATGGGACTATACTCATTTTTTCTCTTCTCACATATTAATTGGAAAATCTTGCAAATTGAAATTGAAAAATAATAAAACAAAATGATATTCAATTTACCCATATCTGGCAGCCCTGATGTCATTTACATTACCGGTTTGTCTCACGCATGGCGGGTATATGATTCTAGGTGAGGCCGTTTTGTCACTAAGTTGGTTAGGGAAGCGGTATATGAAAACAGTACAGAAAAAAGCAGAAGGGAAATTATTTACCTGAAACGTGAATGTGACAGGCTGATCAAAAGCGAGGTTTTGCATAACCGTATTGTATTTTGTTTACAAATGAAACACAGTATACTTTCAAAATAGCTACAGAGTGGTTTTCACATATTGGCCCACCTTAGGATTTATTTATAAGCACCTTGGTCTCAAGAACGAATGTTGTTGAGCTAACGGCGGGTTTACATTAGGAAGATCTATAGCTATAGATGGATTTATTCACGTGAATATAGGTGTAAACGGGTGAGAATAAATATGATATACTTATTCGAGGTATATATAACTTGAATAAATTCAGCATATGTAAACGCTTGTGAATTTCTCACTGGTGAGAAATCACTAAAGTTGGATGCAGTTCTACTTCAGGTGAATAAATTCACCGAAAATATGAATATATTCATTATAGAAGTTCACGCTAGTGTAAACAGTTGATGCGATTTCTATAAATCTCATCATATTTCTTCACATGAATATATCACTAGTCTAAACCCACCCTAAGAAACTAACTGCTGAACCTGAGATGCTGAACATCTAGTGAGGATCGTTCAACATTTGGTTGAATGGATGGATATGTGGTCAACATTTGGGTCCCAGAACACCATTGAAAAAATATGTTTTCTTGAACAATACAAATAGTCTCATATAATAAATATAACAAAAATTGATGCTTAAGGTGAAGGTGGAAGCTAGCCATTGTAGTAGTATAGGTAAACCCTCGTGTAAAAATGGGGTAATAGTGTTTGTGAGAGAAGAGCAAAGCACACGTAAATAGATCAATTCACTTATCAGACTGTGTGGCGCTTCATTGACACGAGTCTTTGAATACATCTGAAAAAAAAAAACAAATAACAATTCAATACTAAAGTAAAATGTATGAACGATATGTTCCGATGAATTTATAACACATGCGAATTGGGGCACTTTTGGTATTAACAAGTTCTTCCGCATAGTAACTCGATGTTGATAAATCCTTAATATTTTCCTTCGTTGATCGTATTGTTTTCACATATTCACGTTGGAAAGCCTTAACCCTTCTCTTCGTTGGCCGAGGCATTTAGATTGAATTTTCCGTTTACTGTTTTTGAAAGCATAGGCAGCCGTGGCAGTGTTCCGAGCTCTGCAATACAATTTTCTTACCCAATGTTAAAGTTGCTAAAACTTACATTATAGACCCATTAAACGTAAAAATAATAATTGTATTGATATCAACACAATTTTATCCTATTGATTTTCATGACATGGGACGCTATGACTCCGGAATAACATTTTATTGAGTGGTTTTTATAGCTGTTTCGATGATGTTGTTTGGCATCAGTGTCGAAAAAATAACGATGCTTCCACCAATACAAACAAAACCATTGCAGAAGATTGAAAAACGAAAATTTAACTTTCAGAGCACTTGCTCGAGTTTTCCGACGTTCTTCACTATACGGTGCGAAAGCAGATGAAAATTTAATATCTTGTGAGTAATCGATTAGAGTTTGGTTGATATTACTTGATGGGAAGTGTGCGACGATCATTTTCTTCACACTGTTTCGCAAAATTATTGATTTTCGGGCGAGAGGTGAGGGAGGGAGATGAAAGAAATGAGCGCCATTGTGGCAGCCATTTGTGGCTAGCTTCCACCTTCACTTTAATGGTTGCTATAGAGCAGAGGTGGCCACCCTGCGGCCCTCCAACGTTGTTCATGCGGCCCGCAGCCTGATTTGAAAAAAGAATCTTATGAGCGAAATCAGGAATATAGTTGAAAATTCTTCCATACAATAAAGGGTGTGTCACATCAAATTGCATCACGGAAAAAAACGCTGTAGAAATTCGCCCTGTAGACCGATCCTTTTGAAAATTGTAGACAGTAAAATAAAAACTATTAAACAACTTTTGGCATTTTCTTTTTATTCATACTTCGAGCCCAAGCCCGTATGTTCGCACCTTCCTCTTTATCCCGTCCATAAGGTTCTGTACAACGTCAGGTTGTAGGTTTTTTTAACAGAAATCCATTTTCTCTTGAAGTCCGCCTCCGATTTGACAACTTTTGGGTTCTTCCGGAGGATCTGCTTCATAATCGCCTAATATTTCTCTATTGGGCGAAGCTCCGGCGCGTTGGGCGGGTTCATTTCCTTTGGCACGAAGGTGACCCCGTTGGCTTCGTACCACTCCAACACGTCCTTTGAATAGTGGCACGAGGCGAGATCCGGCCAGAAGATGGTCGGGCCCTCGTGCTGCTTCAATAGTGGTAGTAAGCGCTTCTGTAGGCACTCCTTAAGGTAAACCTGCCCGTTTACCGTGCCGGTCATCACGAAGGGGGCGCTCCGCTTTCCGCAAGAGCAGATCGCTTGCCACACCATGTACTTTTTGGCAAACTTGGATAGTTTCTGCTTGCGAATCTCCTCTGGAACGCTGAATTTGTCCTCTGCGGAGAAGAACAACAGGCCCGGCAGCTGACGAAAGTCCGCTTTGACGTAGGTTTCGTCGTCCATTACCAGGCAATGCGGCTTCGTCAACATTTCGGTGTACAGCTTCCGGGCTCGGTGTACAGCCTCCGGGCTTATCAGATAAGAGTGTATAGATCACGTTGGCCATGCT
Organism: Toxorhynchites rutilus septentrionalis; assembly: GCF_029784135.1. Classification (NCBI taxonomy): domain Eukaryota; kingdom Metazoa; phylum Arthropoda; class Insecta; order Diptera; family Culicidae; genus Toxorhynchites; species Toxorhynchites rutilus. Next base: position 207,573,856 of record NC_073745.1, read on the forward strand.
TCACTGTAAATTTTTCGTAAATCTGGAAAAATGTCGTCGAACGAAAAAGAGCGTCGTGAATTAATCCTGTGCACTCATTTCGAGAATAAGCGAAAGCTGAAGATATAATTCCTAAAAATTAAATTTCTACCGCGTTTTTTCCGTGATGCACTTTGATGTGACACACCCTTTAGAATAAAAATAACTTTGTGAGTAATTCGTGTTAATCGTGTGTATCCAAGCTGATCATTTTCTGTTTTCTTTTCCGTTTTTTCCGTGCTAATTTAACCTTCTGACAATCTCGTTAGTACTCAAAGGACTTTTTCACGTTTTTGGTTCTGTTCTGCTCACACTCGCATAAATTCGTGCAAGTAACGGCATTAAAAACGGTTTTATACGTTGTCAGTTACTCGGATGCGAGTAAACGTCAAACAATCCGAAGAATTACAAATGTACGCATACCACGGAATTTAACATTTGATTTGTATGTGGGTGTAAGGCCCCAACATGGCCTTGAAATCGGCGATCCTTACTTTTCCCGACATGTTAAGGATGGTGCTGCAGAAATGCCTGGATGATGGTCTCTCCCCTGCGAAATGGAAGATCCAAAAGTCGGTGCTGCTCCCGAAACCAGGAAAGCCACCTGGAGATTCAGCATCGTATAGACCTATTTGTTTGCTGGATACTTTAGGAAAGCTCTTGAAGAGGGTTATTCTCAACAGACTGGTGAAATGAACGGAGGGTGATCACGGGTTGTCGAAAATGCAGTTCGGGTTCCGGAAAGGAAAGTCAACAGCGGACGCTATTCGGACAGTTATTTAGATAGCTCAGGTCTCGCTTGAACAAAAACGAAGAGGTGATCGTGTTACGCCACAATAACGCGTGAAACTTAAAATTGTCTTTTCTATGTTTTTTCTTTAGTGTATAAGTCAATTTTGTTTAGTAAATTCTGGCTCTGTAAATTGTCGTGAAATGTAATTTTTTTTATTGCCATAATAAATGTACACCAAACTAACTCTTACCATGAACACTGAGACCACTGGGCTACATCGAGCGACTTCGGAGTGACAGCGAGAGTTCCGAAAGGTTTAGACCATCAAGAAAGAGGAAATAGAGGGAGGGATAGAGAGAGAGATAGAGAGAGAGAGAGAGAGATAGAGAGAGAGATAGAGAGAGAGATAGAGAGAGAGAGAGAGAGAGATGGAGAGAGAGAGAGAGAGAGATGGAGAGAGAGAGATAGATAGAGAGAGAGAGAGATGGAGAGAGAGAGATAGATAGAGAGAGAGAGAGATGGAGAGAGAGAGATAGATAGAGAGAGAGAGAGAGAGATGGAGAGAGAGAAGGGAAAAAGAAGGCGATATAGCGTACGACGGGGACTTGGACTTTGACTGTGGAGAACAACGGAAGCAAGAAAACGTTACGAAAAAAAAGACAAGTTTCTAAGAAAGCATAGCGGAAGTTAACACGTTGAGAAGAAATACATAGTCGACTGAGAAAAGTAAAGAAGAAGAAATAGGAAGCGGAAATAAAGTGGTTGAGAGTGGAAAGTGTGAAAGATTGTGTAGAAGACGCCCACTCGATTCATCATCCCGAGGCGTTCGAAGCCAGGGAATTCTGGGTTGGAATAGAACACCCACGTTTCAGCCACACCTCACCATATTGTCCCCACGAAGGAAAGGTACCAGGTACGTCAACTCCTCCTCTCTCATGCCAACGAAGTCATCAACGGGCCCCAACTTGTGACATCCGGCGCCGCATCGACTAACCCACGTTTTTGTTCAATAAAAAAATCACATATATCCATACAATTAACCTTCTTTCAAATCCCTATCAATCTGTCCCAGAACCAGTGCGCATTGGAAAAAGGCGAATTTAGGTTTCCGTTCGGGAAAATACGGGTTGAAGAGTCCTCCCGAGGTCGGTGGCAGACCCTGAGAAAATATTAAAAAAAAAGAGGTGAGCTAAGCTGGGCAGGTTTCGCGGTGTAAGCCGCGAGGGACTTTCAATCGTTACTACGCGGTGATTTTGATCGACATGAAGAACGGCTTCAATAGTGTCAGCTGGGAGGTCATCGCCGAGGCGCTACACAGATTGAAGGTCCCTGGCTACCTGTACAGGACACTAAGGAATTATTTCCAGAATCGGATCCTGGTATACCACACAGGCAGGGGTCAGATACTGAAGAGCATGTCGGCGGGAGCTTTGGAACACTATGTACGACGATGTACTAAGGCTGAAACCACCCAAAGGTGTGGAGATCGTGAGCTTCGCGGACGACATCGTAACAACGATAATCGGCTAGACGCTTCAGGAAGTGGAAAGGTTGGCGACGGAGCCAGTAGATCGGTAGTTCAATGAAAAGAGTAAAGCTCCAGATGGCACATCACAAAGTCGAGGTGCTGTCAGTGAGCAATAGCAAGGCAGTGCTGTGGGCAGAATCTCGGTCGGAGGACAAACCATCGCTTCGAGGCGGGCAGTGAAATACCTCGGAGTTATGATCGACGACCAGCTAAACTATAACCAGCACGTCGATTATGCATGCGGGAAGACGGCAAAGGCCATCAACGCGGTGGCGAGGATCATGCCAAATAGCTTTGGTCCAAGCAGCAAGAGGCGCTTCTTGGCATATCTTGGCATCTCTTGGTACAGGGTCTTTCAGATTAAACGCTCGCGCAACAAATTTTAATAACTTCTACAAAAATGAACCGATTTTTATTTTAAAGAAACGAAAATAAAGCTTATTTTAGGACATTTTCGATGTGACCACCCCTTTTTTCAATAACGGGTTGTAAACTCTACGCAGAAATAACAACGTTTCATCGGTGGTATGAGGCTTCGCTCCGTCCTGTTGGTCCGGTTGGCTGTTCAGTACTCTAAATATGGCAGTTTTGTTTGTTGACGTACCCGTTTAGCCAGAAATGTGCTTCATCGATGAACCATATGTACGGCAGGTTCCAGCGCTTTTGAGTGAGATACGCGTCGAAGGTCGTTGCATTCGTTGCAGAGAGAGAGAGAGAAAGAAGAGAGAGAGAGAGAAAAAAAGAGAAGAGAGAGAGAGAAAAAAAGAGGAGAGAGAGAGAGAAAGGAGGAGAAAGAGAAGAATTAGAGAAACGGAGAGAGAGATAGAAAGAGAAAGAGAGAGAGATAGAATGAGAGAGAGAGATAGAATGAGAGAGAGAGATAGAATGAGAGAGAGAGAAAGAGTTACAGAAAGAGAGAGAGAGAAAAAGAGAGAGAAAAAAAAAAGAGAGAGAGAGAAAAAAAAGAGAGAGAGAGAGAGAGAGAGAAGAGAGAGAAAGAGAGAGAGAGAGAGAGAGAGAGAGAGAGAGAGAGAAAGAGAGAAAGAGAGAGAGAGAGAGAGAGAGAGAGAGAAAGAAAGAGAAGAGAGAGAGAGATAGAGAAAGAAAGAAAGAGAAAAGAGAGAGAGTAGTTCCGAATGAAAAATCGAGACATTTTAAGACATTTGGCATCAAATTTTTTTTTTCGAAAGTCCCGATTGCCTTTACTCTCTTGGGTGATTTTTCGATTTTCAAAATACTCAACCTTGACCGCTTTGCGCCACTCTACCTTAAGTCTGATTGAGCATAAATTTGGCATAGGGTTTTTTTTTCGAGGTGGTAAACATTTCGTATAGGGTAACTTATGATTGATTTTTTCCCATACATTCATTGGCACCCTCCGGTAGCCACGCGCTAATGTTACACTGTAAAATGCTATTAGGGAGAGTTTCATCCATTCTTACCCACAAGCTAAAAAGTAACAAACAATTGAGTGTGAGCATTTTTTCGTATACGTCCCTTAACGACTCGAATAACAGCATATCCGCAGATATTTTTGTCCTAGCAAAAAGGACAACATCCCCTTAAAACAATAGCTGAGCGAATCGTTAACAAATCAGTTTTCCAAATTCACATCATGTATTTATTTCTTTCAAATTTCAGCATCGGACGCCTCCCAATCAAACGTGGGCGACGCTGTAAATTCCCATCCGGATCGCCATCTTCGGCGAGTGCCGCCAACACCCAGTGCTATCCACCAGGTTCCCCATCCGCGAATGTACCCGCTGCTGCTGCCATTGGTGGAACCCTTCCGGCCTCTCCTGGTATTGCTTGTGCGTCTTCCGTCGGTACCCACGCGAAGCAACACTCGAATGTGACCATTTCGGATGAGGAGAACACCTCCGAGTACAGTCATGCCCCTTCAAGTCAGCGGTCTACGCTGGAGAGTAATCCGGAGCTACCGGCCGCTATCAAGCGCCACCACCATCATGAACGAATTAAGCAAATAATGCAAAAAAGCACCACCTCAGCCAAGGACACCGATGACGACGATGATGATGATGACGACATTGAAGTCGACTCCCCGAACGATTCTAGTGACTCTAGCTCAGATGAAGACAATAACGCTGTCAAGAGGGAAAAACGTGGCCCTAGCAAAGATGAAGAGAATGGTAACAGTTATTAGGTGTTACACACACGAACCGTTTGAAAAGGAAAAAAAGAGCGTGATTAATGCGAGATCTTGAGAGAAACTGTGTTGAGATTAGTTTATTTTTCTTCTTTTTGGTACTCGTGGAGCAATAGTATGTTTAAGAAACGCGTTTAGTTTTGTTTTCTTTTTTGTTCAATGTTCGCTAGATTTAAGTTGTACATTCCGGATTCGTTCCAAAGGTACGAACTCTACGATCCATTCCGTTTCAGCATTGCGAGAAAAGACTTTAATATATAATAAGCGATATTACATTATAATATTAACTACAATATATTATTAATGTAAGCAAAGAGTAATTTAGGATAAGGGTCAAAACTGAGCAGGAATTACCTTTAAATTAATAAATCGAACTTAATTTAAACCCGTAGCGTTAAGAAAGCATAAGTTGTAAACAAGACACTGTAAAAATTTCTCCGGTAAAATCTTTTCCCATTGTGTAAATTATTATTTTTACAACTCTGAGTTTACAAAAGTGATAATTGGAATAGAATCGTGATTTTGTGTATTTGTGTATGTGTGGATAGGAGCGTGTAAATGAAGTAAAACGTGAGATATAGCAATAAATTATTGCAAATAGGAGAAACTTAAATAATCATAACGAACTTCGTCCAATACTGTAATTTAAATCGGAACATATTTTCCTTTACCCGTTTGCCCCACTTTGCTTAGTTCCAAATAGTTCTGTCATTACGTTTTCTTTAGTACTGCCTGACCGAAATACGGACCCATGATTGTGGTCGTATCGATACAAATTGCAACAAAAAGTATAATCATTCTAGATGCCGTCGCCTTAACTATTTGTAGTCAATGGAATAGAAACACTCACCCGCAGGAGAGTCGATACAATTTGAAACTGTACCTGCTTAGATGTCGATATAATACGAAAAAAAATCTTAACTCTCCCCCAGCTTTGAATCAGTTTTCTGATTTTCGGAACGAGTATGAATACACTAGCGAAAGATAGCTTTTGTATGTCGAGTAAAAATTAGAAGACTATTTTTGGAACAGTATTTTTTACGTTGCCACTTTTTTTGCGTGCAATTAGTAGCCTCTTGAGACAAAAGAAATACGATGATTTATACACGATTGAAACGAACTCAGTACTTGTTGATCATATTCTTTAATTGCGAAAAAAAGGAGACACATACAAACTGTTCTGATGCTTGCGAAATAGCTATTTGACATTTGAAAACTATTACTGTTAAAATCATAAACACTTAAACGATAACAAAATTAAGTACTCTCTACTTCCTGCAAACATAATTGGATGAGAAACATGAAAAGGACCGCCTAATGATAACTAATTTTACTGCTTCTGGCGTTATAGAGATCTTAAAAGTTGAAGATGCCACTGCTGTAAGAAATCACACCTAACGAAAAATCTGTTCAACAAACAATATTCTAAGACAGCGAATGTGAGAAAATGTCACTGTTTGTGCTACATGTAACCGTATGAAACTGGCACTTACTAGGAAGGGGTAAAAACGGATCCTGGAAAATAAATTAATCGAAACATGAGGAATAACCGTTGATAATCCGAACTTCCTTCGTTTATTGGCAAACAAGTTTCACATGTCATCCAGTCTGAGTCATTTTTACTCACCGACCAACCATCGGGAGCGCTATTCGCAATTTCCGTAGGAAGGCACTGCTTCTACGGGTGTTGTGGACAACCCTATTTTGCTGTGCTTCGGATACGTTGTTCATCCGACGCAGCTTCGACCGCAGGGCTCGCGCACGACAGCATCTGTCACTGAGCGATGCTGGAGATGCGCATACACAGGGTACGTTTATGACAAGGTAGTCTGGACTGACTAGTGCACCAATAGTAGTGAGGCTGGGACGTGTTAGCTTTGCAAGTATCATGGGATGGTATAATAAATTTGTCTAAATAATTTTTATTTCTATTATATTGTAGCTTAATGTATATTTTCATTCATTTCAAAACCTAAGGGAAATTGTGGTTCAGCAAGTCGGATTTTAGCTTGCTGAAGCTTCCTGTAGTTACCGATACCTCTTGCCGCAGTGCTTAAATTAAACTATCAGAACCGGCCGAACCGCTAGGTTTCTCATTAGAGATGTTGATGGTACTGCCCCCGATTTCCTTTGACAGAATATCCTTCTCGGGATAGTCATGTTTCCTCCCATTAGAAAAGTGGACCGATTCTGCGGATGCTACGGATGTTTTTAATGGATTCAACTCTTGCTTTATGTCAATCAAGACCTTTCGGCGAGCCTTCCGGTTTTGGTTTCCCGAGGCATGAGAATCGTTGGGCTTTCTGATAGTAGAAACAGCTGAGAATTAACTATTTTTGTACTACAGGTCGGACTCGATTATCCGGAGTATTGATTTTTTGACGTAGGACTACGTCTTTCATTTCTATACCGGGGTGTAAAATCAAAGTTTCGAAAACGAAAGCGTTACGCCGGAGACCGAGATTTTGAGCGTTAATAGCTCCTAAACAACTGAACGAAATGGTATGATAAACACTTCATTCGAAAGATAAAATGTCTACGCGTTATATACTTGTTACTTTTTGATCCAAAAACTTGTTCAATAGTCTTAAAATTGCTTTAAAACAGGCTATTGAAATCACCAATCGGTATATAAGCGAGCGGCGCTCGGAAATCCACTCAGTTCTAAATGAACAGCGATTGGAGCATGTTGTCGCTGTTGCGGTGAAGCTCTTTATTTATGATGAAAGCGCGGATGAACGGTGTCACCAAGAGCCTGTTTGTGCACCCTAGGCCAGAAGGGAATCTATCAGGAGGAGAGTGATGCCACAAACGGTTCCCTGGGAAGACATCGCTACACACACATACACGCGCGGCTATTAACAGGTGGTTATCGAGTTGGCATTAACCACTGGTGGGCTTCCAGTATCGAGGAAAATGTGGAAATATCTAATCGTTACTGAAAATAATCTGCCAGTTCCTTTGGGAATTTTCAAAATATATTCATGTGAAAGAGTTTAATTGAATGTTTTCTATCCATGTTACACTGTGACCAAATATGTTTCAATCAAGTGCTATTAACAGGTGGTTATCGAGTTGGCATTAACCACTGGTGGGCTTCCAGTATCGAGGAAAATGTGGAAATATCTAATCGTTACTGAAAATAATCTGCCAGTTCCTTTGGGAATTTTCAAAATATATTCATGTGGAAGAGTTTAATTGAATGTTTTCTATCCATGTAACACTGTGACCAAATACATTTGGTTTTGTGGTTTTTCAATCAATCGCAATTAACAGGATAGCTTCAGAAGATTATTCTTCCCCATCAGTAGGATATTTCCGTATCCAATATTGTATGCGCCCGCAATCGATTATTGCTCAGTCGCCGAAAGTTCCGAGCTCAGAGAGTTCATTCCCCTCTAGTTTGCCTTCCAAATTGCCATCGTAAACCACACCTTCTCTCGATTCAATCACACACAAAAAGCATACTTAAGCGATATTCTGGTGGTGAGACACATTCATTTTTCGTGAGGACATCGACAAGACAACATCGTTGCCTAACGTGCTGGAGGAGGTGGACGGCGAAGGATCGACACATACACGCGCAGAACTCTTTCCGTTAGGATGCCATTCAGCATCGAGAAAGTTCCGGAAAGATCTAATCATTGCTGGAAAATAATCTGCCAGTTCCTTTGGGAATTTTCAAAATATATTCATGTGAAAGAGTTTAATTGAATGTTTTCTATCCATGTAACACTGTGACCAAATACATTTGGTTTTGGGGTTTTTCAATCAATCGCAATCAACAGGATAGCTTCTGAAGATTATTCTTCCCCATCAGTAGGATATTTCCGTATCCAATATTGGATGCATAAAACCTTGTGCCTCCAACGTAACGCTCTCGTTTTCGAAGTTCTCCAAATATTCATTCATTCAGAATGAATTCAGATTCAACTTCATACAAATGATCTCTAAATCAACGATAGTCCTACGTCACCCTTGCGGTTATACCATAGATATAACCCACTTCCTGTTTTTTCACTCCGGATAATCGAATCCTCCGGATAATCGAGTCAAAACATTTTTTTTTTCTTTATTTGTTTTTTTGCATGTATTTATAGTTTTTTAAAAATAAAAGAGGAATTCGATTTTTTATTCATCCCCTAAAAGTCAGAAAACACCTTTCTCACAAGAAAAAAAATAATTTATCCAGATTCTCTCAGAAGGTGATAGACGAATATATTTGATGAAAAAAATCCTTCTATGCATATGTTCGAATTTCAACATTGACAGAAATACAAAACTTTTTTTTTGTTTCGGACTATGTTGCTTCAAACTAGCTCTACATCAAAAAGTACGCTACGGAAGGCGTTTCTGATGCTTTCATTTGAAAGATGAGAAAATTTAGTACAGAATATAGTAGTGGAACAACTAAATAGTGAATTTTAATAACATTTTGGAAGTGAAACACTTAAAAGTTAATAATTTTTAATGTGTTATTATGTTATTATTTTATTTACATTGTTTTGAAGATCAAATTTGTTAGTCGACGTCCCCCATTCTTCATACATTGCGTAAACCGATTTCTGGCGTTTATCATGACTCTTGTTAGCATAGTAGGTGTTATGTTGGGAATTTCTTTTTGGATTTTGGTCTTCAAATCTTGTAGGGTTCTTAAACGTTCTTAAACACGGGATTTCAAAAAACCCCATAGAAAAAAATCACAAGGGGGCAGATCGGGGGAGCGTACCGGCCATTCCAAATCGCCTCTTATTGAGATAAGGCGCTCTGGAAAGTGTTCTCTCAAAACAGCTATCGATGCTTTTGAAGTGTGTGCTGTTGCACCGTCTTGTTGGAACCAAGTGTCCTCCAAATCCAAATTTTCTAGCCGTGGGAAAAAAATTGTAGCTTGTTAACATACCGGTCCGAATTCACTGTCACTATAACCTCATTTTCCTCAAAAAACCAGGGACCAATAATTCCAGCTGAGGCAAATTGCACACCACACTGTGACTTTGGGTGAATGCAAAGGCTTTTGATGCAATTCTCGAGGGTTGGTGTCAGCCCAGTAGCGCATGTTTTGTTTGACACACACCACCCACCCACACCGACCCACACAAATGAAAATGGGCTTCATCGCTAAAAAAAAACAATAGCACCCTCGGGAACGACATCAAGAAGAAGCTCACACGCGTTCATCCGAGAATTGGAGTCGCGTTCTGAAAGTTCCTGCACTATCGCCATCTTATAGGGATGGAAATGAAGATCATCACGAAGAATTCTTCTCACAGAACGATCGAACAGTCCAAGGGCAGATGCGTGTTTGCGTGCAGAACGCCGTGGCGATCGCAGCATTGACGCTCTCACTCCTTCAATGTTCTCAGGTGATATAACGGGTCGAGGAACTCCAATTTTACCTTTTGTCGTACTTTCAGTTTGTCTGAATGTAGTGACCCATGTAACAATTGATTTGCGGTCTGGGACGGGAGCCAACGGGGCTAAATTAAAGTGATTCCGAAATGCACACTGTGTTGCAATAACCGAACATCCGCTTGAAAAGTAAACCTCAACGGCTAAGGCACGCTCCTCACTATTCCAACGCATGATGGCGACTGAACCGTGTCGGGACAAAACTTTACAGTATCCCCTCTTGAACGAGACCACAAGCGCTCCGCTATGACATCAACTAACTGAGTGGCGCGCATTTTCAAAAAGGAAGTTATGCTGCCGCACCCTGTATATAATCGTATCATATATAATCGAGTCTGTAAATAGTCGAGTCCGACCTGTACTGTATTCTATTAGTCAAGGATTTCATTTGATACCAATATTGAGGGGATTGCAAAAAATACATCGACCATTTTGTGGCGGCGACCTTTTCGAATTTATGTTGTTCATAGTTTAGTGTATTCTCCAAATCAAGCCATTCAGCCAGAATACGCAGTTTTATAATGACAGTAGAATGAAATGTATGTTCCAAATTTCAGATCAATCATTCAACAGCCCGGGGTCAACTTTCTAGTAAATTTCATTATCTGCTATGTTCTACTAGTCGAGAACTTTCTTTTGATACATTTGTGGGCTTTTCGGACTTTTTCATAAATAACTGTGTTCTACTAGTCAAGCCTTTTCATTTGATACCCATATTGATTGGGTTCTGAGAAAATAGATAATCCGCCATTTTATAGTGGCCGCCATCTTAGATTTGAATTTTTCGTAAATAACTGCATTCTACTAGTCAAGCCCTTTCATTTGATACCCATATTGATGGGGTTGTTAAAAAAAAAATATATATATATGGCTCCATTTTGTGGTGGTGGCCATTTTGGATTTGAATTTTTAATAAATAACTGTATTCTACTAGTCAAGCTCTTTCATTAGATACCCATATTGATGGGATTCTGAGAAAATATGAAATCCGCCATTTTGTAGTGGCCGCCATCTTAGATTTGCATTTTTCGTAAATGACTGTATTCTACTAGTCAAGCCCTTTCATTTGATACCCATATTAATGGGATTGTGAAAAAAATATATATGGCGCCATCTTGCGGTGGCGGCCATTTTGGATTTGAATTTTTCATGAATAACTGTGTTCTACTAGTCAAGCCCTTTCATTTGATATCCATATTGATGAGACTCTGAGAAAATATGAAATCCGCCATTTTGTAGGGCCGCCATCTTGGATTTGCATTTTTCATAAATAACTGTGTTCTACTAGTCAAGCCCTTTCGTTTGATACCCATATTGATGGGGTTCTGATAAAATATGTAATCCGCTATTTTGTAGTGGCCGCCATCTTGAATTCGCATTTTTCATAAATAACTGCATTCTACTAATCAAGCCCTTTCTTTTGATACCCATATTAGCTATTCAATATAGAATTATTATACAAATTATTCAAAATTTCCGAAAATCAAAAATTAAATACTCCGGATAATCGAATCCCGGATAATCGAGTCCGACCTGTAATTGTATTATCTGGATTTGTTTAAATTTACCTGTTCGTATCAGTTTTGGATAATATGATGTATGTATGCATGCATGAAACAATCTTGACTGCAGTGAAGCGAGCATATATACTTGTTTTTAGTATTGCTGTTTAGGTTCTGTCCGAATATCGAAGCCATTTCTTCCGAATGGTCACATCCCTCGGGAATCGATGAAATGATAATGTGTGGGATATGTTTTTCATAATTCGAGTTGGACTCGAGTCCGGGCATCAATGACCGAACGCTCACGCAGTTGTCTGAAAATGGAAATATTATATATATATATTCCTCCGCGGTCGGGCCGCCGTAAAAAGGCCAGTTTCAAAAAGCAGCACAAAAACAACACATCCTGGGTACTAGTTCCGTTATTTTAACTGTGATGGTTCACGAACTCCTCTACCTCACGTATTATCACGTATTTTCAAAAAAAAGTAGCAAAACACGTAATATTCGCAATAAAAAAAACACTTGTTATGAATTGCTTTTCGATCGCCTTTCGTCAAAGCTAAGATGTCATAGTTGAGATTATTGAAATTATAGGACTTTCCTATTACTTACCAAGCTATAGCCATTTTAGTGATGCGATATCTAACCTGGTACGGCCATAATAATGAACTCCAAATGCGATTTTTCGAAACTTTCAAACTGGCGTACAGATTAGGCCAGATTCCGAAAACCCGTCGAGACGTGTACCGATTAGGAATTGCCCTCCAACTTGACGCGCAACCCGTCACAGCCACCCTCGCGGGATTTTTCACCTATCGAGACGTGTACCTATTAAGAAGCGGCCTCCAACGTATCGCGCGCGCCGTCACAGTCACCATCGCAGGATTTCTCTTCCCAGCGAAGCGCCGATTAGTGCCCTCCAACATAACGCGCACTCCGTCACGGCGGCTCTCGTGGGGTACTATCCGGTGCAGCCCTCGCAATTGTTCATCTTTTAGGCCAGGCGCAAATTGAGACGCGTATAGCGCGAGTAACTTGCCGCGATATAGCGCCTGTTTTTGTGGCTGATGACAACAGATAGAACGGAACAAATTGACCAGATGACGCGAGATTGTGGAGCGCTCGCGAGACACGACTCGCGTGACGCTGTGGCTGAACCACAGTTTCTCGTGCTGGTCGTACCGGTTGTGGTAGTTGGGTTGCTCAACAATCATATAGCGCCGTGAGTTTTGCACTGTATATTCGTACCGGTCGGGTGATTGTATTAGTAAATAAATATATCGCGCAAATCTGTGTGAATCAAACATTGTATGCGAGTGGCACGTTATTTACACCGAACTGCGACTGAATATGCGCTCCACCACGCTACGTTTGTGGCACGTATGAGTCGTGTTAGTAGTCTCGTGTTCGTTTACGAGCGCTATACGCTTCTCAATTTGTGCCTAGCCTGACTATAATTATCCACACGCTGGTCGGCCCTCCACTTCCGCTGTAGCTCGAACATGATGTGTACGATTGAACTGTTCACTGCGTTCCAGGTGCCCTCGTCAAGACACATTTCCTCCACGATGTTCCCAGCATGAAGGTAAGGCAGCCTCTCGCGCCTTGCGGTGAATCTGGGACATACGAATACGACGTATCTCGGTGTTTCCTGCACATTTCCATACCGGACAAAGAGGCGATCTTGCGTGACCAAACCGGTGCAGATACTGCCTGAAGCAGCCATGACCAAACAAAAACTACGTTAGATAGAAATTCACCTCTCCATGTTTCCTGTTAACCCAGCCCATTAGTGTCGGTATGAGCATGTATGTCCATCTATCGTTTTGAGCCGCACTTTAATCTTGCTGCCACCTAGTCATCGACTCCGCCCTCATCAGCTTCCGGGTTCCTCTGGTTTCCCTCCTCCTATAGCACTCACTGTCCACCGCCAAGATGATGTCGATGAGGACCAACCTGGCTATGACGAGACCGCTTCTGTTGATATGGTTCTGTACGCACTCGCTACTCGCATCGCCATGAGCCGGTACGTACTATGGGTATTTTAAATCTCGCTTCGAAGTTATCGACTGCTCTCCAGTGGTGATTTCTGCACGTTGCACCGTCTCCGTCTTGTGGTGGGCAATTTGCATCCACCATCCGATCATGCCTATCGACTCCGTCGCGAGTATTCCAACCCGTTCCAGGGATTCTCCTGTCACGAGGATAACAATTGTTGCGAGATCTCATCTCACGTGCGGGAATTACCATGTGAGATGCTTCGCTCCTCTCACGGCCAGCCCACTGGCCGCCATCATACAAATTGTAATAGCACCATGATAGTCACACGCACACTATCACACTCGCACTCACCTTCAGTTGTCGTTCCGCGTCGTCGTGGCTCTCCTTCCGGGGCGGTGTTGCCAGCGGTATTGCTGCTTTCCTCTCTCCTTCCTTCTCGCCGCCACACTACTCTTCCTTGCTCCTCCCTTCCACTGTAATCCTCTTCCTCGCTTCTCTCCACACTTACGCTCTTCTTTCGCTCTCCTCTCCACAGATCCGCTCCTCCACCTCGCTTCTTGTTGTCGACACACCTTTCGTCCCCTTCCTTCTTCCTATCCTTCACTTTTCTTTCACTCTACTGCTCTATAGCACGCTATTTCTTTTTTCGTTTTATTTCTTTGCCTCTCACTGATCGAAATCTTCTCACTGCGAGCAATCACCTTCGCGTCTTCCTTCTCCCCACTGCTCATTTCACTTATTCTCTCACCGGAAGTTACCGGGCCATTTACACTTAAGATCTTCCGCCATCTTATTTTGAGTTCTTTGCGCACCGCATGTGCGACCACTTATTCCTTATCTTTTCACGAAATTAATATTCCGACTATTCGCGCTCTCCAATTTCACCAGTTGGAAGAGCGACACTGCATCCACTAACTAGTTCCACGTTCCGCACTAACAGTCTCTGGCTGAATAATTTTCTTGCATGCGGTTGCACACTCCATGCAGCTGCGCTGAAATCCGCACAGCGCTAAAAACCACTGCTACTCTTGCTGGTTCCTAGTATTGGTGCGAGCGATCGATTTTGTTCTCGCTTTGCTTCGCTGTGTCGCATACATCTTTATTTTCGGTTTGCCTTCCTGTCGAGCTTTTCTCGCCAGCGTGGTGTGGTTGTTGCATGAGAGGAGCATATAGATAATTTGCGTGCTTTTGCGTGTGACATAATATTGTTGCAGCACATCTGACTAATGATGCTACACAATGTCATCCGCGAAGCCAATGATCTCCACACCTCTGGGCAGATTCAGTTTTAGTACGCCATCGTACATACTGTTCCAGAGCGATGGGCCCAGGATAGAGCCCTGCAGAACACCCGCCGTATTTAATCTGCGCCTAGCGCGTGTTTTTCTCGTACACCGGTTCTCGAAGAAGCTTCTCAGTATTCTGCGTAGGTAGTCTGGGACTCTCATCGTGTGGAGCGCAGTCACGATGGCCTCCCAGCTAGCACTACTCTTAACGTCGATCGTTATCACTGCGCAGTATCGGTTTCCTCTGCGCTTCTGTTTGGATGCTTTGTTAACCCCTATTCTGTATTTCAATCGATTCGAAATATTTCGAACGACTTGAAAAATTCCTGTGTTTCGTTCGAGTTGTTTTTGCATTTAGTTTCACTTGTTTTTCTTCGTACATTAAATGGGCAAAACGTTCGAAATAGGGAAAGCGAAATTATAACTCGAACGAAATAATGGTTTCGAACGGAATGCAGAATTGGGGTGGTTGGTTCTTTCGACCACTATGCGAATGGCATCTACCGTGGATCTCTCTTTCCGAAATCAGAACTGACTATCGGACAGTCCACGAACTCCCTCCGTGCATTCCGTCAGCCTATTGAGGATGATTCTCTCCAGGAATTTCCCGAGAGTGTCCAGCAGGCATATGGGTCTATACGATGCTGGATCACCCAGCGTTTTTCCTGGTTTGGGCAGTAGTACTAGGTTTTGTACTTCTCATGGATCCGGAAAGTAACATTCGTCTAGACACTTCCGCATTGCTGTCCTGAATCTATCAGAGAATGCTAGGACTGCCGCTTTTAAAGCTACATTGGGGATTCCATCTGGGCTAGGCGCTCTCTTCGTTTTGAGACGTTTCATAGCTGCAACTAGCTCCCACTCTACTGCACACAGGGCAATTGAAGCCTACCGTCGTATGGTCGTTACTGTCCTCTTTTTCGCAAAGCATACACCTTGTGTCCTCCATTCCGCATTTTCTGCACAGTTTGGATCTATCTGACCCCAAGCAGTCTTTCGCTAGGTGGCCAAAGTTTAAACGCTTGAAACATCTCTCCAGTTGCTTGGGAACGATTCTGAAACGACCCACAGCAACTTGTTGGCTGCGTCAGTTGAAGACGAATCATTGCGGTCTGCGTCCCGCGATACGCCTTTCTTAATCGGATTATCATCGGAACTTTACCCACGGTGTTTTCTTCTTTCAACTTCTGACGCAGGTCCATCTCGGTGGTGAACAGACTAAGGTTCCTGCATTCTATCGATGAATCGGAGGATAAGACTGTCGAAAGGTCCTTGAATGCTGAGCTCCTGATTTCTGAGTCTCTCTTCAGTTCGAACAGCATTTCGCCATTCTGGGTGCGCCTGGGCTTCAGCATGCTCTTCTTCAGTTTCTTGAGACCAGGGTCCTCTCACATTTTTTTAAAGAGGTCAGCGTATGATTCGTTGCCCTTGGCTTTGACGATGTCACCCAATTGCCTTCAAAATAGGCTATTGAAATCACCCCAATCGGTATATAAGCGAGTACCGCTCGGAAATCCACTCAGTTATGATTGCGCAACGATTGAGGTATGATCGCTGGAATGAATGAATGTTTCCCTAAGACAGACTTCAAAACCATGGAGCCTGGAGAAATCGGCATTGCAACATAGATGCAAGCTGCGGGTACGTTTGTACTCGCTTGCATTTTGGCAAACCGGAATGTGTTTTCTCAATACAGATTCCGAAACCAGAAAGTCGGGAAAATCGGCATTGCAGATATATGCAAGTCGGCAGTCTTTTTATACCCCCATGCGGCTTTACACTCCGGAATTCGTTTTGTTATTCAAAACTGCATTGGAAGATATCCCTTTATGTCGCCAGTTCACTGAACTTCTACGTATACAGTTTGATGATTAGGCAAAATGTTGATCACTATTTGCTGTAGTAGTAGTTATCGCTACCATAATGCATGAATTGACCTAAATTGGGATTTGTTTGCAATTGAATTCGTAAATTGTTTCATTCATCCATTGATTAGTTTAATCAATAATTCAATCAATACACACAGAAGATAGCTCTGCGCAGCGGCGATATCGTACCCAATAAGGAACACCCGAGGTGCGATTATTACTAATAGAAGAAATACAACTGATTACTAAGCCAACGGCAGTCCTACGTCAACCTTGCGGTTATATCATAGGTATAACCCATCCATAGTTTTCTCTTTTTCCTCGTTCCTTAGTTTTTTCTTGTTTCTTTTCACGACCGTGCTCCAGTCGTTTCTCTTGTTATCGGTGCCGCTCTGGTCGTCACTGTGACCCAGCACTTCACTATCGCCCTGGGTGACGTGCGTTTTTGAGTATTTCTTCGTTTGCTGGTGAATCCTTTTTCCTTTAATCCGAACGGTTTCGAGGAATCTTTGGCGTCACCTGTCCAGCTGCAGCTTTCTGCAACGCTTCCGCGAGTGCTTTTTCGGTGGTTTTCGTCCTTTCGACGAGTCCATCGTGCTCCTTCATGGCTCGTCCCAAGAGAAATCTTAGATCCGACATCCTGGTCTTCATCTCCTTAGGTACGTTGGTTTGTCCTGCAAGAAAGTGTCGAGTTCTCTGACCCTCATCATGATCGTGTTCAGGATGCTATCTTCAGTCACCCCTCCTTCCTGGATTAAACTACCGCTGGACTTTGGCAGGAACAGAGAATTGATCCCCCGACTTTGCTGGGTCTCAGGTATTCTTCCATTACTGCCACTAGAACCTAGTGTTTCCACTTGTTTGGGTATTGACGATCGCAGCAGGTGTTTGCTACCAGTGAACGCGTTGGCTTGATCACCTGTATCCATCATACTGTTTTTTGGTTCTTCGTTGGTTTTGTTGGTTATCTCCATTTTGGTTGGGTCCCAACTCCGGGCCGCTATCTCCGCTCGTTGTACATAGTCGCCTTTTTGTGATCCCATGGTTATCTATGCAAGCAGTGAGGTCATTACTGGCGTCGATCTTGATGTGCTCAGCACTCCTCTCGTTGCTCCTGTACACGGCGTTTCCTCCGTGCACTCTCTATAGGCTTTACCGCGCCCTTACTCGCGTTGTCACCCGATTAGTCGCCTTCTACGATAGAGACAGGGACCTAGGCCCGAAGTGCTATTCTAGACCGGCAGCTCCACGGCTTTCTCTCTCTCACTCTCTCTCTCTCTCTCTCTCTCTCTCTCTCTCAGCGAGTACGAATGTCATCTTTTAGAACAGCTTTGCAGGTGACTATTCGGAACGCGTTCAAATATATCGAACTTACCAGAATCTGTGAAAAGGTTGAAGGTGGATCTTTAGAATAATAAAAGTATAAAAAATTTGCTGAGAGGTTTAAGAAGAGCAGGGCTTTCGAGGATCCGTGTTCAGAGTATGATTTTGTTGCACATGTAATAGATGTTATATTTCAGTAGATAACATGATAGCATCTTAATCTTTTCTAGATAATTGATTTACGCAGTTTCCTCCTTCATTGTGATAGTTGTATACTTATTTAGGCTAGTTTTATAATCCTACAAGTATATTTTCTCTCTTTAAGGATTCTGTTGTGATCTATTCATCATTTTTTCTCTGTATTAAATACTTTCCTGTGTAATAATAAAAATATTCTCTGCTGTATTTCGTGCAGGAACATAAATGTGGACATACATTGATTAAACTTTGCTCAATTCCTAAAACAAGACAGAATATCATCGGCATTCTCGGTTATATGGTATCAACATGTTCTCAAGTAAGCCATTGGGGACTAACTCATGTCAAGGCTATATGTGACAATCAAAATAAAAACGAGCAGAACATGCGATCCCATACCAATCCTCTAGTTATTCAACATGTTCCATAGATCATCCTCTGCGTTGTCATTTTTCTTATTGGTAACAGGTGCAGCTTTACTCTTGATGTCAAGCGAGGCAAATTCGGTATCTAAACTGGCATTCTGTTTCACCTTGGAACTGTTCCTGGTGGTGGATTTTTGTTGGTTAGACGATGCATTTCGGGTGTCATTCGATGCCAACGAAGTCAACGAAGCGTTCTGATAGCCTCCATCACTTTTGGCGGTGGTGGTAACATGAGATTCGAAACCGGACCACTCCTCGTCGCAGTTGCTTGAATTTTGACTGAGAATGGTGGATACATTAACGGTAAATATATGTTATCGTAATACTGGAAGACTTACTATGATTTCGTTGCATTGGAATTGCTATCGTTGTTCCATGAGTTCCAGTCGCCTCCATTATTACCGCCACTGTAACCACCTAATTTTCCATTGGAAGACGAACGCTGATAACTGGCACTATTGTTCAGCGCAGTGTCCGATGAGATGTCACTGTACTGATCGCTACCACCAGGATTACTGTAAGTGCCACTGTAGCTTATGTTGTTCCAACCTTTGCGGCTTACTTCACCGACCTAAAATTCGATTATTTTTTCACTCAATAAGTTCATTCAACGTAGATCTAAGTAACTTGAAAACATTCTCGTATTCAAAACCGGCAATCCAAAGGCACTCGAAACAAAACCTAATGCAACTAACCTTGCTGACTATCCCTTCAAGAAGCACTCCTTCTTTAACCTATGTCATATCAAATTATATATAAATCAAATTAGGATCAAACCGAACCAAAGAAAGCCAAACAGAAAGTTCTACCTTATCCGAAACGGAACTAGAAACATCAGCTACCTTTTGGGAGGCCATAGTTCCATACTTCAATGCATTCTCCTTTGCAACATTGGCCACCTTCGAAAAAACATTCCAGCCCTGAAAACAATTTCAACAATTAGATACATAAAATTGAAGCAGTCAAATAACTACTTACACTCGCCAAAGACGACTGCACCGTGTCGAACAGTTCATGAGATTGACTTCGAGGCGGTGGATCCATACTGTACCCAAAACCAGAGTACTTCCCACCCTGATTGGGAGGCAAATTCTCCGGTCGCGATGCATTTTCTTCCTGCTTTCTGCTGAAGAATTCCTCCTTCTGGTTCTTGAATTCCGGAGAACTAAACTGCTGATAGCTCATGTCCTGATAACCTCCTCCATTCTGATACCCGGTTGAAGAGGCCGAATAACCACTGGAATGCATCGATCCACTGGTTCGCGAGTGAGTTATGCCGGCACCTCCACTGCTGGAATGTGAAGAAGAAACACCCGTTTCTTTGACTCTGGCCAGAGCCGAGGCCTGCTCCCATGGCTTCCCCTGGGCTAAGGTGGAAATTTTGTCCCGATACAGCGCAGCAGCACGCGTATTGTACTTCTTCTGAATAGGCATAGTATCGTCCCAATCGTCTTGACTATCGAAGAACTGTCGGGCATTTCGGTTCCCGCCAATTTTCATCTTTTCCAGCTCGATATCTTTCCATTTGTCCATCGAAACTGAGCGAACGAACGACAGGTGAACTCCTAATCCTCGATGTTTGCCGGAACACTCCAGACATATCCAAATTCCATATGTTACCGACACCCATTGTGGGTTGTGGGTTCCACATTCGAAACATTTCTAAAAATCCAAAATATTAGGCAAAATACATGTCACCAAATTAGACATATGGGAAAGTAACTTACAGTGTTATCATTATTAGGTTTCAAGTCGCTTAACACTCGTCTTGTTCTAGGACTGGCCATGTTTCAAATCACCTTTCCAATTCTCTCACGAGAGAAGCTCAATACTTTAAAATTTCGGAAAACAAGAAAACACTTATCTCGATTTCGGGAGTTCCAACAATGCACAAAACCAAGTCGCCAAGTCTGTTTGTTTTCACCGGATCGTTGATAAATTGTGAACCCTTTTCATCATGTGCGAAATAAATATTATTTGCTCGTGTATTAAGACAGTGGTAATATTTGATGATGGGACAACTTGTAGTTTTACCAAAAGGAAAAGACTACTTTCGACAGTTTAAAGAATCATTTTCCTATAAGAAAAGGCAGAGATGGAAGCAAAACGTCAACTACGTGTCAGCCAACCCCTGTGACTGGTCTTATGAATAATGAAATGATCTGGAGAACAAGATTTGTTTTCGAGGACCAAAATTGAATATGTCAGCTGGAATGACGTCAACATTTTCGAATGAGCCACAGTGGGACTCAATTTATCTTCGGCTAATATGGATTAACAAGATTTAGTATTTTAATATTGCAGAGATTAATTTAAATTTTTGGTAGGACCTTTCCATACAGAGATATTTCTGTTTGAATGTAAATTGAATTACCTCTCAGTGATGATGATAAATTCAATAAATAATAATTATATCTCAAACCGAAATGTAATTTTAAAAACTACAATACATTCTGCACAAAGTTAATTTGTTGCTTTGAAGAAAAAAAAAATCCGAATTTTTTGCTTCGATATTAAAAAAAGGGACAAAACACGTTTTTCATAGTATTTCAGAAAATCTTCTGTATTTTTGTGAATATTGCAGTAAGTGCTAATGGTAGCGGGTGAAATTTTAGCCTAGTATATCAACTAAATTCCTGTGAACGTTCTATATTGATATGTTCAGCCGTTTGATCAAAATTTGGGTTAAATTAGGGCATCCGCACTAATGCGTTGTTACAGACATTTTGATAACCCTCACCATAACGCAGCAACCCCACTGGTGGTTGCGCTTCAGGTGTGGGAAATAGTAATCTGCCTCTCGGTGAATAGTGAGTTAACAAATTTGGCAACGCGATAGCAACCGAGCCAAGTGTTACTATTTTCAACAAATGTCAAACATCTGTTGTGGGTTCCATTCGTCTTGTGTTGGTTTTTTGTGATTCTGCTCTGAAGTATTATTTCGGAAGTGTATATATTACATTTATCTATCAAAAAATGAACGCGACGAAAAGAGAATCAACTGACACTTGTCATTTCTTCTAGTAATAGCAATCGTATTTAGCAACCTGCGGTGCGAAAAAGAACTGATACTATAGCAACCGCGATAGCAACGACGGGTGCGCAAATCGAAGAGTAACACCAACACCAACACAATTAGTGCTGGGAAAACGCAATTTTGTTGTTTTTTGTTTTCCTACAAGCGTAACCATTTCTAATGAAATAATTTGAAGGATTTTATCCGTAAAAAGAGGGCCTAGGAGATTTCACGTCTATTTATGCAGACAATCAATCATTTCAATGAACATTTGTTCGCATAGCTAGACGTAATCACCAGGTTACTCTGTCCGTAGCGTTAGTATTTACATTTCCGATAATTGTCGAAACGTCTCCGTCGGTAGACATGATTTACTGATATCACGATCAATCGCATAAAGATGGTGGAGTGACTTACACCAACGGTATGGGTAAATGTTGAGTATATGAAATAATTCGATGTTGAATTCGAGGAGTTATAATGCTAAGATTTAATATTATTTTAATTTTACTACTAATCTGATTGTTTCATTATTATTACATTAGGCAGTAAAACGTACTACTCTCTCCAGTGGTTGAAACAGAAGTGAAAGATTTTTATTTCCTAATTTATTACACGGTTGCTGTGTTTGGATCTTCGGTCTGAACGCCTACAACTTCTAACAATTATCTACTTGAAGATTCAAATGCAGAAATTTAGGTAATTATAACATTAAAAAACACATTTGCTTCTCTTTGTTCGTCGCAGTGCAGTGTACAGAAAATAGTAATTATATGAGCAGTGTTTCAATGGTTTCTTATATTCATCTATTAGGGAACACTAAGTAATAAGACACTATCATGCCTGTTTGGACTCTACAAAGAATGTGATTCAAATGTAAATTTAGCTTATAACACATAATACTTATAATCAGCGGCGTCGACTGGGGGGTGCAGAGGGGGCGGACCACCCCTGGGTGCACGATTTTAGGGGTGCAAATGAACCGAATTTATATGAAGGAATTGTATAAATATAATTTCTGACGAGGAGTGGGGGTGCAAATCTACTCTTCCGCCTCGGGTGCAAAAGCTTTACTCGACACCTCTGCTTATAACTGCTACGTTTGTTATGCGGACAAACATTGATTTTTCGGAAAGGTTTTTTTCAAAATTGCTCATGCAGACAAACAATTTTTGTTCGAAAACATACAAAAAATTATGAATGGATCAATATGATGACAGTAAACTCAAGCAATGAGAAATGCAACATCTACTTGAAAATTCGAATTTTTCCATCCAAAAATGTTGATATCTAAACCCGGATAAACCATGATCAGAGACGGACAATCCACGATCATAATTTCTCTTTGAGGAAAATCGCTAAAAAACATAAAAACTTGAATAATTTCAACGCCTTATGGTAGTATTAGCAACTAGAGACTTGGGGCTTTCCAACAAATCCAAACTCGTTGATTATATGTGATTTTTAGGAAGAAAAATAGATTTGCATTTATTAGTTGCGTGAAAACACCCTAAAATGGACAAACCCAGATCATTTACCCTAGTTGCTTTTCAACCAACACGTTGTGTTGCTAGCGATACAGATCAACAAAGGCGATAGCGATATCGTGTTGCATCGGTGTGCGAGATCAATAAAAATGTAATGGAAGAACCCATTGACGATAATATTACTTGTTGCATGTTACCTAAGTGGTGCGGACTCAATTCACTTCATTTTCAAGCAAATTCATGCATTTTTTCAAGTGATTTCTTGCAATAAATTCTTATACCACCAGAGATGCCAGATTTACAGATATATTTGTAAATTCACAGATATATCTGTAAAATACTTTCAATTTTTGTTGCAAACTTTTTGGATATAACAACATTTCACAGGTTTATGAAAAATGAGAGGCTCTATTCATCACATCAAATATATTTGACTCATTGTATGACATTTTTTCCATAGTTTTAATACATAAAAAGTTTTCATATTTAGTTTATATCAATACACATGACGTTGGACCTATTTTTTGAGTCATTCGTTAACACTTTGCCGTCCAGCGTAACCACAGTGGTTACGTTCGCAAAATAGATCGCACCACAGTGATGTCGTGAGCATAGTATCGCTCAGTGGCCGACGACAGTACTTCAGGATCTTTTGCATTCTGTTGGTGTTTTGTTTGGTAACAATAACTTGTATACGTTAACGTATTTTATGATGTCATAAGTACTTTTGCCTTGACATCATTGCAGACGGAAGAGACGATACGATTCGTCACGATGAATGAAAAATTGCATTCATTTACTATACATACTATACATAGTAAATGTATAGTATGTATAGTACACTTCGAAATTTCATGATAGTGAGGGACCAGAGTCGAGACCATATGAGAACTTTCGATGAGATTGGTAAAACTTAACAGATTGTAATTTCTCGATAATGTCAAGAACGGCCGGCGACAAACCAATTAAGCCGAATTAGCGCTACCGGCGCCAAGCGAATCATTTCTTAGCAAACGAGTGGACGGCAACATGTGCGTCGCTAATTTCCTTAAAAATGACACTCTTAGAGGGGTCTCTTTTGAGCAAACGACAATGAGTTGATTCTCAAAGCCCTAACTAAACGTCTTTGAGTAATATTAAGATTGACTACATCCAAGCGATAACGGAGATTGTTTCATCCCAGTTCATGAGCATCCCTTCAACCTAGCACTGTTAGTCTATATCTATCTATATAAATAAAAATGGAAAGCCAAATCTGCTCGTAAGAGAAATACCCGAAGAAGGGATGGCCCGATTTTAGCCTTCTTTATTTTGTTGTATTTGTCTCTTCCCGCAGATTAATATAGTGGAGAGCAAAATCGGAAAATTTTCGGAAAACTCTGAAGGAATGTCGGAAAACTTGGAAAATTGAATTCCCATATGACCGAAAATTACATCATGATGAGCGTTGTTCGACCATTCGATATTTACGCTAGCGAAGTTGATCTCCGTTCGAAAGTGGAAATGGATTTTCAGGCAAAACAACGCATTGATATATCTTCTATCCATCTATCTATATAAATGAAAATGGTAAAAATAGAAGGCCAAATGTGTTGCAAATCACAAAATCCGATGAAGGAAAGGTCCCTTTTGAGCCATCTTCATTTTGTTGTATTTGTTGTACTCTGCCCACAAAACAATGTTATGATGAGAAAAAGTTTAGAAATTCGTTCTAAAGAATTCATATCAAAACCAAGGCGCCTAGAAGTATATCCTAAGGTGGGCCAACTTGCTAAAACCACTGTTCAGCCATCTTGGAAGTCTACTGTGTTTTGTTTGTAAACAAAACATAATACGCTTGTGCCCAAGCTCGCTCGTGATCAGTCTGTCTCTTTCACAATTCAAGCAAATATTTCTCCTTCTGCTTTCTTCCGTATAGTTTTCATATACCGCTCCCCTAACCAACTTAGTGACGAAACGGCCTCACCTTAGGATATACTTCTAGGCGCCTTGATCAAAACAATAATTTTGGGCGGGACGAAGTTCGCCGGGTCAACTAGTATGTATATATACAACGATTCCATACGTTCTTAATGAGAAAAATGATTTTTTGGACCATCGGTTAACTTTGAAAAATCATATCTCAAAAACGAAAAAAAAATTTCATCTCTGAAATCGAGATATGTTATGTAAAACAGCCTCATCTTTCAAGAAAAAAATGAAAAATATAGCGCCCTCTAGTGTAAAACCATGAACACAATAAAAAAACGAATGCAATCGATAATTACGAAAATAAAATCCATTTTTCTGCAAGTTCAATATTTTTTTTATAAAAAGCTAGCTCATTGGCTTCATTTAGATATGTCGATAATCTAAACCAGCTCAATGGTTCTGAAATTATGAATTTTTGATAAAGAACAAAACTACCAATTTTCATCGATGCCAAACCGATCTGAAACCTTGCAATATAAGAACCACTGTATCGGTTTGGCATGGTATGGCTGTATATATGCAAAATATGCATATACAATAATATACAAAAGACAATCTTACGTGCATCGCGATGTACAAAATATCAATGAATCTATGAAGATTAACGTTTAAAGACATTTCTACAGATCCGCACACTTTTACAGACATTTCCACATTTTTAACAGACTTTCACATATTTTTACAGACTTCGTTTCACTTTTGATCGAATGTTTTCAAATCGCAGGAGTAAACATTTACGTGACTGTGACTTCGTATTTATGTGACTGTGACTTCGTTTGTTTCTATTTCATTCTGAGAAATATTATATCAGGGAAAGTGCACATTAAAAACAAGAATAAAATGCTCAGTGAAAACCTGCGCGAAAACGAGTGAAGACGTTCGCGTTAGCTTTTATCGTATACCCTCAGAAACGTATTTACAGACGCGCTGGGTCGATTTTTGCAGAGACGACAAAATAGTTCCGAATAAGGGTTCCCGTATCTGTGGAGTAAGTACGATGTTTCAATTATTGAAAACCAAAAGTGTAGCAAACCTTTCAAACACATTTACAGATTACAAATAAATCGTTACATTTCGACCGGAAAAGAAACCTCGTGAGAAACCGTAATGCCTTCTCCACAATGAAGACGGTAGTTGACTCAGAAGATGACGTCCATCATCAACACGAAGCGCAGATTGCTTTATACTTATGACAGACATACAACTGTACTAGCGTTGTACTTCGAAAATTGTATGTCTGTCACCATGTACAGCGCTAGAACCATGCAAGCAACTCAGTACAATCGCTGTACCTGTACCGACCTATTTTACCGCTGTACATGGTTACAGTTGTACTGTGCGCAGCGCCATAGACGGTTGGTGGTGGGTAGCATGAACAAACCGAATCAAAGCACTTGGTAAACGTTCTTTTCATTGATTTTCTCATAAGTTAATAACTCATATTGGAGGCTTTTTTGTAGTGTTTGATAGTTTAGACGTTAAATAAAAACCTTTTTCATCAAAATATGTGGTGAAAATTGGGAAAATTTCTTATTGTCAGTTTGACATACGGTACAATGTACAACCAAAGTATGTCTGTCATGGTACGATGGTACCTGTACAACGCTGTACACGTACAACGCAAGTACAGCTGTATGTCTGTCCCTGGTATTACCGTTATATTCATCACCAGGACTAGCAGATCATAATTAAGCGGATTTCATTCGGTCAGCTTCACTAGCAAAGCTGTTTTCACCGACGTTAGAAAAAAACGTCTCCAAAACATTTCATTTTGCTATGTATATACGTATCGAAATTCGCCAATGTCTAATTTTGCTCTCACATTAAAATCTTGGAGTGAACTGAGCGTTATTCGTAGGTTGTTTATATTCTGTCAGGTTCTGAAACCTTGCAATATAAGATGCTCTTTCAGAGATGCAATGGTCAATTAAAAAATTGTCAGAAAAATGTAGTTCGTTCATTTTATAAGTTTAATTATTTTTGCTTTTGATAACAATACCTTTCTCATAGTGTTGATTATCATAAGAAAAATAACACTCCTGATCATTGGATCTTTTTTGACATTCCAATCGGATCTTTTTTGACAGCCGTTTTGATTCAGTCCGCACTACCTAGCATGTTACTAGTTGCTAATTGCTTATTGCTCACACCACAGCAATGCGCAACTAGCAAACTGCAATACGCAATATGCAACAGGCAACATATTTTGTTATTCTTCGCATACCAGAGCAATAAAAACCCCTGACATTATGCAAACAATCGGCTTAATGTACGAAACTTGTCAAAATATGGACGATAAGTTGCTCTTCAACCGACAAGCCGTGTTGCTAGCGACATGTGTTGCTCTGTAAAGGCGACAGCGATATAGTATTGCGTCGGTGTGCGAGATCAACAAAAATTAAATGGAAAAATCCATTGGCGATAATATTGCTTATTGCATGTTAACAGTTGCTAGTTGCTTATTGCTCCGGTGTGCGAGCCGCCTTAAAGTTAAATCTATCTTATACCAGGGACAGACATACAGCTGTACTTGCGTTGTAAGAGTACAGCGTTGTACAGGTACTATCGTACCATGACAGACATACTTTGATTGTACATTGTACTATATGTCAAACTGACAATCAGAATTTTTCCAATTTTCAAAACATATTTCAATGAAAAATGTTTTTATTTAACGTCTAAACTATCAAACACAACAAGCAAATTTTCACTCTGAGTTATTAACTCAAGAGATAGTCAGTGAAAAGAATGTTTGCCAAGTGTTTTGATTCGATTTGTTTATGCTACCCACCACTAACCGTCTATGGCGCTGTGCACAGTACAACTGTAGCCATGTACAGCGGTAAAATAGGTCGGTACAGGTACAGCGATTGTACCGAGTTGCTTGCATGGTTCTAGCGCTGTACATGGTGACAGACATACAATTTTCGAAATACAACGCTAGTACAGTTGTATGTCTGTCATAAGTATTAAAATGATCCCATAAATATCGAAACCCCTTTTTCAAAATATTTTAGTTAGTGTATGTACAATATTTCAACACCTTCATTTGATACCCTTTCTCAATCGTCAGTTCTCAAAATACCGTCTGTCAAATTTCCATTAATGGCGTCTCCTTTTTCGCGTTGACGGCTTGCCGTGTCGCTGAATGATAAAAACGAAAAGAAAAGTCCAGATTATACAGTAAAGTGCACAAGCTTGATGAATTTCACTAGTTTGTTTTTAGTTCCTTAGTTTCGTTTCCTTTTTACTAGAAAATGGATATACCTTTGCCTCCTAATGGTAAGTAGTTGTAATGTGAACAGTGATGGCTGCGAGGCATTTAGTTTGATAAAGGGGAAAAGGATGCAAAATTTCGGTGTGGTCCAACAGTTTGTTGTACGGCTAATGTCGTGTTGAATTCAATTGATGTCGTTGATAAATTAATACTAATTGTGATGTGTTTACCCTGTACAGATATTGAACTGAAAAACATCATTGATAAACTCGCGGAATTTGTTGCTCGTAACGGTCCGGAGTTTGAGTCGATGACCAAAACAAAACAGAAGGGAAATTCAAAGTTTGCCTTTCTCTACGGTGGTGAATATTACAACTATTATCAGTACAAAGTGCTCAGCAAGCAGCAATCAAGTAAGTGCTACCGGTCGTAATTTTACTTTTTATGTACTTCATGTCTGTGTTGGTAGTGATGAAGCAACAAGGTGGACATCTTCCCGCACTGATGGGACAGCAAATGAATGCGTTCAATACTCATCAACCGGTCCAACAGACCCAGCAGCCGAGTCAGAACAATCAAATACCACAAATCTGGTCGAATCCTCCACCTGCTCAGGCAGCTCAACCACAGCAGCCGGTTATCAGTGCTCAGATTTCTGCCCAAATTGAAACCATTGCCACACAGCAAAGTACGTTGAGGGAGCAAATTCGTCAGTCGGAATTAAATTTGCAAGCTCAGCATGGGGTATGAAAAACGGATGTTAATATTGAAGAAGATTCTAATCAAACGTTCATTCAGGTTCTTCTCCAGCAGCAACAGGCACAAATCGATGAGGCTGTAATACGAGCTCAAAACGATGCCTTAGTTAAACAAGCGGATGAGCACAAGATATCGCTAAGCGATTTCGATACCAAGTTGCAACCAATCATTGACTCATGTACGAAGGATAGCATTTCCAACGGTATGTTATAAACAGTATCAAGCCTATTTATGAAGCAACAGCCATTGATTAGATGCTTATCATTCTGAAATTGCATCTCTGCACATAACGCGGAATGGCGCGAATTATGTCGAAACTAAACATAAATTTCATTAATGTTTTCCCATCCTTAGTTGAACTGTTTCCTATTTATTTGGCATTTAGTTTTAGTTCTCCACTGGAGAAGGCAAGACTACTTTCATTTTGATCTGTTGCTTTTCGACAAACTCATTCATGTCTAACTATATGAATAATCAATCATTTTTTTTACCTTTAACAATATTATAAACATCTCACTAATGCAAACAAATTTCAATCTACATATATTTTTTCTGTTAATTACAATTTTAGGAAAAGGCTGGATTTTACAGCATTGTACCGATTCGGGAAAATGTCAAATTATTTCGCAGTATCTTTTGAAAAAGTAATTAGAAGCATTCTAACGTTTTTTCACCTTATACTTGTACACATGTTTAAAAGTATCTCATTGTCCTTCGCTCTTGGGACGCAAGACAACCAAACGACGGCACTATTTTCCACCTATTCATTGCCCGGCTTTTTGAGTTGAAAATTCAGACAGAACAAACGGCGATTTATAGATGGGAAAGTATTCAGTGCCCCAAAACGCGATAACATAACATCATAGACCTGTTGTAACTGAACGACTCGGAACGACGGACTTGGCAGGGTTTCCTTTTTTGTTGTTAATATGGACACAAGACTACTTTTCCGATGGCAACAAGTCAGCAAAAATGTTAGAAGCGAAATCCGAATTTTTGTTTTTCGATCTTATCTACTTGTAGGGCATTAATAGCTGGAGTTTTATTCACGCAGAAATTACATCTAATATATTTAGTTAATGATGTAATCCACCACTGGTAAGTGTAAAGCAGACATTTTTTTCATATAATAACATGTTTTGCATAGAACAACCAAAAATGAACGATTTGGTGATTTATTTCTCGGACTGAAGAAGATTGGATCATTCTGTACTTTCTCTTAGCGCGTGCAAATCAAGTCGGAACAGAGTTCCTTGTTTCAACAGAAATATTATCCACAATCAATATAAAAGTGTTTTTTTTTGTCATTGCCTGAATGTAGCTAGGATAAATACAAATATACATATAAATGACGCGACTGGTCAATTGTGAATCGACCCGACTGACCAGTCAAAACGCTGCGTCAGCACGGAGGCTCCATCATTGTAGAACATCATCATATACCGCATATCAGCTGAGATGCTCAAAGTTGATCCGGCAATCACCACACAAATTTGGCTTAATTCTCTAACCTAGGGCACAATGAGTTTTCCGGCCGATTGAATGTCATTATTATTAAGTCCTCAAGAAGAGAGACCCGGCAGTGCGCGACAATTGACGAGGCCTACATTGTTCTCAAATGATTGTTCCAAGTTATCATGAATGGGATCCATAGGATAGGATCCGATGCGACACGATCGCTGCCCAAAACACGTAATCAAAATCGTGATCTGTGATTCGAACGCTTAGGTCTGCCAAAATGAGGAGTTCAGACCGGAGTTCAGGCGGTTCAGCGCCTATCCGCGAATCAACGAAAACGGCCTAAGATTGATCGATTTCGCTGCCTCCAAGAACATGGCCATACGTAGCACCTTATTCCAGCACAGCTTACAATACCGTTACACCTGGAAATCACCTCAGCAAACAGAAACACAAATTGACCACGTTTTGATCGACAGTCGGCACTTCTCGGATATCATCGACGTCAAAACCTATCGTGGCGCTAACGTCGATTCAGACCACTACCTGGTGATGGTCAAACTGCATTCTAAACTGTCAGTCGTCAATAACATAAGACACCAGCGCTCACCACGGGTACCACCTACGACAACTGCAGTAGTCGAACGTTGCTGCAACATACTCACAGCGTCTTGAAGCTGCGTTACC
Organism: Toxorhynchites rutilus septentrionalis; assembly: GCF_029784135.1. Taxonomy (NCBI): domain Eukaryota; kingdom Metazoa; phylum Arthropoda; class Insecta; order Diptera; family Culicidae; genus Toxorhynchites; species Toxorhynchites rutilus. Next base: position 207,604,912 of record NC_073745.1, read on the forward strand.
GGGGGTAGACGAACTGGATGCTGCTCCCCTCGATGTATGCTGGAGCAACTTGAGCGATTAGAAGTACAGCAGAGACCGTCATCGGGTATGAACAACGAGGAAAACGGAAAATGAATGGTTTAACGACGAATGCCGAGCGCTTCTAAACGGGAAGAATGCAACGAGTGACTCGACAAAACGTGGAACGATAAATACTGGAACGAAGGCATCAAATACATCTCTTTCGGGAAAAAAGCTACGCCCGAGAGAGAAAAAGTATGCGTAGATGAAGCTGCTTTATCGTTCTTGAGGATCGCGGAAATTATTCATGAAACTAAACATCTCGCACAAAGGCTTTGTGCCGCAGGCCGAAATGTGCAAGAACAAGGAAGGAGGCGTCTTGACGAACGAACGCGAGACGATCGGAAGATGGAGGCAGCACTACGATGAACACCTGAACAGCGCGCACGCAGGAGACCAAGACGGCGTTGAGGAGGATTACAGTGGTGCAGTGAACAACGACGTATCACCCCCGACGATGGGTGAAATTAAGGAGGTCATTAATCAGTTAAAGAATCACAAAACAACTAGTAAGCAGCGGAGCTCCTCAATTGAGGTTAGGAAAACTTGTAGAGTGTATGCACCTGTTGATAGTCAGAAGCTGGGCCACAGAACAGCTACCGGAGGAAAAGTGACAAGTTGGATTGTGGGAACTATAGTGCAATCACAATCCTGAATGGTGCCTACAAAATTCTGCTACAGATGCTCCTTCGCCGTATATCGCCAATCGTAAACAAATTTGTGGGAAGTTATCAGGTCGGATTCGTTCCCGGTTGCTCGACGACGGACCAGATTTTCACACTGCGATAGATCCTCCAAAAGTGTTGCGAGTAACAGGTCTCTACGCACCACATCTTCACCGCATATGACACGATCGACCGACAACAGCTATAGGAAATCATGAACGAAAACGGCTTTCCCCGAAAGCTGACAAGACTAATTCAGGCAACGATGAACTGTGTGCGGATTTCAGGTGATCTGTCGGAATCGTTTGAGACTCACAGGAAACTTCGACAGTCGCTAGGGCCACGAACTCGAAAATATGCCACTGCCGTCGCAGTTGGAGTTAGAGATGGGCGAGTGCTCACGAGCCACTCATTTGAGCCGGTACGTCAGAAAGAGCGTGCGATCCACGGTTCTTTAAAAATGAGCCACGGCTCTCAAATGAACGGCTCTTATATGTACGGCTCTTGAATGAACCACGGTTCAAAAAAGACCCACGGTTCTTTTATGAGCCGTGGCTCTTTTTGAATCGCGGTTCATTTAAGAGCCGTTCATTTGAGAACCACGGTTCAAAAAAGAACTGCGGTTCATAAAAGAGCCGTGTTTCTTTTAGGAGCCGGCTTATTGATAAAGAACCGTGAATTGTACGCTCGTTTTGACGAACCGTGGCTTGCGGCAGCGCGGAAGAAATATGTTTACCATGCTGCTTTTTAAGCGGTTTCATTCAACTGTTTGTATGTTTGTAAATTTTAGCGGATTACATACTTTCTCGAAACCCCATAAATATGGGTATCTAATGAATGGACTTGACTAGTAGAACACAGTTATTTAGGTAAAATGGAAATCCAAGATGGTGACCATTACAAAATGGCAGACAACTAATTTCGTCAAAAGCCCATCAATATGGGTATCAAATGAAAGGGCTTGACTAGTAGATCACAGTTATTTATGAAAAATGTAAATCCAAAATGGCCGCCACCCCAAAATGGCGAAATATGTCCTTTTTTTCAAAACCCCCTCAATATGGGTATTTAATGAAAGGACTTGACTAGTAGGACACAATTATTTATGTAAAATGGAAATCCAAGATGGCGACCGTTACAAAATGACAGACTACATATTCTGTCAAAACCTCATCAATATGGGTATCAAATGAAAGGACTTGACTAGTAGAACACAGAAGTGAAAATGTAAATACAAAATGGCGACCATTACGAAATGGCAGACTACATTTCTTCTGAAAACCCCATCATATGGGTATCAGATGAACTAGTAAATCACAGTTATTTATGATAAATCCAACCCGCATATGGCTATCGAATGAAATGATTTGACTTATATAATATAGTTAATCATGAAAACATTCCATTCGAAATATTTTAAAAACGTTTGGGATATAAAACGGGGAGAAAACTGTGTCGTTATCGAAAACTGCTGTATTCTCCCGACTGATAATTCGACATGATCAACATTATATGGATCAAGTTAAATCAGTTCTAGTGATTATAAAAAAGCTCTGTATGAATTGATTTCGAAGCTGGTAAAACGATCTACAAATCTTGAGTCAGACGAATTAGTAACCTAACAAATACTGCTAGATCCTCGCTTCAAGCAGCAAGGTTTTGGAGATAACAGAAAGTACAACTATGCACGCCAGTCGTTGATAAGGATGCTAAAAATGACATCCATAGAATACACGCCTACGAAACTACCACAAATCGTTGGTGATGAAGCGCTGTCATCTGTATGGGAGGAGTTTGATGCATTGTTTGGTAATCTTCGATCCTCACATGATCCAAAAGCTGCTGCAACATCTATTGTAGATAAACATTTAGCGGAAACACATTTGCTGAGACTAGTTTTGGTGGAATAAAAGGAAATCTATCTCTCCGCGGCTCTATCTTTTTTTTGAAAATATTATGTAGTCCGGCGACTTCAGTACCATGTGAGCGAGTTTTTCCGAAAGCAAGACAAATTTGCAGTGAAATATGTAGTAGACTTTCATCAGATAACATTGAAAATATAATTTTTATAAATAAAAAAAATAAAGAAGATCATTATGATGAAAATATATCATAGAAAACCTTCAGTAAAGTGATATTTTTACTTTTCTCTGCACTGATTATTGTTTTAAACCTTATTATTTACGTCTTCCATTCTTTACATATCCGAGTAAACCAGTTCTTGAAAAGAGCCGTCGAGCCGCTCAAATGAGCCGGCTCTTTTCATTGAGCACACGGCTCTGAGCCGCTCACTGAAATGAACCGTTTGGCCCATCTCTAGTTGGAGTCGCAGTTCAACTTTCCGATTTTGGGAAGAATGACCCTGTGATGTGGTTCGCACAGGCCAAAGCAAAGTTCGCTTTAGCTCGTACAGGACCTATTGAGTTCTATCATATTGTTGCGAAGATCGACCAGTTCGTCATCTGCCACGTAGCGTACTTCGTGACCCACCGGAGAAGAACAAATACGAGACCGTCAAATAGCGGCTGATTTCCCGCTTATGGCAAATCCACATTATTGTGTTTAGTTGAGATTTTTCGGGGATTACCGGGGATACCCCGTCCTTCATATCCATGACTTGCTTAATGCTTTCCAGGGGAAAAATATTTTCACCCCACTTGAATTGGAGAGAGCCAAAAGCAGTGGTGGCCAGGTATAGCCTTGATTCGGGCCGAATCAGTTATTTCATCATAGTCGTGGGCCGCAATGATTTTTTTACCCATTGCTGTTTATGATAAAATGTAAAATATACGGATTTAACCAGTTTTTCTATGGCTTACTACAGCATTTAAATTAGAATCTAATTTGTTTTATAATATGAGGACTTATGATATCATCACAGGTAAATTGGGCGATCTTTCAATCATTAAAAAAAATAATTACAATATTTCAACATATAAAATGTTAAAATAAGAACATATTTCAACGCCGTTGCGATTTTGCGATTTTTTGGGCCAGTTTATTGGACGGTTGCTGCGCGAAACGAATTTTCCAAACGATCATCAGTTGTTTTGCTTATTGATTCCTATTTAATTTGTTTCATAACGAAAAACAATTTCTAACAAACGGATGTGGATCCAAATAAAGAAACAATAAAAAGAGCATGTTTTCCTAGTTCTTGGGACAAATTTAGAGAAGAAATCCAAAAGATCATGGTCATCAAATTTGTCATGCAGTCAACTGCACCGGAACATTCTTCAACAATGAATCGAATTTCAGCTGAACTTTACGCGATGCGTTGAAGATATCGATTGCTATTGTCGTTCCATTCTTAGGAAAAGGAAAATCATTTTTCCAAATCATGTGTCCCAGAAATATATAGTTAATTTATTGTATCTGAAATATCCGTATTACCATTCATCGCATTCAATTGAAAGTGAGTTTTTGCTTCTTCCAACAATTTCTCTGTCAACAAAAATCGATAGTTATTTGGACTCTTTTGTCGCTATCTGCTCTACGACGGTCCGTTTTCGTTTAATTTTTCACCGTCATATAAACTTCTATGGAGAGCCGGATTTGTATTCATTCGCCACGCCAATTAGAATAACTATTTGCTTCAACTAGACATGAATTGAAGAGTTTTAAGAACGAAGATAACTGATGAACTAGTCATGTGGGCGGCGAATGCTGAAGTAATCCTACTCGGAGCCCCCCAAGCCGCCGAGGTGACACAATCCGAGTCGACCGCCAGCCCGGGCAAAATATATGAATGATATATTTAAAAGTAAAAAGTACCTGACAAACTTGTGAGCTAACTACAGGATTTTTCCAATGTTTCAAAATAACTGGGCAGTCAGTGAAACACAGCTTCGCTTGAGAGGTCGTCGCTCCAAACGGCAGGTCTGCGGCCGACTCGGATTGCGTCACCTCCGCGGCTTGGTGTCGCCTCAATTCTTTATCCTCAGAATATATTTCATTACGAAAAAATAAATACATACAATACATCACGGAAAAAAACGTTGTAGAAAATTACCCATTGGGTATTTTGTCTTGAAAGTCTGGGTAGAAGTCAGTCTTCGGAATGCAACGCGGTGCTAATCTGTTACTTTTTTTGCACTAAGTTGAACTCTCACTCCTTGTATACACATGTGCTGGGGCGAGTCAACGTGCACCGAAACATAGTTATAATGTTTTGTTGTCAACACCGTTCGCTTTATGGTTCGAAAATGCTTACTGCACCGTATCCTCACACCGGTTTATATACCCAGTTTTAAACCGCGCTCGAATCTGGTTTGTCTGCTTTGCTTTCTCTGTTGTTCCTCTCTGCGCCGTGTTAATTTTGCGCTCACTTGTTTCTGAGTTTGTTGCACTTCGTACCAAGAGAGAATACGTGTTTGTCATGAACGTGGGCTGATGAAAATTAAACTCGAGTGCAGTGCAGCGTAAGATTTATGGAGTCTGGTAGAAGTAGTTTAGAGTGTATTGTTTACACTGTATTTGTTATCACGTTATGTTATCGCTGTCAGTTTTTCGAAAATTGAAAAAAAGGCCTCACCCGAAAAGCAGCGTCGCGAATTGATTTTGCCCAAGCACCTGGAAAATCCTCAACTCTCCCATCGGGACATCGGAAAACAACTCGGAATCGTGCAGCTCATGGTGTGATTAAGCGTTACTACGAAACTCTGAGCATCAAACGGAAGGAGAAATGCAGTCAGAATGGCTGTTCTAACGGGTGTTCAATAAAAAATGAGAATTTCTTCGGTGATATAGTAATAAAAATATTTCAAGCAATTCAGTTTTTTTAAACACATAACGCTTGTTCAGTGAATGTTGGCAAAGGGTCCGTGCTCAGCTGTACGGCCCTCTTTGGAGGAGATGCTTTCACAAGAGCGCTGGTCGGCACTGACAACCATCTTCCTCTTGGACAGCTGCTTGGGCGTCCATAGCCCGCCAATTTTTCTTGAACACCGGGGCACTGTGGGAGCCGAAAAAATCCTCGATCAGACGGCACTGGGGCAAGTTGGTTCGGTTCCGTTTCTTGGGTACGTACGGTATCTGTTTTTCCTCGAAGTACGATAACGTAATGAGAAAATGCCTTGTCTAGCCTTCTTCTTTTTCGTCTTGATCTTCGCCACTACTGGTCTTCCGCTCGACGTTCCGGGTTTCCAGGATCCGATAAACAGTGCTCACCGGTTCATTTTCGTCCCGAAAGTGGTCTACTGTGAACTTTTTTCCTTGACTTTCACACGTTTCAGAGAACCGTACAACGGAGTGCTTGTTATTTCGACGCCATCTTTGACCAAACTGGCAGCACCCAAGAGGAAAGAAATAAGCAACCCGTTTCTAGGGAGCCCAGAGAGCAATTCTCTCGGTGAGAAAAAAAAAATTATGCTTTTTACTTTTTTTTACAGAAAGATCTTGAAATCATTCTCGTTTTTTATGGAACACCCGTTATTAGTGATCAGGATCACAAGCGTGCGGTGGAAGTGTTCAAGCGGAATACCAATGTTTCGGTCAGGGATGTGGCCAAAAAGTTCAAGTTTCTCGAGCCAAGGACCGAGAGGGACTGCATACGTACAAAGTGCAGATGGCTCCAAATTGTGACGAACGGCAAAATACGGTGGAAAAGTCACGGGCCCGGAAACTGTACACCCAGTTGCTGACGAAGCCGCTTTGTCTGATCATGGATGATGAGACTCACGCCAAGGCCGACTTCCCGCAGCTTCCGGGCAGAAACTTTGCCAAGAAATATATGATTTGGCATGCGATCTGCTCATGCAGTAAACGGAGTGCGTCGTTCGTGACTACCGGGACCGTCAAAGAGCAGATCTACTTCAAGGGCTACAATTCTACAGAAGCGTCTGCTTCCTCCGTTGAAGTGTCACTATTCAAAGAATGTACGGAGAGGTACGAAGCCGACGGGGTCACTTTCGTACCCAAGAACATAAACCCTCCCCCCTCCCCATCCAACGCACCAGAACTTAGGCCCCTCGAAAAATACTGGGATATTATGAAACAGGCACTACGGAAGCATCCCAAGGAGGTCAAATCTCAGGAAGTCATGAAGAAAAAATAGGCTTCCGTACAGAATAAGCTGCAGCAAAATGTTGTACAGAACCTTATGAGCGGAGTTAAGCGTGAGATGCGAGCATACGGTTATTTTATTGAAGTTGAATGAATTAAATATCCCAAAAGCTTAATAATTGGTTATATTTTATTGTCTGAAAGTTTGAAAAAGATCGGTCAACTAGATAATTTTCTACAACTTTTTTCCGTGATGTAATTTGATGTGGGGCACTCTTTATCTCACCCAATCCGGGTCGTGGCTGAAATGAGAAAAGGATGTTCACTCTCACCGCTACTGTTTCTCATCGTTATCGACGAGATTGTGGTTAATGCGTTTGACCGAATCAACGCGTGGACTGCTGTGAGAACTTATTAGATTGGAGCATCTCAGCGGCTTTGCTTTTGCTGACGATATTGCTTTACTATCACAACGGCGCTTTGACATGCAGAGTAAGATCCCCATGGAGATCGCTGCAGAAGCAGACCCAGAGACTATTGTTGCAGCAGCCTTAATGACGAGTCCAAAACAGTAGAGCGGAAGCTGTCCTGGCCACAAGTCAAGACGATTGTTGTAAGTCTCCCAGGATGAGAGTCTCTCACACAGGTACTATGTTCGAAGCTCAATAAACTTTTTACTGCACATTATACATTTAAGGAATTAGTATTTTTTTCATTTTTCCTCGACATCCTTTATTTTTTAACGGAGACGAACACAACAAAATGGAGATAGTTAAAATCAAACAAGTAAAGATAGCTCAAGTTATACGCGGTGTTACTTACGTAACTTTGTTCTATATATAAGTGTTTAAATATCTTTCAAATTGTTCAAAAAGTTTATGAAAAGTTCACTATATACTATTTTAGGTTGAAAACCAAATTTGGAAAATATTGTACATTCAAAATTACACTAAGTTTTCTTACTAAACATTGGCTCGGATTATTTCTTAATCTTCACCCGTACAACAATCTTAGCAGAATGATCCAATTTCTCCAGTACTCTATAGAGCAGTCACACAGTTCATACAAACAATACTATATGCTAAATCTTCCAGCATCCGGAAGCGGACCGATGAGCTGAAGAAATGCTTGGAGAGTGTAGTCATTCCAATGTTTTGCAACGCTCAAATAAGTAAGTTGATATCGTTCTTGTGCTGCTTCGAACTATTCTGTTGACCTGTTTATCGCTTTGGCCTCTGTAGCGGCTTCCAATGAAGAGCAAAGAGCCAAGTTGGCAAAATTACTTTCACTGTGGGAATCGAAAGGAAACTTCTTCGATGCGTGTGTTATATCGAAACTTAAATCGCCACCATCTTCGCTACAGGAGTATCAGAATACGCTGCTCACGCAGTACTCAGCTATTGTAGCGCAAATCACCCAAGCCACCAAGGTGACATTCGATAAGTATGTTCTTGTTGGATAGAAGAAAATGTAAATCATTACTACAAAATGTCTTGTATTCTATTTTTCAGTTATCAACAACAGCACCAAGCGTTTGTCCAACATGCCACTCAACAATTGACACTGTTGGAAAATCAAAAACAGCAAATTGAACAACAGGCCATAAAAGCGGCTCTTGCAGCACAGCAGAAGAATGCTGGGCCTCCCCCACTGTTGCCGGAGCTATCAGGGGGATCCAATAATGGCATTGGACAATTGAACCCCCTTTTGAACAACAACAGTCGGGGTAATGACCGAGATGCGCCCATTCCCTCGCTTCTCGATCAAAACATAAATTTTAACCTGTTGTCTGGAGCTATCCAAAACCTACAAAATCTTTCCTCACAAGGAAGTCAAAACAATAGAGGCAGCGACAACGGAAGCAGCAACGTGGGAGGAGATAATCGAAGTGGAAGTTATTCGGTATAAACATATTTCTTTCAGATTTCGCTACGTCATATTCATTAATCCTTTTTTCCTTAGCATTCTAATGATTCTGGGGAAGGAAACAATAACAACAACAACAACAATGGGGATTACTCTTTGCCCCCACCAAATTTTCCCATTCCGGATATGTCCAGACCACCGCCTAGCGTACATCAGTTCCCGTTCAACAACAGCAACAACAACAACCGTGACAATGAGGGAACAGACGAAAGGCGTACGGATTACGATGAACAACCTCCCAATGACGACGATCGAGAGAATGATCCAGAAACTCAACCGGAGTACACTCAAGACCAGCGCTCGCAGAGTCCGCAAGAACTTACGCCCACGATTCCGTATTTTGAACTGCCCGCAGGGTTGATGGTGCCGTTGATCCGGTTGGAAGATTTCAACTATCATCCGCTCGACCCTGGCCAGATTCGTTTGCCTCCGCCAACCCCTCAGAACGAAAGGCTGCTCTCAGCCGTGGAAGCCTTCTATGCGCCTCCTAGTCATGAAAGACCACGTGATGGTGAGGGTTGGGAGAAGCTAGCTTTGTACGAATATTTCAAGGTGAAAAATGCCTCTCGCAAACAAAAAGAGGAGGAAATCGAGAAAGGGGTGCGTGATCGGTCACAATCCCCAGATCCAGTTGAACAGGAGCTGCTGAAGATAACGAAGAAAACTAAGAAGCGAGTCTATCGATCCCGAAGTCGTAGCCGTTCCAAATCTCGATCACGGGAGCGATCTCGTTCACGATCTCCAAGGCATAGAAACAGATCACGCTCTAGGTCCCGGTCCCAGTCTAGATCACCCCGCCGAGGACGTGGAAGAAGTCGGTCGCCCCGAAGGGAGCGGGATCGGTCAAGGGAGCGAAGATCTCCAACGCCACCAAGTTTCGGTGGAAGTGGTTTTGGAAGTAAACCAAACACAGCTTTTATGGAGGATAAAATGCCAGCCGTGGCGAAATTAGGTGGAGGATTGTTCCAATCAGTTGGCAATGTAAGTGGCGAAGTTTGGGCCGGAAACGAGCGGGAAGGTCTGGGATCATATGGTGCTAGGAATGACCCGTACGAGAGTTTCCGGAAAAACAAGGGAGCCGCATTTATAACGCGCTTGAAAGCGAAATCAGACGACAGATGAATTTAATTGAAACATTGTGGAAGAGAGTAGCCTATTCCGAGTCGTGCGATAATGTGTTATGATTTGTAGAATGTCTCAAGAAAATTATTCAATAAGTGAACACAAGTAATCGTAACGAGCCAATGTAAATGAATTACAAACATCATTTTGTGATTTGATTTACCAAGTGGAGATATCACAACATGCCTAATGGCGGGTTACATTAGGTAGATCTATAGCTATAGATGGATTTATTCACGTGAAAATAGGTGTAAACGGGTGAGAATAAATATGATATACTTATTCGAGGTATATATAACTTGAATAAATTCAGCATATGTAAACGCTTGTGAATTTCTCCCTGCTCAACTAGAGGCGAATGAATTGAAAAGTTTAAAGCCTCTTTAATCCAACATAATCATCATCTCACTGGTGAGAAATCACTAAAGTTGGATGCAGTTCTACTTCAGGTGAATAAATTCACCGAAAATATGAATATATTCATTATAGAAGTTCACGCTAGTGTAAACGGTTGATGCGATTTCTATAAATCTCATCATATTTCTTCACATGAATATATCACTAGTCTAAACCCACCCTAAGGAGATAGTTTCATAATGCGTAGGGTCACTGAATTTTTGATTGCCGCGATTTTAGTTATTCGCGGTGAGGTAGCCAGAGTATTCCGCGGATAATCGGGGTTTCACTGTATATTCAGTTTGCAACACATGAAGTTCGAGCGAAAACTAGACTCGATAAGATTAGGCGTCCTGCGCAAATTAAGTAACGCTGAAAATGAGGTTTTTGGACCACCTCCCCCCCCCCCCCCCCTATGTAACAAAAAGTAACGCAAGACGAACCCCCTCCCCCTTATGTTACGTAAGGCTAATCTGTACACAAATTCAAAGTCGTTTGAAAAATTGCTTTTTTAAGCAATGAGAATATAAACGTAAAATAATCAGAAATCTGCCCGGGTTGGAATCAAAGGTTCTCGAATGAAGTTTGACAAGTTCATAGAATTTCGAACAAACCGAGACGGAAAATTAATGCTCACATCTGTTGGGATTGTGGCTTTCAAACCATCTGGCGTTTATCTGAGAAGAACATGGACTGGTATAAATTGATGTTGATTTACACAAAAGTAACTACTCTTTCCTTCAATGCAGCAGTTACATCTCGTTACATTTCACTACTTGCAAAGGGTCTTGGGATGTCTATACGTGACGAGCAAACCACTCGGCTTAATATCGTACTAATTCCGCTTCGTCGATTTGGGAGTTTGTGGACTTAATATATTCTCAATATATTCTGCGGGATATCCATCGATCGCGAGGCTATTCCACAAATCAGCTAACGATTCGACTACATCCGAAGATTGCAGGTTCGAGTCCTGTCATGATGCTACAATATCTATGACCTTTGCAAAACGAGGGCCCTCGTCTGGTCCTCCATTCACATTAATTAGGGCTACTGGCTTGATTATTTTTGGTACCGAATAATCTCGAATTCAGGCAGCTCGCGAACACTTTGAAAATTGAGCCCATGAGAAAATGCGTTCGAAGAACAGTGTCTTCCTGAACAAACTGTAACGTATATTGAAACACTGCATAGAACTACTTCAGCATGATCGAGGTGCCCTAGCTTTATTTTACATTCTGCGATAACGGAATAAGCATATGTTTTCCAGCCATGACAAAAGAATGATTCGGTAGATTAACGTGATATTCGAGATGCATTAAGGTAGTATTCTAGTCTAGAAATAAAAAAAAATCAAATTTTATTTCTCCATATTTCTGATGTTTAGGCATTCGAGAATATACCCTATAAATAACGTTTTCGAAAATCTCATTGTTTACCGAGTTATAGCCATTTTAGTGATGCGGTACGGCCGTAATAATTAACTTCAAACACATTTTTCTTGAAACTAATTTTTTCATACTGGCGTACATGATATCTATAGTTCTACGGAACCGATTTATGTCGTATTTATATGGACACAATCTGTACTCGTCTCTCTATCGCATGAACCAATAAGAAATAATATTTTTTACATTTTAGTATTTTTAAAAAATCGGGAAACAGAAGAAAAACGTTAAAAACCGTATTTTTTTTCTTCAAACGGCCGCCATTTTGTCAAAAAAGATGTTTTTGACTTGTCCGAGGTTCATGCTATAGCGGCATCCTTACTGATTCAGAATCTGTTGGTTTTTTTTTGTTTCCAGATAACCAGAAGGGTTGGAATCATGTACGCCATGGTTCAACTTTTTTTTGAACCCCCTCACTTCATCAGCTTATAACTACTCTAATTATGAATATTTTTTCCGTTCAATTTTTGTTTTATTGTTAACCCTTTCACTACGACAGTGTGCTCCGTCGGAGTGCTACTGCTGAACGGAGCATTGCGCAGGGTGGCCACCCATTCGGGAAAAAGTCGGGAATCACAATCCATCGGGAAAAATGCGGGAAAAAGTCGGGAATTGCTTCATGAAGTCGGGATTTTTTCGCTTAATGTTTTTCTTTCAGCGCTTTAAAATGTTATTGATGTATTTGAGCGCGTCAAAACGTCGCACGAGATGCAACAAATTTCTTTTTTTGGTATACCAAGATGAAGAACGTCTTTTTTTTTTTTTTTATAATTCGTTTATTTGTACAGGCTCAGTTACATAGGTTTAAAGAAGCCAAACTCTCAACTATACTTTTACTATTAACATGTTTTCTTAATTCTACGGTTAATGAAATAGGAAACCGATTACTCGCGGTCGACTCGAGTTTAGAAGGGTGACACATTTTCTTTAGGAAAAGGATGGGATGTAAGGAGATTGTAACCATGTTCACACTCACACTCACACTCACTTTCACATTCATACTCACACATCACACTGAATTCTTAAACTATCCTCACATCTAATATGTATTAACAATTTAACTTATTCTAATGTTAGGGAACCGATAGCTCGCGATGGACGAAAAGGAGGAGAAAATGGGGGGGGGGAAAGGATGTAAGAACAATCACACTCGAAGATCGATATCTTTAAGGAAAACATATATTTGGGACATGTAATCAAGGTCTAACCGAGCCAACACATCTCTCACCGGCACATTGGGCTGCCTTCCTCGAGCCCGAAGGGAGTTTTCTAAATTCGATCTGGCGACAAAATATAGCTCGCACGACCAAACAACGTGTTCGATGTCGTGGTAACCATGGCCACAAACGCAGAGATTGCTGTCGGCAAGCTTGAAACGAAAAAGCAGCGCATCTAAAGAACAGTGATTGGACATGAGTCGGGAGAAGGTCCGAATAAAGTCCCGACTCAAGTCCAGACTTTTGAACCATGGTTTGAGGCTAACCTTAGGGATAATCGAGTGGAACCACCGGCCCAATTCATCTTCGTTCCACTTGCGTTGCCAGTTAGCGATGGTATTTTTACGAACTAAAGAATAAAATTCATTGAAGGCGATTTGACGCTGATAAATATCGCCTTCAATTGCACCTACCTTTGCTAATGAGTCAGCCCTCTCATTACCCGAAATGGAGCAATGTGAAGGGACCCAGACAAAGGTAATGACATAACAGCGTCTGGATAAAGCACTCAAAATTTCTCGTATTCTCTCAAGGAAGTACGGCGAGTGCTTTTCCGGCCTCACTGAACGGATAGCTTCGACAGAGCTAAGACTATCCGTTACAATGTAATAGTGTTCAACAGGTCGTGAGGCGACGCTGTCCAGCGCCCAGTGTATTGCTGCCAATTCAGCAATATATACTGAGCAAGGATACTGAAGACTGTGTGAGGTGCTAAAAAATACGTTGAACACTCCAAATCCTATGGACTCATTCATAGAGGACCCATCAGTAAAGTACATATTATCACAATTGACACGCCCATACTTTGATTTGAAGATCGTAGGAGCGATCCTCGATCGAAGATAATCTGGAATTTCATGGATTTTCTCCTTCATGAACAGATCAAAATGTACAGAGGAATTGATGTAGTCAGAAAAACAAACACGGTTGGGAATATACGAAGAAGGATCAACCTGCATGGTGATGAATTCATGATATGAGCTCATGAATCCAGAATGAAAATTTAGCTCGATAAGCTGCTCAAAATTTCCGATCACCAATGGGTTCATAACCTTACACCGGATGAGGAACCGAAGAGATAATAAATTGAAGCGATCTTTTAGTGGGAGTAGGCCTGCCAAAACCTCGAGACTCATGGTATGCGTTGAGGGCATACATCCCAACGCGATACGGAGACAAAGATACTGAATTCGCTCGAGTTTAATGAGGTGTGTTTTGGCAGCTGATTGAAAACAGATACTGCCATACTCCATCACTGAGAGAATAGTTGTTCGATACAACATTATAAGATCTTCGGGATGGGCTCCCCACCAGGTGCCGGTAATTGTACGGAGAAAGTTTATTCTTTGTTGACATTTTTTACTCAGATACCTAATATGGGCCCCCCAAGTACATTTGGAGTCGAACCAGACCCCAAGATACTTGAATGACATAGCATGAGTGATCGGTTTACCCAAAAGTTGAAGCTTTGGTTTTGCTGGTCTATGCTTCCTAGAAAAAACCACCATCTCTGTTTTCTCCGTGGAGAATTCGATCCCTAGCCCAATGGCCCAGGTTGAAAAATTGTTCAAAGTATCTTGTAAGGGTCCTTGCAGGTCGGATTCGTTTGATCCTACGACAGACACCACTCCATCATCTGCAAGTTGTCTTAGGTTGCAATTTTGTGTAAGGCAATTGTCGATGTCGCTTACATAGAAGTTGTACAAAAGGGGGCTTAAACATGAGCCCTGAGGGAGGCCCATGTAAGAGATCCGACTCACTGCCGAATCTCCATGAGAAAAATTCAAATGATTCTCACAAAGCAAGTTATATAACATATTATTCAATAGAGGCGGCAGACCCCGAGAGTGTAATTTGTCTGACAGGACCTCTATTGAAACAGAATCAAAGGCCCCCTTTATGTCCAAGAAAACTGAAGCCATTTGTTTTTTTGCGGCGTAAGCCATTTGAATTTCTGAAGAAAGCAACGCAAGACAATCATTCGTCCCCTTGCCCCTGCGGAACCCATATTGTGTATCTGAGAGTAGGCCATTCGTTTCAACCCATCGATCAAGGCGAAACAAGATCATTTTCTCCAACAATTTCCGTATACAAGACAGCATTGCTATTGGGCGGTACGAATTGAAGTCGGACGCGGGCTTTCCGGGTTTTTGAATAGCTATAACTCGTACTTGTCTCCAATCATCTGGAACAATATTATGTTCCAGAAACCGATTGAATAAATTCAACAAGCGATGTTTCGCCACACCAGGGAGGTTTTTCAACAAGTTGAACTTAATTCTATCCGATCCTGGAGCCGAATTGTTACAAGAAAGGAGAGCAAGAGAGAATTCTACCATCGAAAACTCGGAATCAAGATCGCACCTATCTTGTGGTATGTCTCGAACAATTTTTTGCACAGGAGCGGAATCAGGACAAACCTTCCGTGCAAAATTAAAAATCCATCGATGTGAATATTCTTCGCTTTCATTCGTTGAAGAGCGATTTCGCATGTTTCGAGCCACTTTCCATAATTTTTTCATTGACGTTTCTCGTGACAAACCTCCCACGATATTTCGCCAATAAGCACGTTTTTTCCCTTTGATCAAATTTTTGAACTGATTCTCAAGGGCTAAATACATTTGAAAATTTTCAGGGGTTCCACGTTTCCGAAAAGCTTTAAATGCGTTCGATTTTTCTACATAAAGCTTGGAACATTGGCTATCCCACCATGGATTGGGAGGCCTTCGGCGAATGGTGGAACCTGGGATGGGTTTCGTTTGAGCGCGAACCGCGCTGTCATATATCAAACGAGAAAGGAAGTTATACTCCTCCAATGGAGGTAAACCATCTCTGGAATTGATGGCTAGAGCAATCGCGTCCGCATATTTTTTCCAGTCAATGTGTCTTGTGAGGTCATATGCCATGTTTATAGATTCAGAAGAATTCGACCCAATGGTGATGGAAATTTTGATTGGCAAGTGATCACTACCGTTGGGGTTCTGGATTACATTCCACTTGCAATCTAACGATAGTGAATTCGAGCAAAGCGAGAGGTCAAGAGCACTAGGGTTAGCAGGAGGTTTAGGTACACGTGTTGTTTCCCCAGTGTTCAAAATGGTCATATTGAAGCTGTTACAAAGGTCATATATCAACAATGAACGATTGTCGTCGTACTGTTCCCCCCAGGCAGTTCCGTGAGAGTTGAAGTCTCCCAAGATCAATCGTGGCTCAGGAAGGAGTGAGCACATGTCATCAAGTTGTTTGCGGCTAACCGCAGCTCTCGGAGGCCAATACAAGCTGACAATACAGAGGTCTTTGCCTCTGATGTTTGCATGACAAGCAACAGCTTCGAACCCTCCAATAGTTGGAAGGTCAATTCTAAAAAATGAGTGGCACTTATTGATCCCCAAAAGCACCCCTCCGTATCTATCATCACGGTCCAAGCGTATAATATTAAAATCGTGGAAAGAGATATCATCTCGCGAAGAAAGCCAAGTTTCGGACAGAGCAAAAACATCACAATTGAAGTTATGAATTAAAAATTTGAATGTATCCAATTTAGGGATAAGACTACGACAATTCCACTGTAAAACAGTGATATCTCCGACCTCTCTATTTGAATTAGACATCAAGAGAGATAATCATTGCAAGGAGGGGCCATGTTTGCATCAATTGTTGCAAAATTGTCTTTAATACTGGAAGCATTGAGATGACAATGGTTCTGATGGAGTCGGAAACATTAAAACACTTGAAGATTTGATCCAAAAGGTCAGACAACTTTATAAATCCCGATTGGGAAGTTGAACTGGACGGAAAAATAGGGACAGTTGGGGTTTTTGATGTCCCCTCGAGTGCTGGGTCGTTCGAAGATGAAATATTCCCACGGAAGCCAGGAGGAACCTGATTTTGCTTGTCCGCTGCACTCGATTTTTTAGGCAAGCTAACAGAGGATATAACCGTGGGGACTTGTTCTTGAACTTTGGGAGTGGTCACATTTTTGCGCCGGGGATTCCCTTTGAAAATAAACGGTGTGCCCTCGCTAGCTGTGTCCGCTTCCATTTCATCAACTGGCAACGCGGAAAAGGTATTGTGTGTTGAGATTGGTTGTTGTTGTTGAGCCAGTGGAGAAGCGCCCTTTAAAATTTCCGCAAAAGTACGTTTCGAGCGTTCCTTTAAAGAGCGCTTCTGCTTCTCCCAGCGACTCTTGTAAGTTTCACAAGCTGAGAGCACGTGTGGGGATCCTCCGCAATAAGGACACTTATGCTCAGTCGCACTGCAGGATTTCCCCACATGTTGCTCTCCGCAAGTGGCACAGCGCTCCTTGTTGGCACAATAATCTGCTGTGTGACCAACTGACTTGCATTTGTTGCAAGTCATGGGCTTTGGCACGAAGAGTCGCAGTGGTAGCCTCAATTTGTCTACCATAACGTAGTCAGGGAGAGCGGAACCAGCAAAAGTTACTCGAAATGAGTCGGACGGCGTGAATTTTGTTTTTCCCTCTTCCTGGGACACTTTTCCTAACTGTTGGCAGTCCAAAATTTTAACTATCGACCGAGGAAGCTTTTTAAATCTGCCATCTCCCTTTTTTATAAATTCGCTCGTCAGACCCGTTTCTGTAATCACCCCCGAAATTTCTACGTTATGGCAGGGCACATAGGCGCGATATTCTAGGATGAATCTATTGTCGACAACAATTTCGTTAGCTTGCTTCCGATCAGCCACGACAACACGCAGTTTGTTCGGTCTAACCTTTCTCATTTCGACCACGGAGGAATAATTTTTTGTCAGATCTTTCATAATCTGAACGACGTTCAGCGATTTCCCGTTGGGTTTGGGCCGGAAGAAAACAACCCATGGACCAGTTCCAGGTGCATCCTCTGGATAAACCTTGACACGGGGAGAGGACAAAACAGAAGAAGAAGACGAGGACGAGGTTTGGGCGGGAACGGGGACGGTAGAGGGGGGGAGATGAGGTGGATGGTTGAGAGGGATCAGGAGCAACAGATGAGGAATGCGAGGTCGATGGTTGAGTTAAAACGGGGGGGTTCGGGGGATGAGTGGCGAGGTTTGTGGATTTCTTAGAGGGGGGCTTTTTAATCGACGACTCTTCTGTATCACACGGAACGCGCTTAAGCAACTTTCCGGCACCTTTTTGTACAACGGAAAGGGAGTCATCGAAGGAGATCTCCATATTAAAAGACCCCCCACCTTCATCCATCATTTATGTGGCTGATAATTGCAATAGTTTGAATGATTCCTATAACCTAATAAAAAAAACAAAGAAAAACAAAAAATAATAAAACTACTTGCTAACGCACACCAGTGCGATGATTGCGGTAACGGCTGCTGCTCGATCGGATGATTGCAGACGCCGCTGCGATTGTGCACTTTTCAGTCCGGTGCTCGTTCTCACGTTCTCACTCACAGCGATTCACACGAGATGCACCAGTACAATTGAACTTAGCGATCGGCTGATCGCGTGTTGGGCGCTCGGCACAAATGAAATGGTGTATCACACCACTAAGCGCGTTCTTCCACACTGATATTGTGTGCGTGCGACTGACCACCGTGTCCGACTCCAATTTGCGATGGCGATGAATTGGCGAGAAATGAAAGCCAGCCACTTTGGCAGGCCTTGTTGCGGCTTCTCCACTCGCTGATTGCGAGGTTGAACACAATGTCCACAATACCACGGTAAACGCGTGATAATAAAAACACCAGGGCGAGTAAGGTTAATAACAGCTTACGGCACTCGATCACGATTACGGGAACGCGAAAGTAAACGACTGATTGCTTGCGCTGTCCAGACTTGAATGAAGAACGTCTTGTTTTCATTGAAATTTGTTTCGAAATTGGTCGGTGTTCAGTCAGACCGGACCATGTGACATTTTTATGATTTCTAGAAAAACGTACTTATAGTTCAACGTTCTGCAATTATCGAATCTTACAATACAGCTTACCTTACCATACCTTAGAACCTTAGCAATGCACCGGATTTTTTATAAGCAGTAAACTATTGTTGAATTAAATTTGAAGAGTTCCCCTCACTTGAAATGAGTGGTGGGACAGTTATGCCTATACAACATGGGACAATTGAACTTGATGTTTTTTTTCTGAAATACTGGGAACTAGCTATAAGTTTTTTGGTGCTTTCCGAAAGGTTATGCATATAATTATCGTTTTATGAAAAAGGGAGTGATCTACAACACCTTTGCAGAATAAAAATCACATTGTTATTAGGTATTCGCAAATAAAGTGTACAAGTTTTTTGTTAAACTTATTCTTATTTGTTTGAGAATTAGTTCGCATTAGCCTTGCTGAAAGCGTGACATAAAATTCTTGTACTTGAACCGATACATTTATTAAGGATCTACAGAAAATACATGGTGGGACTGTTATGCATAGAATATCACGTTGGACAATTGAGGTTTTTGAAAAGCTGGGAAAAAACAATATGTTTTTTATGGTTTTCTGGAAGATTAGGCATAAAATCATCGTTTTATGAAGAACAGTGAAAATTGTCAAACAAAAAGTGACATGGGACAACCATGCGTAGAATGGCAGTATTGTTCCCACAAATGTTAGCTACTCTCTGACAATACAGTAATCGTTCGCTAACTGGTCCTGGTTTAACTGGTCTGCTTTTTAACTGAGCGAACGTTAACTGGTTCTTGAACCAGTGAAAAAGGAGTATTTCGTAAACAATCGACGCCATATTCAAATGAAAGATTTGCTATGAGGGGCGTTCGAATGTAACTTGAATGTTATGAAAATTGACATTATTTTCGCACGACAAAAAACATTGATTAAATTACAGAAAAGTAATTTCGTAAAATTATATTTCATACCTGTTGTCGCAGTCAATGCGAAACTTCCATTGGAAACCTTTTGTTTATCCAATTTCATGATCAACGCGAATCAAACAAATTATTGAAGTTCCCCTCGATTTTATTTGACGTTTTACATGCCGGACCAGTTAAAACCTAAGACAAGACCAGACAACTGGCTTCTTACTCTTCTTCGTCGTCCAAAAACGAAGCCATGACATGAAGATGCCAGAGCTGCCAAATATTATAAAATATCGGATTTTTCAAATTTCTATTTTAATGAATCGTAACATTTGGTTGGTGCGAATTCAATGATTATTGCATATTTTCAAATAGACAATCTCAAAAATATGCTTTAAAAGGATAAAATAAGTCTTTTAAATACCCATATCTATAATATAATCCAAATATATTCCAAAACAAATTTGGGATTTTTTTTTAGCAAATAAATCTAATCTGACAACCGTTACAGCGTTATGCAGATTCTCATTGTCTGAACCAAAACATTCTATCTTATTATATGAGCAGGAATACAACCAAAACAACGTTAGGAAGCCATTTTATTCATACAAAACGTAATTCAAAAATAAAAATGAAGTGTAAAGCCTTAAATTGTGAGCGAAGGACGGATACTCATCCTGAGTATAAATTTTATCGGTTCCCTCAAGACAAAAATATTCGGAAAGAATGGATTCGATTTTGCGTGAACAGTGAATTAGAAGTTCCATTCTTTGAAATCAAATCAAGCACAAGAATATGTAGCGTATGTATTAAAAACTAATTCTAAAACATATCCTAATACTAGTATATATACAGGCTCATTTTGTTGATGGGAAATACAATGAAAATGGAGTTACGAAAATTCCGACCTTAGCTGCATCCGCGAATGAGGAATGGGAAGAGATACAAAGTATTGAGAACAATTATGATTTGGTTGACGTATATGAAGGAGATAAACAACTACAGGAAGAAATATTTCGTTTGAAACATCAAATTTCCAAGCTGAAAAGGTAGTGTGTCAAAAAATATGTTATTTTCTAATATTTTATATTGATGTAACCGTTAATAGAATTGTAAAACAATGGAAGAAAAAATGCGGATATCTGACCTCGAGAATTCGTGGAAAACAACCCTTGAAGAAGCTTTTCAGAGAAGATCAAATTAAGCTATTAACAGGAGAGGTTAAAAAAGTGAAACGTTGGTCCAATGAAACGATTACGGAAAATTTACAAATTCGGTTTGCATGTCAAGGTGGATACGACAAGCTTATTCAAAAAGGCTTCCCGTTCCCATCCACGAGGACTCTACTACGCCAAATTGAAGGAGTTCGTTTCAGTCCTGGTATGTAATTATAATCATATGTCTCATCGCATGTTAATATATGAAATGATATTTTGTAGGTATTCTTGAAGATATATTCGAGCTGCTACAACATAAAGTCTCCACAATGTCGGTTGAAGAAAAGGACTGCGGATTGGTTCTAGACGAAATGAGCATAGACGAGGCAAATGAGTTTTGCCAAAATACGAAGCAGTTTGTTGGAACAACAACGCTTCCTATGTCCCAAACTTTAGCCTGTAAAGCTTTGGTATTCATGCTAGTTGGAATCGCAGCGCGCTGGAAACAGGTGGTTGCTTTCGAGTACACCGGCAACTCTATACAAAAAGAGTTTTTGAAGAATGCTGTATTGTCTGCAGTTTCAAGAGCAGAGGGAATCAGTTTGCGTGTCCATTTTATAACAACAGATTCCGGGTCCGTAAACCAGCGCATGTGGAAGGATTTGGGGATCGATATTCGTCGCAAAAATGAGACATTAAATGCTGCGATACCTCATCCAAACGCTGAGAACAGAATGCTAGAGATCATACCCGATCCCGTACACGTATTTAAAAATACAGTACATGGCTGGTTGAACAATGTCTACCTGAAAGTTCCGGATTGGTATGTTCGTGAAAAAAAGCTAACATCCAATATTGTTCATCGAGACCATTTAACCACAATCGTGAACTCCGAAATAAACAACACGTTGCGGCTTTGTCACAGACTAACGGCCTCGGATGTGTGCTTTGACAACAGAACATCTTCAATAGATAAAATGAAAGTATGCAACGCAACAAAATATTGCAACAGGACGGTGGCTGCAGCATTGAAGTTTCATGCGGAAATACGAGAATTACCGGAGCTTCTTACTACCGCATGCTTCATAGAAGACTTTGCTCGATGGTACGAGCTTATCAATAATAGGGCAGAAGAAAAAGTATTTTGTTTGAATGATCCTATGAAATATGACGAGGATATCGCTCATCTGAAGACCATGGTGCGGTTAATGTATGATCTCCAAGTAGGACACGGACATTGGAAACCATGGTAAACAAGTGTAATCGTTTGCACGAATGCAATTGTGAGGTTGACAGATCGGCTTTTGCATGAAGGACACCCACAAATATTTACATCGCGGTTCGTCCAAGATTGTCTGGAGAGTCTTTTCTCATTGATTCGTGCAAAGCAACGACGCCCAACTCCATTGCAATTCAGCAATAACTTGAAAATTGTGACTCTTTCGCAATACATGACCGTAGTACCGAATGCTTCGTATACAGCCGATACACAACAACATCTTATTGGATTGATAGATTTGCTATCAAAGCGGCGTGAAGAATGTTCAGCCCAGAAATTGATGGACAATGAAGCAGCATCGACATCATATCGAATTTCAGCTTCATCTAATTCTAGTGATAATGTGGATGATATGAATATTGAATTCGACTATGAGTACACCGTCGATGAAGCGAAAACTTTTCTCGACAGAACAGAACAAAATTCGTTGTTCTATATAGCTGGTTTCATCATCAAAAAAATTATTCAGCGGGAAAGAACATGTCAGCAGTGTAACAAGAGATTGGTAGTCAGCAAAACACAACCTAGATTGTATCAACCGTCTCTTTTTTCATATTTGCGAGCTACAGCTTCTAACTCTCCCATCTGCATAGTGAATGATGAGACTTTTAATTTCTTCTTAGCAATGGAAATTCTATTCCGAAATATGAAATCGCATTTGGAACCTAACGAAGCTGATTTGCCGAAGAAAATGGCAGGAGAAATGTATGTTTTGCCATCCACTTTATTCCATTGTGAAAAAACAAGGAATGACATAAAAAAAAAATTATATCTTTTCGTTTAAAAAGCGGAGAAAACAAAAAAACAAGGAAACGAAAATTTGATAGCAGGAGCATGGCATGGTAGAAATAAAATATATTAGTATCAGAAACCAAATAGATTATTATTAAACTAAACTTATGTCCATTTCCATTTTAGTGTTGTCCGAAAACTCATTTTTTCCACTTTTTCCCAAAAATGACTTTTTCAAAAAATCATAACTTTTGAACCTCTGAACCGATTCAGATGATCAATAAATCTAATTGAAGCCAATGAGGTAGATTTTTAATAGAAAAAATATTGAAAAAAGTATTGAACTTGGAAAGAGGGTTCTAGAGAGGTGTTTTTTTCGTTTTAGAGTCATTATTTTGTAAATTTAACATGTTTTAAGTCTTCGTTCAATATTCTTATGTGACTAGACTAGACCTATGCAACTAGAATCCTATCTTTCCGGTAAGTGTGATATTTTTTTAAAAAAAGATTGGCTTATTGGCTTCAATTTAATATGTCGATCATCTCAATCAGTTCAGTAGTTCAAATGTAATAAATTTTTGCAAAAAATTATTTTTGGATAAGAGTGGAAAAATGATTTTACGGACGACCGGTTAACTTTGAAAAGTCACTCAAAAACACAAAAAAGCCTATCTGATATCGAGATATGTTATGTAATAAATCCTCAGCTTTCAAGAAAAAACATAAAATATAAAAACATAAAAACAAAAAACATAAAAATAACAAAAAACAACTACACACCTAGACGCTGACGTGAATCAGCGTAGACCTTGAGATCGTCCATGTAAAAGGTATGGGTCACTTCTTCGTGGGCGCCGTCGCCATACCTTATTTTATAGCCATGACCGTTTCTATTGAGCGTCCTACTGAGGGGGTTCAGTGCCAGACAAAACCAAAGCGGGCTGAAAGAGTCGCCTTGGAATATCCCCCTCTTTATCTGCAGCGTTCTAGACTGCAACACATTTTCCCCATCACTGAGGTGCAGAGACGTACTCCACTGCCTCATCGCATGCTGCAGGAACCTAACGACGACGGGATCAATTTTGTAGAGCTCCAATACCCGGACGAGAAACGAGTGAGGTATGGAGTCATAAGCCTTCCTGTAATCGATGTAGGCCATACTTAGGTTCCGCTGGTTATATACCGCCTGGCCGACTATGGCTGCGTCGATGATGGCCTGGTCTTTGCAGCCATGCGTATTTTTCCTGCATCCTTTCTGCTCTTCTGCGATGATGTGATGCTGTTCGCAGTGAGCAGAAACTTTGGCGGTAATTATGCTGCTCAGTATTTTGTACAGACTCGATAGGCACGTTATCGGTCTGTACTTTGATGGGTTCAATGTGTTGCTGTCTTTCGGGAGGAGGAAGGTGACGCCACGGGTGGCGAATTCAGGAAGGTTGTGTGGGTCACGTAGCACCTTGTTGAAGCACTCAGCTATCTTTGGATGTGCGACGGTCAGCTTCTTGTGCCAAAAGTTCTGGACACCATCGGGGCCCGGTGCTGCCCAGTTCCTCAGGTACCGCGAGGCTTCGCGGACATCGTTCTCTCCGACGATGATAGCTGGCATCTCTCCAATTTCACCACAACTCTCCTCCTCCCGTCTTAACCACATTTGCCCGTCGCGATGTTCTACTGGGGTCTCCCAAATACCAGCCCAGAAGTTCGTCACATCGCTAATATCTGGCAAACCTTCGCGGTAGTCGGGCTTCTCGTCGCTAATGTGGTCGTAGAACGCTTTTTCGTTATCTCTGAACATCCGATTTTGTTCCTGGCGCTTTGCAGAGTCAGAGTAACGTTTCAGCCGTTTAGTTAGGACGCTCAATTGCTGTACCAGTGTGTCGAGTTTTTCCGTCAGCTGGTGAGCTCCCAGCTGGCGAAGTTCAGTAGGCCGCACGATCACAGCAACTTGGCGACATAATTTCGCCGATCTGCTGCCTCTTTTGTACGCCATCAGTCTTCCAATTGCGGCGCGCTTGTTTAGGATCCGTTGCTCCAATCTCCTTCGCCATGGAGGCTCACGCCTTTCACGGAGATGTTGGAGCAGTCCGCCTCTTGGCCTAATACGGTATCCTAAACTTTTGGCGGTCGCCACAGCAGCACAGTAAACTTTCAGTTGCAGCTCCTCCATGTTCTCAGCATCAACCAAGTGCAGCGGAAGAACGTGCTCGTTCATGAGCTTTACTGCACTTGTCAGCCTGCGGGAATGCTGCAACTTCGGGATCCTGGGGCGCGACAAAGGGTCCGTGTCGCGGAACTGTGAGATCGCCTCGTCGTAATGGAAGACCAGATCGCGTAGTAGTTGTTGATCTGGCTGTGGATCTTCCGGCTCAGGGGGTTGTTGTACTGTGGCCTCCACTGGTGCTGATTCGCGTGCCCCACTCGCGAATGAATTGCTCAGCCGTACTGAACTTCGTCTCGACACATCGCTTGCTCTGCTTGTTCTGGAGCTTAGTTCTCTCTGCACCTGCTGCTTGATCTCGTCGACTTGCGTTTGGGAGAGCATATTGTTGCGTACAATCGCTCTACGCCTCGCGTTCATCGCGTTTTGGTCAAGCCTCCCGACGAACTCTGGATACGCTTCCTCGAACATTGCGAGTATTCGAGGGCGACCGCTCATGTCCGTCTCCAAAGCAGTGCAGATGTAATAGGCGCGGATCACGAATTCATTCATTTCATGTGTTCATTCAAAAAACAACTACAAACTATCCGGGTTGTCGAAGACATAAGCAGGGACATCTGTATGGAGTTCGGCCTCGACAAGTGTCGCTGTGTCCACCTGCTGAAAGGACAACTTACCGAATCCGGAGGCTACGAGGTCTATGACGGCGAGTTTATAAGAGACATGGTTCGTGGCGAATCCTATAAATATCTTGGATTCCGACAGCTCACCGGGATTCGCCACTCCGACATCAAGACGGAGCTGCGAGACAAGTTCTTGAGTCGAGTGAACTGTGTCCTGAGGACTTTCCTCAACGCGGGGAATAAGGTACGCGCGATCAACACATTCGCGGTTCCCCTGCTGACCTTCAGTTTTGGTGTAGTCAAATGGAGCAAAACTAACCTAGAGGACCTTGAGAGGAGGATGAGGAAAGCATTCAAAGAGGCCGGAATGCACCATCCTCAATCGGCACTGGAGAGAGTTTCACTACCACGCAAAGAAGGGGGACTTGGAATCGTCGACATTTCTGCACTGTGTGTTGCCCAGGTACGACAACTGCGCGAGTACTTCGCAGAACGCGCCAACCAAAACGCGCTATACCGGGCTGTCTGCGCCGCCGACAGAGGATACAGCGCTCTGCACTTGGCGCAAGCGGAGTACCAACTCAACTGCAATCTGCAGACAGTGGAGGAGAAGATTGCAGCTTGGAAGCAGAAGGCAGTGCATGGTGCCCACCCCCATCAACTGGACCGGCCACACGTCGACAAGGCCGCATCTAATCTGTGGCTAACGCGTGGTGAACTCTCTTCAGTAGTAGAAGCCGACATGATAGCCATCCAGGACAGGATAATGCCGACGAGAAACTGCAGGCGGTACGTCTGGCATCAAGACGTTGATGACATTTGCCGGATGTGCCATCAACCAGGTGAAAACATAGAGCACATTATGGGAGGCTGTCCCGTTTTGGCCAACGCAGCCTACACCGAGCGCCACAACAACGTGGCCCGTATTGTTCATCGACAACTGGCGCTCCAATGTGCTCTACTGGAAGACAACGTACCAAACTACCGGTACCTGCCTGCACCTGTCCTGGAAAATGACCGTTTCAAGCTGTACTGGGATCGCACTGTTCTGACCGACCTCTCGATCCACCACAACCGCCCAGATATAATGGTTTACGACAAGAGCGACCGCAAAGTCACCATCATCGATGTCGCTATTCCACTGAACCAGAATCTGGAGGAGACCCACGGTCGCAAAATCTGCAAGTACCGACCATTGGCCGTGGAGCTCAAGGAACTGTGGGGGCTAAGGGAGGTCCCAAGAATTGTTCCAGTCGTTCTCTCTGGAACTGGAATTATCCCGAAGACACTTCTGGAAGCGCTAAAGGTGTTGAACATCGAGAAGGAATTGGCCGGCATCCAAAAGTCGGTCATCCTTAGCACCTGCGCGATTGTCCGACAATTCCTCGGTCAGGACTAAAACAGCACGAGCATGCAGATACGTGCATTCCGCAGAGCCTAGTCCCCCTTTGGCATTCAGAAGCCCGGGGGCAGGTGAAAATTCTGGCTAGGTTCGCCTAGTTAAGAAGTGAGATAAGTCTGCCTTACAAAAAACAACTACAATCAATAGTTACGAAAACAAAATTCGATTTCTTGGCAAGCCTAATATTTTTCCAAAAAAGATTAATTGGCTTCAATTTGATATATCGATCATCTAAATCGGTTCAGTGATTCAAAAGTTATGAATTTTTAAAAAAGGCACTTTTAGGAAAAAGTTGAAAAAAATGATTTTTCGGACCACCCTAAAATAAGAAAAGGTCACCCTAACGAAAAAATAAAAAATACGGGTCTAATATTTTGCAATAAAGAAAGAAACTACCACTTTTCATGGAAATCTGAGGAGCACTATATCGGTTTGACATGAAATGGATGTATATATATATATATATATATATATATATATATATATATATATATATATATATATATATATATATATATATATATATATATATAAATTTTTCAATTCAATCAAAATATAGTAACAAAATAATTAGGTAAAACGTGTATACAATTCCTTCACATTTCCTCTAAACTAAGTATCGTAATATCAATTAAATTCATTTTTTTCTAAATTCAATACAAACCCAACGTTATTTATTTTTATTGGCAACACTGGAAAAATCGACTTTGTTTACAAAATTTATCGAAATCGACCAATCAGAAATCAGAACGACTGACAGAAATTTGGTCCGTATCTGACAGAAATTTGGTCCGTAAAAGACCCCCTATTGTCTGATCTTATCTTAGGTTAAAACGCGAATGTCGATAACTGGTCTTCCCTTTTCGCTCAGTTAGCGAATGTTTACTGTACTGTGATGTATGCTAATTGCAAAAAACATCAAATCTCATGCCCAAAACAGATCACTTGTTGGCTTCCTATACGTACATTGTCCACTCTGACTGAACAAATGAAAGTCTTTTAAAGACTTGGTTCACTATGACTGAACAATTCCAATCAATTAACAGTTGCGAGTCAAAGTGTGCCATTCTGTTATGAAAATTAGTGGGAGTAGGGGTGTAAGGTTGAAATTGCATAAACATCTGGTTGTGTTCAGCATAATAGTCTCTTCCATCTGCTACAGGCAACAACATGATATACCTACCATTTTCAATTATTTTAGGGCAGTATTCCAGAATAGAATCGTCAAATTCGAATTCATTGTCATCGCTACAGTCTAAACCGCACTTTGAAATATTTTACGATCACTCACACAGAAGACCAGCATTTTTCATTGATCCATTCAGTCAGATTGAGCCAAGTTAATTATTATTACAGTAGAACCCAATAGAAACTTTCATATCTTTGAATAAAAGGAGTTGATAGTGTGGAATGTAGATTCAATATACGGTTCGAAACATGTCCATAAAATAAATCAAGGCCCTGGAGTAAAAATGGTACGCATTTTATAGAAAAAAAAAGACTCAGATTCAGAGTCATTAAAATGTGCTACTTCGTGTTATTTACTTCATTTTCATCTCTCATATGCTCCTATTCCTACTAAGCCTTTTTGTCCAGTGTTATTTTAACAAGACAGGTTTTCTTTGTAGTTTTATTTGCGATAGTTAATGAAATCCACATATCTTACTGAATCACATAATAAGCTTTGAAAACATGATCGCTTAATTTTTGTTATATTTTGTTTGTTATTCAGGCATGTGGATGAGATTTGATTCGAGTAACGTAATTACTTAATTTGACTTGCATTGGATTAATTGTAGAAATTCGATTGCATAGAAGAGTCGCATTATGGATTTTTGATTCAACTCAGAAACTGATCATAAAGGGTATCCGGGACATGCTCGGAATATGTTTGGATGTGATCAATGAGGTTCTGATCAATTATTCTAATAAAAGAAACTTTTTGAATTCTGAGTAATTTCCTGATTTCCTGTATTTCCTGAACCCTACATCCAACCCAAAATTTGTTGCTGAGATACACACCGTCCATTTTTTATCACATACGAAACATGGAAACAATAAAGTAAAAATCTCTCGCAATTCGGGTTTCAAGAATCATTTTTTATCTAACACCACAATATTATTAAATTTTCATTTTCGAGAGTCGGGAATTCTAAAACTGAAATCGAGTGGCCACCCTGATTGCGTCGAAAAGAATGCATATCGCGCTGGTGTGATCGATGTGCAGTATCACCCTGATGTCGTCTATAAACGACGCTCGTAGCGTCATTTTATTTTTTCGGAGATCGAAAGAACGTCCGAAATTCGTGCCTCTACACTAGAATACCCCCTTAAGCGGTGCCTGCTTACTGCCCATTACAACACGTGCTTTATTACCTTGGTTCAGAAAACACACCTCTTTCGGTCTCTGAAGCGCGTGAATCTATCCAGGAATAAAAATGGAATTTTGTTACGTACCGATCACACTAGCGGGCGTATCGAAAGGAGATAGGAAACTTTTATTTATTCTCAACTAGCACCACAAGGGGAAACCGTAATCCTAGTATTCACATGCTCGAGCGCATAACGCAAGTGGGGTAAGTGGGGGCAATTTGGACTTCTTAAGCAAATCGCGTAATATTTCCAAACCAATGCGGTCCAAATAAAAAATTTCACATTGAACACGGAGCTATACTTGTTTTCTCTCAATCAATAATATTTAACCATTATATTAAGCTTCAAATTACCAAATATATCATAAAACAAAAGAGATGATTTTTGGACATTAAAATTTGATGCGGGGTGATTTGGTACAGTGTGTGTTTCATCGAAAAAAGCATACTTATGTTTATGTAAAGTATTTTGGGATAATATTACAATCAACAACAGTGTTCTGGAATCCATACCAGGTGTCTTGGTCAAATTCCAGACCAGAAAAATTGCATTGAGACCATTTCGAATTCTGCATGGATCTTTTCACTGTTGCTCATGCATTTTCAAACACTTGCTTGGTCAAAAAAAAAATCCTTCCTTGATGGCATGTGTTGCTTTTTCAAGTTCTTCCTTCTTCCAACGTTATTTGGAATCAGTTAGACCAAAGAAAACCTTCAAACCTGTATGACAAATTCACCCCACAGAGACATGTCCACGTCACCCCACACAACATGCAAAAATTAAAATAAAATTAATTTTATTTATTCTTATCAAACATACAGTTTCGCTGCATCAAATTGTTCCTCTTCTGTAGCCGAACAGAACTTTACTACACAATACACGAAAAGTTAGTTTAAACAGCGGAAAAACCTTAAAACCACGATCGAAAAAACTCACATTTTCTGACAATCAAAGTGCTTGCTGTGCTACCATTTTCCTCCACATGTTAAACTTTACCAAAGTTGTTTACGTTAAGTAAATACGGTTCGACAATAGAAGGAGAAGACGTTATAAAAAATCCAAAATGAGCCGTACTTTTTGAGATGAAGGGGTGGTTCAAATCACCCCGTATGACCAAATCATCCAAACTTACCCTATCTCTTTTCTTTTTTTTTGCGCATTCCATCCCATGATAAAAAGACTTTGTGAAAGGAGTTCAGCTTCTTCAAAACATTTCGTGTTTCTTGAGCATCTCCAGGAGCGCCATCTATTCGGAAGAGATTAGTTTGCTTCCTTCGTTTCTGTCGGTACCATTTCACGTTTCGAATCACTTGTTGCATCCTCCTCGCTCAGAAGCTGCTGTTGTCCAACCAAACCGTACTCAACCGTACCGTACGGTCTTTGCTGTGCTGCCGGTTGCTGCTTTGAAGGTATCCCACCAGTATTTGAGGGGATCACACAGCTCGTATGTTGCACCGATTGTGTCACATTTACCCGAAAGACAAGTAACCCGAATGATACAAATATCGGTATCCGGCTAAAAACTCGGAAGGTTAAAAACGTAAAAAATAAAAAAAAAACAAAAAATTTCATATTATGTCACTACTACAAACAAACATATGCTAGAGAGAAGCGGAGAAGTACAAATATCGCCGTCGTGAAGTGTTTTCGTTTGCATGCCAGCCACACGTCAAAACCACGCTCACGACACGTCATCCTGGTGTGAACACATCGGTAAGAACACACACGATTAATCGTAAGCGTCACACGCCCCGCCCAAGCCACGCTGACGTCCCGCTGCAGTGAGAATAAGGCCTAATGATACAAAAGGTGTATTTAACTAGCTAGGTTTTCTGTGTACATTTGCTTCAGTGCATGTTGTTGCTTTTTCTATAAGTGGAGACGGACCTCAGGAGGGCAAACAGCGCGAAAATAGGAGGCTTCTAATCGCCGCAACCTCTAATGACACTGAGTGTATTCTATTTTTCGTTTTAAATTTTTCTTATTACAATTTTTCGTTTTACTGTGAATTTTTATAACTCTCATGTTTTATTGATTTAATTTTATTATCAGCAGATTCGACAAAATCGAAATTTTGTCGGATTTTTTCCTTCTTCATTAGGGTATTTGCTACATTCGGGTAAACATGTTTCAAGTGGATGTTATTCTTGCCAGAACTGCAGTCATCGTATATGTGTTACCGATGATTATTCAGCCATTCCATGACAAACCGATATAGTAGTTCTCAGATTTTCGTAAAAAGAGGTAGTTTCGTTCTTTATCGCAAAATATTAGACCCGCATATTTTTTTTTTGTTAGGGTGATCCGAAATTTCGACTTTTTCCCCTTTTTTCCAAAATTGTCATTTTTCAAAACAATCATAACCGATTTAGACGATCGACATATCAAATTAAAGCTTATAAGCTAGCCATTCTTGGATGCTACGCTTGCAAAGATTTCAGGTTTTGGTTTTGTCATTGATTATATTTGTTTTTCATAGTTTTCATGGTCTCGGAACCAAGGGCGCTATATTTTTTTATATTTTTTGTGGAAAGCTGAGGATATTTTACATAACATATCTCGAAACCAGGGAGGCGTTATTTCCGTTTTTGATTTATGATTTTTCAAAGTTACTCGATGGTTCAAAAAATCATTTTTCCCTTTTTTCCCAAAAATGAGTTTTTTCAAAAATTTATTACTTTTGAACCACTGGACCGATTCAGATGATCGACATATAAAAATAAAGCCTACTAGTTGGCCTTTTTTGAAAAAAAATTAATTGGATTATAGTCAAATACATCCTGTCTAGTCGCATAGAAACATGGAACCAAAACTGGAAACATGTTAACTTTGAAAAACCATAACTTAAAAAAGAAAAATAACACCTCTCTGGTATTCGGATGTATTATTTGAAAAAAAAAACATCAGCTTTCAGTAAAAAATATTTAAAAAAATTGCGCTCTTGGTCCCGAAACGATGTAAGCAATAGAAAACAAATATAATCAATAATTACGAAAACAAAATCCATTTTTAGCCACATTGACCTAGAGGCGAATGAACATCAAAGTTTAAAGCCTCTTAAAAACAAACAAAGAAAGAAAGAAAGCCACAGTGTAATATTTTTTTCAAACAAGACTAGCTTATTGGCTTTAATTTGATATGTTGGTCATCTGAATCGGTCCAGTATATCAAAAGTTATGATTTCTTGTAGTGGAAAAAATGATTTTTCGGACTATTGGTTAACTTTGGAAAATAATAACTCAAAAACGAAAAAAACGCCTCCCTGGTTTCGAGATATGCTATGTGAAAAATCCTCAGATTTCCAGAAAAAATATAAAAATATATAGCGCCTTTGGTCCCGAGACCATGAAAACTATAAAAAACAAATACAATCAATAATAACGAAAACATCATTCAAATTTTCTGTAACTGTAATTGTTTTTTTTCCAAAAAAGACCAGCTAATTGGCTTTAATTCAATATGTCGTACATCTGAATTGGTACAGTGGTTCAAAAGTTATGATTTAAAAAAAAAAAAGTAATTTTTGGCAAAAATGCGAAAAAATGGATTTTTCCGGACCACCCTAAAATGGAAATGATCACCCAGTCCATGTAGCTGTCGATAGTATCAAAGGTAATAATTGCCAGTCAAAATAATGGGAAATAATTCTTAACATGGACTTTCCTAAATAACCATTTATTATTTTTTGTTTGATCAGTTTATTTTTCATATCTCCGTTAGTACAATACTATATATATTTGAATATTTTCTGATCTGATACAGTTCTCCTGGATCTTTGGTTGCCGTACCGGAAAGCTATCTACCGGGTTGTAAAGCAGTCCTAGTATTGTGTGCGCAGGCTTCCGTTATCTGTCATCGCGATTTTGATTAAAAACCAGTCCCCTTTCATACGCGCGACGAGTGACGTGAGATAACAAAGTGTCCCGTTTTATTCTGGAAGCCACCTTATATTTCAGCTCTTATTTGATACACGAGTCGATAACATATGAGAACACGACTTCAAATCTTACCTGGTGACAAACGCCATGCCATTCGACTTCGGGAGCAGTGTGACTTGGGCCATCTCACGTCATTCGCCGCGTGAAATAAAGGGAGTTTATGTTATCCGATAAAGCCTAATGGTTTTATTGTTATTATATCTACACTGTTTAATTTAACGTCCTTCTTTCGAACATTGCAAATCCGGTTGATATTTTGAACATTGAAAACTTCCCGCAAACCGTAACATTACTGGGACACTTGTGTGATATCAACACAAAATATGTTTTTCAAAAGAAGGCCATGGGCGAAATTGCTCATGAATACAATAAAAATAATTAACACATCTATGATTTAACCATTGTACATGCGACCATCGATACAAATGAACTTGCCACTGAAACAAACATCGCAAAAGAAAAGAAAAGGAAACCTTGGAAAGAGTGCGATGCAAGCAAATGGTTTACAATCATTCAATGTTCATACTCTTGATCACATAATGAACTATCAACGCGAAAATAACGAATCCGATCAACACGATCAGATTCGTGTACAGGGAATGCCAAATGTTATTATCGTCAGTGTTTGAAATTATATTCACTCCGCCCTCAGCTGGTTCGGCTTCTATTCCTTCCGTCGGCGTTGAGCCGGCCGCTGTGCCATTGCTTACGATGGAACCGTTATTGTTGGTCACATTTTGTTTTCGATGTTCCTCGAGCTTCGCCAATCGATCGTTAATTTCCTCACATACTTCGGGAAATAATTCACGAAACACTTCATTTTTCATGTTGAATTCTAGTGACTGGCGAGCGTATTTCCGCTTTTCGTATGTGGTTGACTCACAAGAACCGAGAGTAGGCGTTGTTTCCAGCATAAAACTTAGCAGACCTGGAAGATGATTGAAGAACATCAATTTTCGAAAAAAAAACTTGTCTCCATCATTGTGCGTGAAAATGCTCTAGCTTTTTTTTTTTATTGATTCTGCTAATCATTTAAGACAATTCGCAGCTTACCTACTAACCTGTTAAAATAGTAGCCACTGACCAGGCTGGATTCCAAGTATCCGGATGAAAGTCCGATATGCTCAGACAAAGCCGTTTATTCGTCTTAAACCGTCCATTAGGCGTAACCATATAAATTGATGGTGGCTTGAAGGGGAACTCCTTGGTGAAAAGTAATGTTCCGTGGTAATAACCTCCATGATATGGTGAATCTTCCGGTCCTTTGATAACATAATGCCACTCAAGTATATTCGAGGGCAGCGGCTCCGCAGTGATGTAGGGCACTAAAATGTATATCAAAACTTCAATCGTACAATACAATGTATTTTCGAAGGAAAGCGGAACCGACCTGGATCTCGTTTCAGACGCATATAATCTTGTTTCAAACGTGATGTTGCTGTAGGCTTTTGATTGGTCATGATTTATTTTCAAATAATATACAGTGCAGGAACCAATACTGAATGGTATGGTGAGAATGGTAATCTTGTTTTTTTTTTCGTATAAACAAGTACACGTAATTGGTATTTTTACTGTTTTTCACTATCCTCAATTATTGCAATTTCCATTTGTCAATTGGAGGCTGATTATTCACCTTTTTACTCGTCGATTGATTTGTTAGCAAGGGAATCGATACGTGTACTAGGTGCTGCAAAAATGCTGAATTTGTAACAATTTTTATTATAAATTTAAACACATACGTGAATATTACTATAGGACGTAAAAATATACGATGACATGCGAATGACATCAAAACAATGAATGTTGCCCAATCAAAGCTCCAGTGGTGAGTAAATGCAGAAATTACACACTAAACATATGTATTCTGAATTCTTAGTCTATACGTTAGAGCTAACATTCTCAACATTCTACGTCATTAAAGTATAATGGTTTCGTGCTAAACCAATTCTGACCAAATTTGGATCATTTGAACTAAGTCCAATAAAGCTTTTGAATTCATCCATTGCATGACAGATAACTGTTTCTTCAGGTTCAATTTAGATAACCTAGATACCAACGAATTCAACGAATAGATATGTACGTTGCACTTTGCTGATGATACGATCAATGTGAAGCCTGAAGATCAGTTGTCTGTCTAGGATGAGTTTCAGGTTGATTACCTCATCACTGTACAATGGAATCTCCAAACTTGATTCAATTCAACAGAATACTATTTTCCAGCTCTTGCAAAATTCTGTCAGTATTTCAAATGTCAGATGTTTGTATAATAGGGCCTTGCACTCTGTCAGAGCATCTAGGCCTTCCTGTAGTCAACGTGTATTGGCCCGTTCGATGCATCCCTCATACAATAAAGTCGTGTCGTCCGCAAAATGTAACAATACACTGCTATTCGGAAGAAGTGGTATATTCGATTTTGTGTTGTACAAGTAAGTCCGAAAAGGTCTATTAGAAATATAACTTCTAAAACATCAACAAAGGAAACTCGTATCGGTGCAATTTGTACACCAGACTAACGTACCTCACAATTTCAAATGCTTTTTTAATGTCCAAGAACGTCATGTCGTCTTTCACGCCGATTTGTTCCGCCTGATGTTATTGGTCACTCGATTAAAAGAATGGATGATGGATATTACTTCACGGAATTAAAACAGCTTCAAGAAGAAGACACTTTTCTCATCCACGTAGAAAGGAATTCAGCTTTGAATTGATTTTTAAACAGCTTGGAGAGGAGCAAAGGGCAGGCTGATGAGCCGACCCAAATAATATTTCCACATCAGTTTGACGTTTTCATTATAGTTTTGTTCAGCTTCATGTTTTTTTTTTATATCTGTATTATAGTGACTTTCAACACTTTTGGCTGGTTCGTCACTTTTTACTTTCAATTTTGGAAGAATGTTGGGAGTGAAAATTGAACTCGTGATCTTCAGCGTGAGAGGTATGGATGTTACCACTACGCCAGATCGGCTCCAGCTTTATGTTTAATAATGCCTGCACTATTTGTCATCAAAATCACTATTCAACCATTGTTCACGCAAATTGATAAAATTATTAGACTGTATAGCCAATGCCCAAGAAAAACAACCCCTCACAAGAAACGATTCTTCACCGTGTTTAACTGTTGCTTGAGTAGGCTGGATAGCTCAGACTTCAGGCTGTCATTTCTTTGTGTTCGACATTCTAATCGGTCCAAACAATCTTCTTCCAAAAGTCAGTATGACTGGAGCTCCTGGTCGTGGACCGTCATCATTCTCCTTGAACCGTTTTGCTCAAGTTTTGGTGTCAGAGGATCTTCAGAATAAATCATGCAAAATGCATACTCTAGTTGCAAATCATGACTATGTTCCAAAATTGTATAAAAATGTCAAAATAATGATAATATTTATATAGATACACAGTTGCATGTTAACCCTTTGCGGTCGTATTCAATTTGGACATGGGTGGAATTATTTTCACTTGAAAGAGCAGTGATGCATAGTTTGTATGAATGATAACTTTCATTTGTAATGAAAGATAAACAAGATTTTTTCATTTCGTTGTGAACTTTAGATGTGTATTTGCTGAGTAATGTGTTTTAAAATGCAGTTTTTATATAAAATTATAAAAAAAATAATATAAAATTAAATAAATTATATATTATATATTCTAAAACTCTCGCTCGTGTGCCATCGTTCGACACAGTCCCTCAAAATAAGGTCAAATGATTCCCAGCAAACATTAAATCGTATAACTTTGCACATGATAAGTCACATATAATTTCGTATCAAATCACAATCGCATAAAATATCAATCAAAATATCGATCATATATATAAAAAAATCGATGGATTGAGTGGTAACGTTGTCGTATCAAATCGCATATCAGTCCAAAAAGCATCGCATATCGTTATATACGGCTTTATATGCGTACAAAATATGGCATATACGTATATCGCCTCCACTTTTGTGTGTATATGCTAGTTATCTGCATCATATATCATACAAATGTGTCTTGGTTGTATGTATATCGCCTCCAATTATAGCTATTCATACGACAGCAAACATTAATGGGTTGATTCGACAACTCGCAAGCAGATCGGACAAGTTTTTAATCGATCCAACAAAGGTGTTTTTTCACATCGAATAATAGTGTGCTTTTCATCGGTTGCGCTTGCGAGTGTAGCGAAACTTAAAGTGGTGCGCGCTGAGGATCCAAATCAGACACATTCATCACAAACGCCACACAGCCGCGGCAAGTAGAAATTTATTTTTTTGTGTTTCCCTATCATTCCTTCTACCTTCTGTGCACGATTTACACCATTGTTCAACTTTGTGTTAACCAATCGGCAAACGTTGGCATTAGGGGTGATCATTATTTCTTATATACCGTTGAACTTTTATTGGAACTTTTTTCATTTTAGCATTTTTTAAATAAATTGAATTTAATATTCGCACCATAACCTTGTAAGAAATATTTTTTTTCACTTATTTATTTATTTTGATTATCATTATATTCTGTTCATATCGTACAGTTGACCGATTTTTTGACATAGGACTACGTCTTTCATTTTTATACCGGGGGGTAAGATCGAAGTTTCGAAAACGAAAGCGTTACGCCGAAGACCGAGATTTTGAGTGTTAATAGCTCCTAAACAACTGAACGACATGGTATGATAAACACTTCATTCGAAAGATAAAATGTCTACGCGTTCTATACTTGTTACTTTCTGATTCAAAAACTTGTTTCAATAGTCTTAAATTTGCTTTCAAAATAGGCTATTGAAATCACCAATCGGTATATAAGCGAGCGCCGCTCGGAAATCCACTCAGTTCTAATTGAACAGCGATTGGAGCATGTTGTCGCTGTTGTGGTGAAGCTCTTCATTTATCATGAAAGCGCGGATGAACGGTGTCACCAAGAGCCTGTTTGTGCACCTTAGGCCAGAAGGGAATCCATCAGGAGGAGAGTGATGCTACAAACGGTTCCCCGGGAAGATCTCGAAGCAGCCGCTACACACACACATACACGCACTGAATTCTTTCCGTTTGGATCGAGAAAGGTCCGGAAAATAATCTGCCAGTTCCTCTAGGAATTTAAAAATACATTCATGTGAAAGAGTTTATTTGAATGTTTTCTATCCATGTAACACTGTGACCAAATATGTTTCAATCAAGTGCTATTAACAAATGGTTATCGAGTTAGCATTAACCACTGGTGGGCTTCCAGTATCGAGGAAAATGTGGAAATATCTAATCGTTACTGAAAATAATCTGCCAGTTCCTCTGAGAATTTAAAATTACATTCATATGAAAGAGTTTATTTTAATGTTTTCTATCCATGTAACACTGTGACCAAATACATTAGGTTTTGTGATTTTTCAATTAATCGCAATCAACAGGATAGCTTCTGAAGATTATTCTTCCCCATCAGTAGGATATTTCCGTATCCAATATTGGATGCATAAAACCTTGTGCCTCCAACGTAACGCTCTCGTTTTCAAAGTTCTCCAAATATTCATTCATTCAGAATGAATTCAGATTCAACTTCATACAAATGATCTCTAAATCAACGATAGTCCTACGTCACCCTTGCGGTTATACCATAGATATAACCCACTTCCTGTTTTTATATGGCTGAGGGCGGGAAGGATCCTCCATCGACGCCATTGAATATTTCCGACACCGATCCTCCTCCTGAAGAGCAGGAAGATGAAGCAGAAGTTGAGGAAGAAACTTCTGTATATGAAGTTGGAAGTTCCGAAGATGAGGACATTGACGAAAAACAGGATTTTCGTCCTAAAGAATACCATGAAGGCTCCAAAGGTCCATTCATTGTATACTTTAGACGAAAATCTAAACCTCTCAATGTCATTCGTATCTCGAAGGAACTTACTCAGAAGTTTTCCGAAGTTACCGAGATTACACGGATGGGGCCAGATAAACTACGAGTTGTCGTCTCAAGCAGGACCCAAGCGAACGAAATCACGCGCTGCGACCTCTTTGCGATTGAGTATCGCGTATACGTGCCCTGTTGCAACGTCGAAATAGACGGCGTAATAACCGAAAAGGGTTTGACTCGAAAAGAGATTATCGATGGTGTCGGTCGCTTCAAGAACTCTTCACTAAAAACTGTGAAGATTCTTGCATGCGATCGACTGAAATCTGTGTCACAAAAAAATGACAAAAGGGTTCTCAATCGGACAAATTTTCTTTTCGTGTGACTTTTGAGGGTTCCGGCCTTCCAAACTACGCTGCAATAGGTGCACTTCGTTTACCTGTTCGGTTGTTTGTACCCCGGGTAATGAAATGCAACAAATGTATGCAACTCGGTCACACGGCCGCCTATTGTTGCAATAAAAAACGTTGCGCAGACTGTGGAGAGAGCCATGATGAGTATCCTTGCGCGAAAGAGCACAAGTGTCTTCATTGCGGCGGGACCTCATGATATTATTCAATGCCCGGTGTACAAAAAACGAGGGGAAAAAATCAAGCTTTCCTTAAAGGAACGTTCCAAGCGGACTTATGCAGAAATGCTTAAAAGTTCCGTTCCAACGACTCAGGACAATCCCTACTCCATTCTGCAGAACGACGAGCCTGTTGCTGACGCTCCCAATGCAGGAAGTTCCGGTACATCGCAGGGTGCCGTCAGGAAAAGAAAAATTACTTCTTTTCCATCACTCCCCAGAAACTAAGTGGTGCGGACTCAATCCACTCCATTTTCAAGCAAATTCATGCATGTTTTCAAGCGATTTCTTGCAATAAATTCTCAGACCACCAGGGATGCCAGATTTCCAAATATGTTTGTAAATTTACAGACATATCTGTAAAACACTTTTTATTTTTGTTGTAGACTTTTTAGATATAACAATATTTCACATGTTTTTGAAACATAAGAGGCTTTATTCATCACATCAAAGATATTCGACTCACCATATGACATTTTTCCATAGTTTAATACAGAAAAGTTATTTTATTTAGTTTATATCAATACACATGACGTTAGACAAGCGATACTCAACCTGCGGCCCGGCAGTCCTTCTGGTTGGCCCATCTGGTGTGTATGAAGTTTGGAACTCGTACTTTTGCCCTGACATCATTGCAGACGAAAGAGAGGATACGGTTATTCACAACTAATGAAAAATTGCATTCTCTGCAGGTAAGGAAAAATCTTGAACGAAAATTGTCTCTGATAATTATTTTCTGTTCTAGATAAGATTGTTTTGCTGAAATGCAAGGAGATTTATTGAAAAATAGTTAAGTTAGGGTCAGGACTATGTCTTCTAAGTATTTAAACAACATCGATTCTTTTTTTAACAACTTACATTCGCTCTCGGGTCTGCTTATGACGAAATATGGGTTACTGTTCGAAATTGTTACCACAGACATGGTTCATGACCGTGTGGTGATCTAAAACTTGTATAGCCTTGCATGGCGGATCCACAAGTCCAATATATCAACGAAGAAATACTGATTTTTATAAAAATTAACAACGCGTGTAGTGTATGTGTAGATCGTTGAAACATTTAAACACACTTACAACACATAAGTTTTTAAGCGGTCCGAAAAATCAATTTTTTCCACTTATTCCCAAAAATGACAAATGAAAATTATTAACTTTTGAATCACTGAACTGATTTAGATGATCGACATATGAAATTGACCTAATGACCAAGCCTTCTATTAAAAAATATTTAACTTGCGAAAAAAAAATTATATTTTAGTAATTATTGATTGTAGTCGTATTTTTATTTTTTTATGACTTTGGACTAGAGGGCGCTATATTTTTTTATATTTTTTCTTGAAAGCTGAGGATTTTTTACATACCATATATCGATATCAGAGATACTATTTTTTTTCGTTTTTTAGATATGATTTTTCAAAGTTAACCGGTGGTTCGAAAATCATTTTTCGCCCTTTGTCCAAAAATAACATTCTGCAAAAAATCATAACATTTTAACTACTGAACCGATTTAGATGATCGGTATATTAAATGGAAGCCAATAAGCAAAATTTGAAAAAATATCACATTTGCGGGAAGTTTGGATTCTAGTAGCATAGGTCTAGTT
This sequence comes from Toxorhynchites rutilus septentrionalis, assembly GCF_029784135.1. Taxonomy (NCBI): domain Eukaryota; kingdom Metazoa; phylum Arthropoda; class Insecta; order Diptera; family Culicidae; genus Toxorhynchites; species Toxorhynchites rutilus. The sequence continues at coordinate 207,646,222 of NC_073745.1, forward strand.
TAGTCACATATGAATATTGATCGAAGATTCAAAACATGCTAAATTTACAAAGTTATAACTTAAAAACGATAATTATAGCATCTCTGATATCGAGATATGTTAGGTAAATAATCCTCAGCTTTCCATGAAAAATATAAAAAAATATAGCGCTCCTATGTTTAACCGAGAAAACTATAAAAAACTAACTGAATCAATAATTACAAAAATAAAAAATTCAATTTTTTCGCAAAAGTAAAATTTTTTCATAGAAAAATAACTCGTAAGCTTCAATTTGATATGTCGATGATAGGAATCGGTCTAATAGTTCAAAAGTTATGACTTTTTGTAGTGGGAAAAATGGGGAAAAGTTGTATACGAACCATCGATTAGTTTTTAAAAATCATATTTCAAAAACGAAAAAAATAGCATCTCTGATATTGAGATATTTTATGTAAAAATTCTCAGCTTTCAAGAAAAAATATAGAAAAAAAAGAGCCCCCTAGTCCAAAGCCATGGATACATTAAAAAACGACTACGACCAATAATTGCGAAAATAGGATCCATATTATCTGCTAGTTCAATATTTCTCAATTAAAGCTCATTGGCTTATATTTCATATGTCGATCATCTAAATCGGTTAAGTGGTTCGAAAGTTATAAATTTAAAAAAAAAGTCATTTTGAGAAAAAGTGGAAAAAAATGATTTTTTGGATAACCCTAAAATGGAAATGGGCACCCTAATGAAAAAATAAAAAAAATACGAGTTTAATGTTTTGCGATAAAGAACAAAATTACCACTTTTGACGAAGATCTGAGAACCACTATATTGGTTTGGCATGGAATGGCTGTATATATATACAAAATACAATCTTACGTGCAACGCGATGTACAAAGTATTAATGAATATGTGAAAATTAACGTTCAAAGACATTTCTATAAATCTGCACACTTTTACAGACTTTTCCACATTTTTAACAGACATTCACATGTTTTTACAGACTTTTTTTTAAAAATCATCTGGCATTCCTTCCTTCCACTTTTTATCGAATATTTTCAAATCGCAGGAGTAAACATTTACGTGACTCTGACTTCGTTTGTTTTCATTTCGCTGAGATGCTCTTTCAGAGATGCATTGGTTAATTAAACAATTGACGGAGAAATGTAGCTCGTTCATTTTATAATTTTAATTATTTTTGCCCTTGACAACAATACCTCTTTTATAGTGTTGATTTTCATAAGAAAAATAACACTCCTGATCGTTGGATCTTTTTTGACATTTCAATTGGATCTTTTTTGACAGCCGTTTTGATTCAGTCCGCACTACCTAGCCAGGAAAGATGACCGAAACTTCCGAAGTTGGAATGAACACTCGAATTGAACGTGCTGAGAATAAACCGAAGCAAGTACCTCCTGGTTTAAGCGGTTCTTCTACGCACCAGGGGTCCTCAGCACTTCCCGGAGCAGCACCCACCCCGTCTGTTCCATTTTCGCGGTCGAGGCAACAGACACAATCTGGTTTGCTTGCGCTTTCTGACCTGGTGGACAACATTTTAAATGCTTTAAATATAAATGACCCTCTTAAAAGCATAGTATTATGTTTGCTTCCGATTGTGAGAACATTTTTGAAAGAAAAATGTGGTTTTTTAGCAGCGTTCATTTCCCTCGATGCCTGATTCAGTGCAAGAGGTCAAGTAATACAGTGGAACTGCAGAAGCATCATCCCTAAACTAGATCAATTTAAATTTTTAGTTCATAGCTCTAACTGTGATGTATTTTCCCTCTGTGAAATATGGCTTTCTTCAGCCGACGAACTGAATTTCCACGATTTCAACATTATTCGCCTCGATCGAAATGACTCGTTTGGTGGCGTACTATTGGGGATCAAAAAATGTCGCTCCTTCTATAGAGTCACTCTCCCATCGATGACAGGCAGTGAAGCTTGCCAGACACAAATCAATGGCAAAGACTTCTGCATTGCCTCGATATATATTCCTCCAAGAACTATGGTCGGTCGCCATCAGTTTTTTGATATCATCGAAGCATTGCCGGAGCCGCGGCTAATCTTAGGTGACCTCAACTCCCATGGAACAGCATGGGGGTCACACTACGATGACAGCCGTGCCACGTTGATTTATGATCTGTGCGACAACTTCAACATGACAGTTTTAAATACAGGGGAAGCAACTAGGATAGCCAACCCTCCTGCACGGGCAAGTATGCTAGACATATCACTTTGCTCTTCTTCGTTATCCCTGGATTGCACGTGGAAGGTAATCCAAGAGCCCCACGGTAGTGATCACCTGCCAATAATTTTATAGATCGCCAATGATTCAAGTTCTCGTGAGTCAGTCGATATTGCGTATGACCTCACGAAAAATATTGACTGGAGAAAATTTGCAGTAATAATATCTGAAGCACTTGTTTCAATGCATGAACTTCCTCCACTCGAAGAGTATAACTTTACATCGAGTTTGATTTACGAAAGCGCACTTCAAGCTCAAAAGAAACGTGTTCCTGCTACCACTTTCCGTCGTCGTCCTCCATCACTTTGGTGGGACAAGGAGTGTTCAAAGGTCTACCTTGAAAAATCATCCGCTTTCAAAAAATTCAGGAAAACTGGATTAGTGGAATGGTTTCGAAAGCTCCAAGCTCTAGAAGCCAAACTAAAAGGTCTGATTAAAGCAAAAAAGCGTGGATACTGGCGAAAGTTCGTCAACGGTTTGTCAAGGGAGACAGCTATGAGCACTCTTTGGAATACGGCTAGGAGAATGCGTGGCTGGAACCATACAAATGAAAGTGAGGAATACTCTGACCGTTGGATTTTCAAATTTGCAAGAAAGGTTTGTCTCGATTCCGTTCCTGCACAAAACGTCGTACGCGACATTCCGCTCCAAGGCGATTATGAGAATTTTTCGATGGTAGAATTCTCAACTGCCCTCCTCTCATGTAACAATTCAGCTCCGGGTCGGACAAGATTAAATTCAACTTGTTGAAGAACCTTCCCGACTTGGCGAAACAGCGTTTGCTGAACTTGTTCAACAAGTTTCTGGAGCTGAATATAGTCCCACATGACTGGAGGCAAGTGAGAGTGATAGCCATACGAAAACCCAACAAGCCGGCTTGCGATCACAATTCGTATAGGCCGATTGCAATGTTATCCTGTATTCGTAAATTGTTAGAGAAAATGATTCTACTTCGTTTGGACAAGTGGGTTGAAACGAACAATTTACTGTCAAATACGCAGTTTGGCTTCCGCCGAGGTAAAGGGACGAATGATTGTCTCGCGCTGCTATCTTCTGAAATCCAAATCGCATTTGCTCGTAAAGAACAGATGGCTTCCGTTTTTCTCGATATCAAAGGGGCATTTGATTCAGTTTCCATGGAAATTCTCTCAGAGAAACTTCATAATCGGGGACTTTCGCCAGTTCTGAATAATTTCCTGTACAATTTACTATCAGAAAAGCACATGTTTTTCAATCATGGCAGCTCGAAATCTTCTCTATACAGTTTTATGGGCCTACCACAAGGCTCCTGCCTAAGCCCCTCTGGTATAGTTTTTACGTCAATGATATGAATGATTGTCTAACTAGAAACTGCACGCTGAGACAACTTGCAGACGATGGAGTTATTTCCATCCGGGTACTAATCCCGCCGTTCTGCAAAAATCCTTGCAAGATACCCTGAACAACCTGTTCACGTGGGCTCTCAAGCTGGGTATCGAATTCTCTACGGAGAAAACCGAAGCACGAACCCGCCCAATTCCAGCTTTACCTATCCGGCAAAGCGATCAGGCACTCGATGTTTTTCAAATACCTTGGAATACATGGGGAATACACATTGCGTATTTGAAACATAAATGCCAGCAAAGAATCTATTTTCTCCAAACAATAACCGGAACATGGTGGGGCGCCCATCCAGGAGACCTCATTCAGTTGTACAAAACAACGATATTATCAGTGTTAGAATATGGCAGCTTCCGATCAGCTGCCAGGATTCATATTCTCAAGCTGGAGAGAATACAATATCGTTGCTTGCGTATAGCAATGGGGTGTTTGCATTCGACACATACGATGAGTCTCGAAGTCTTGGCAGGAGTAACCCCGCTTACTCTTCGGTTCACAGAATTATCCTACAGATTTCTCATCCGTTGCAAGATCATGAATCCATTGGTGATTGATAACTTCTAAAATCTACTCCAACTGACTCCTCAGTCAAGTTTTATGTCTTTGTACCATGATTTCCTTACCCATGAAGTGCACCGAAGTGAAGTCCCTTCACCGGGTATCTCCAACCAAGTTTGCTTCCCATACTTTTGCAATTCCTCTGTCAATTTTGATCTGTCCACACGACAAAAGATCCATGGAATCCCAGATCATCTACGCTCCGATTATATTCCGCCAATATTTTCGGCAGAATATGGGAAAGTTAGAACTGATAAAATGTTCTTTACTGACGGTTCATGCATAAACGGGTCCACTGGCTTCGGCATCTTCAATGAAAATTCCAGTGCCTCTTTCAAACTCAAAGATCCTTGTTCCGTGTATGTCGCCGAAATGGGTGCGATATACTCTAGGGATCATTGAAACTCTGCCCATCGACCATTATTTTATTTTTTCAGACAGTCTAGCTCAATAGAGGCAATCCGCTCAATGAAAGTTGAAAGCTCATCTTATTTCCTAACAAGAATAAGACATCTATTGAGTGTTTTGGTCGAAAAATTATTCGAGATTACCTTAGCATGGGTTCCCTTTCATTGCTCGATTCCGGGGAATGAGAAAGCGGACTCGCTAGCTAAGGTGGGCGCTTCAGAAAGCACACTTTTTGAAAGGCAAATTGCTTATAACGAATTGTTTCACATTCCTCGTCAGGACACACTCGTTAGTTGGCAGCGCATGTAGAGTGAAGATGAGTTCGGTCGCTGGTTACACACGATTATCCCTAAGGTTTCGACGAAAGCTTGGTTTAAGGGATTCAATGTCGGTCGTGATTTCATTCGCGTGATATCTCAGCTTATGTCCAATCATTACAACCTAAACGCGCATCTCTATCGCATTGGGCTCGCAGCAAACAATCTATGTGATTGTGGCGATGGCTACTGTGAAGCATTCATATATTTACTGTACAGGTTCCTCAATGTAGTCGGTATAAACCTACAGTGAAATCACCCGACACAGGGAATAAATATTGAGTATGACTTACCGGCTCGACAGTTGTCTGTTGTGAGAGGAAATGATGCCCAATGTAAGACTAACTAGTGTTGCCAGTATATAATATCAACATCACTGTTATACTGTCAACTGCGAGGAATAGGACGTTGTGTCTTTCACGCACCTCACAGCTACCACGACATCGAACATATTGTCTGGTCGTGTACCCGATTCCATGCTGCTCGCTCTCAGCTTTCTAGAGCACTGAGAGCAAAAGGCAGAAAATCGGATATCCCCGTTCGGGATATCTTAGGTAGCAGTGATCCTGATCTTCTGCTTCATCTATACCTGTTCCTCAGAAACGCCGATGTCAACGTTTAATGATGTTTCCTTCGTTGTGTCCCTGTTTCATATCCCTTCTATCCGATCTATAAACTTTTACTTAGTCGCGGCAATACATACACACACTCTTTACAGATACACGGGCCAAAGGTTGTGCAGTCCACTGATTATTCAACAAGAGCCAAAGGTTGTACCGCTCATGACAACTCTACACGAGCTGATGTTTGCGCCGGCTAGTGACCATTCTATCCTGGATTCCTCGAGTCGAGAAGACGCACCACGCTAGATATGGGGTACAGACTAGGGGGCGTTGCTGATTAATGGTCAGCTGCATCCCAAAAGGAAGTATCCCGTGTCGGGCACAGGTACAGAGCATTGGAGACAGCAACATCACTATTACGAAAACACTTGTAATACTAACCTCGAGCCAACCGCGAGTAATCGGTTACATATTACTAACATAGTTATAAGGCAAACATTGTCGAAATATTGAACTCCCGGCCCCGTCAGGTTGACGCCATATGAGTCCTGGTGTTTGACTACAGTTCTGCACGGTAAAAAAGGTTTGGTGGCTGTGAACAGACGTAGGAACGCGAAGATTAAATTTTTCACTTGCCTTACTTTTTCCAAAAATGTACACTTTCGCGGGGAATTGAAATTTGAGCAATTTTTAAAAAATAATACATTACGTGTCACTTCTTTAAAAAATCAACAACAAATTTCGCACGAATTATAACAAGTTTATAATTTGTAGGCCATCCTTAGTTTCTAATCAATTCAAACAACGTATTCGGCCAAGTTATGGCATGTGGAAATTTGAATCTCGCTCTACGCAGAGCTCAATAAAACTCGCATACTGCCTATTCTTCGGCAGTTCTATTCTTCGTGCGATCAATCTACATAATTTACCGATTGGGGTGAGAACTGGTAAAAAAGCAGGGTAGTCCAGAATCGAAGCCCCAGTTCTATAAACCATGTAAAGGACTTCCGACTTTAATGAAATGAAGCTTTATTCTGTTGGAATAACACGGTGGTTCCGATGCAAGAACAGCAGCAAATGATTCAAGAATACTTCCTTGATCTCCTGTTGACATTCTTTGTTTTAAAGAGGCTTTAAACTTTTCAGTTCATACACCTCTAAATCCTTGAACTCCTAATTTCTTATTCGCGTGAGTGGAAAAGTCATTTGAAACAGTCCCTCCTGAGAAACAAAATCTAAATAAAAAACAGGAAGTGAGTTATATCTATGGTATAACCGCAATGGTGACGTAGGATTATCTTTGATTTAGTGATCATTTGTTTGAAGTTGAATATGAATTCATTCTGAATGAATGAATAAATGAATATTTGGGGGACTTCGAAAACGAGAGCGTTACGTTGGAGGTACAAGGCTTTATGCATCCAATATTGGATACGAAAATATCCTACTGATGGGGAAAAATAATCTTCAGAAGCTTTCCTGCTAATTGCACTTGATTGAAAAATCACAGAACTAAATGTATTTGGTCGCAGTATTATATGGATAGAAAACATTAAAATAAACTCTTTCGCTTGAATGTAAACTTCAATTCCAAGGGGAACTGGTAGATTATTTTTCAGCAACGATGATCCTCTCGATGAACCACTCTCCTCCTGATGGATTCCCTTCTGGCCTAAGATGCACAAACAGGATCTTGGTGACACCGCTCATCAGCGCTTTAGTGATAAACGAAGTTAGCTTCACCACAACAGCGACAACATGCTCCAATCGCTGTTCAATTATAACTGAGTGGGTTTACGAGCGGCGCTCGCTTATATACCGATTGATGATTTCAATAGCCTGATTTGAAAGCAATTTAAAGGCTATTGAAACAAGTTTTCGAATGAAAAAGTAACATGTATATAACGCGTAGACATTTTATCTTTCGAATGAAGTGTTTATCATACCATTTCGTTCAGCTGTTTAAGAGTTATTAACGCTCAAAATCTCGGTTTCCGACGTAACGCTTTCGTTTTCGAAACTTTGATTTTACACTCCGGTTGATGACGATACACTCGTCTTTACCGCACTCGAAGGACTTCTTCGCTAGATGATACTAGCAACCGAAAAGCACGCACTCCAAAACTTGTGCACAATGCACAATAGAACCACGCGAAAAGGACAATGTCCAGTGTCATCGACCGACCAACGAAAATGAAGAGACCGAACTGTGATATTGAACGTATATTTGGTAAAAGAGCGTCAAGCTTTACAAAATGTGTTGCTTTTATAGTGACCGTCGGCTATCGGTCATTTCTCGTTATTCTAATTCCCTCTCACACTGGCTTAGAATATTTGAATTACAGTTCATTTCATTTCGAGTGGTACCTTACGAGTTGGAACGGTAGGATGAACTAACAATGTTTATGGGTAATTCCAACATTCCGGCCACCTTGAAATATGAGGTATTTCAACATATCTTAATTCTACTATTTACAAAATTGAATTCGTTGTTTCTTCCGTTGTAACACTTCGTTCTCCGGGTGCCAAGGGCGACGTGTGGATGTAGTGATGGATTGCCGTAATGAACAGGTTCTCGTGTTGATTCAGTAGCGAATGTGGAATGGTGTACCTCGACGAAGACCGAGAAGCAAGAAAACACCAGGTAGATCTTTCAAGACAAATATATTACATTGGACTTGCAATTACCTGTGCAAAGCGCAGGTGCGCATCGAGCAAGTTCTCCCTTGAAGGGTTGCTCTACCTGGTTAAGCGGTTGAGGTTGATTTTGCTGATGGAAGTAGAGCAATGCGTGCTACGGGACGGATGACCTCTGTAGCTGATGCTGTGCGGAGTGTCACCACTCGAACGATGCCATCTTTTCCTGGATGAAGCTTGACGACTTTCCCCAGCGGCCAATTTGCTGGCGGAACGTTGTCCTCTTTGATGATGACGACGGCACCGACTTCGACGGTGACTGGAGGATTGCAACCCTTTGTTGCACGAGATTGAAGCTGTTGTAGGTACTCTGGGTACCAGCGGGACCAGATCTCCTGCAGACGTTTCTGGGTCAGATCCCAATGATCCAAGCGATTATCGGCAGTGTCCTTCCAGTTCGGATCAGGAACTGCTTGTAGACTGCTGCCAACAAGGAAATGTCCTGGCGTCAGGACTTCTAGGTCGGATGGGTCCTCGGGTATCGGAGTAAGCGGGCGAGAATTGAGGCACATCTCGACTTGTGCCAACAATGTCAACAGGTCTTCGTAAGCGAGATTGACGTTTCCCACGGTCTTTAGAAGGTGCGTCTTCGCCGATTTGACGGCAGCCTCCCAGAGACCACCGAAGTGTGGTGCTCGGGGCGGAATAAACTTCCAAACGATCTCATTTTCGGAGCACCAATCGAAAATTTGATCACGGTCAACAGCTTCCACCTTCAGCATACGGTAAATCCTGTTCAAGGCATGAGAAGCTCCTTTGAATGCAGTTGCGTTGTCGGAATGGAGCTCGACAACTTTCCCCCGGCGAGCGACTAGACGACGGAGCGCAGCTAGGAACGCTGGAGTCGACAAATCGCTCACTAGCTCGATGTGGACAGCCTTGGTTGAAAAGCAGACGAATATGGCCACGTAGACTTTTGTAGGACCACGATTTCGAACTGCTGACTTGACGTAGAAAGGCCCACAGTAGTCGACACCGCACACGGAAAAAGGACGCGTTGGCGAAACTCGCGATACCGGGAGATCGGCTGTGCTCTGCTGGACTAGAGTGGGCTTGGAACGGAAACAAGTGTGGCATCGGTGGAAGACGGCTTTTACTAGATTTCTGCCGCCCAGAATCCAAAATTTCTGGCGGAGTGTGGCTAGCAGGAGTTGCGGACCTGCGTGCAGTAGCTTTAAGTGGTAACTGCTAGCCAACAGAGCAGACAGCGGGTGTTTAGAGGACAGTACGATCGGGTGTTTAATTGCATCGGACAATGCGGAGTTACCAATGCGACCACCGACGCGAAGGATTCCATATTGATCAACGAACGGATTCAGCCATTTGAGCGACGATGATTTTGAAACACGTTCGCCGTTTGCTAGATCGTTGAGCTCCTCAGTGAAAATCTGGCGCTGAGACAGGCAGCACAGTGATTGTTCGGCGTGTTGAAGCTCCTTGGTGGAAAGTCGTGGTATGGATGAGATATTATCTCCTTGAAGAACGATAAGTTCGGTGAACAGAGGATCGGATTTGCGTTGTTTGGAACGATCCTTCAAGTATTGTAGGTAGCGTATACAAAACGCTACGACTCGGCGTAGTTTCCCGTACATGGAATAGCGTGCGAACAAATTTTCGCTGAAATCAGTTTGTGCTGCAGTCATGGTGACAATTGTAGTTTTGCGCCCTTCCTCGGACGCTGCGGTGGAGTACTGCTGGTCGATTATGGTCTTGGGCCACTGATCAGATGTTTGCGATAACCATGGCGGGCCATATCACCAGCGGGAACGATGGACAATGTCTGTTGGGTTAAGACCCCGAGAGACGTCATCGGCAGGGTTCTCATAGCCTGCGATGTGTCTCCAGTGAAGAATATCCGTAGTGGTCTGGATTTTTGACACTCGGTTAGCAACGAATGTCTTCCAACGAGTTGGAGATGAACGTAACCACTGAAGCACAGTACTGGAATCCGACCAGAAGAATGGAGTGACTGATATTTTCAAAGACGCTTCTACCTTTTTGTAGAGTTGTGTGGCTAAGTGAGCGGCGCAGAGCTCAAGTCTGGCGATGGAGTGGTGAGTGGACAATGGAGCTACTTTTGACTTCGATGTCAACAAAAGTACTGTAATCCCTCTCTGCGATTCCGTGCGAACGTAGCAGCATGTGCCGTAGGCACTTGTCGAAGCATCGGCAAAGAAATGCAGCTGAATATTGCTGACTCCAGAAGCCAGCACCAACCGAGGAATACGGATATCGGCGAGAACGTGAAGAGTAGTGTGGAAGAGCTTCCACTCAGCTTGAAGTTTCTCTGATAGAGGTGAGTCCCATTCACAAGTAATACCATCGCGCTTCAATGTCCACAACCGTTGCATGAAAAGCTTCGCTTTGGTTGTCGTTGGACCCAACAGTCCCAATGGGTCGAATATTTGAGCGATGTATGACATCACTTTTCGCTTGGTGAGAATGGCAGCAGGGAGAGGCAATTCGACCTTGAATCGAAGCGAATCGGCGATTGGTTCCCAAAGCAGGCCGAGTGTGGAAATTGTCTGCTCATTCTGCAAATCGTGGAGAGGCTGAACGGCTCGATCTTCCGGTGGAACATCCTCTAGGACCACCTGGACGTTTGATGCCCACTTCTTGAGCGTGAATCCAGCGGAGTTAAGCATAGTGGTGATTTCTTTCCGCAGGGTGATGGCAGATTCTACGTTCGATGCTCCTGACAGTAGATCGTCGACGTAGAAATCTTCAATAACAGCTTCGACAGCAGTCGGATATAAATGCTCGTGATCTTTCGCGATCTGCTGAAGTGTCTTCGTTGCCAAGTATGGAGCACTTGCTGTTCCGTAGGTGACGGTCTGTAGCTCGTAGGTGAGAATCGGATCGGTGTGATTCCTACGATACCGTATGCGAAGGAACGGTAAATCGGCAGAGTGATGCAATACTTGCCGATACATTTTTTCGACATCTGCTACGATGGCGACAATTCTTGTCCGGAACCTTAGGTATATCGAATATAGGTCTTGTTGAACCACAGGCCCAACAAGCAGCGTGTCATTCAAGGAATAGCCTGACGAAGTCTTGCATGATGCGTTGAAGACTACCCTGATTTTAGTGGATGTGCGGGATTCCTTGAATACGACGTGATGAGGAATGTAGCAATGCTGTATACGATCATTTACAGGCTCTTTCACCTTCTGCATATGTCCAAGCAACAAATACTCCTCCATAAAACGGTGATATGAGTCCTTGGTTGCAGGATCTCGTTCGAGTCGACGTTCCAGGCTCAGGAAGCGTCTGTCAGCGATTGATTTTGATTCGCCAAGGATGACTGAAGGATCTTCAACTCTCGGTAGACGCACGATGTACCTCCCAGACGAATCGCGCGTTGTCGTTGCAGCATACAGCTCTTCGCAACGACTTTCTTCGGTGGAATGAACCGGAGCTGATGGAATTGTTTCCATTTCCCAGAATTTTCTTAATGTAGCCTCTAGTCGATCATCTGCCGTGGAAAGAAAACAGAACCGTGGAATGCAGGTAGCCGTGCGAGATGCGGGACCAGTGACCGCCCAACCAAAAGATGTTTCGACTACCCAAGGAAGATTTTCGCCAAGATATATCTTCCTACCCGTGTGGAGTTCCCAGTAGCTTTCGCTGCCGATGACCATATCGACACTTCCAGGAACATTGAATAAAGGATCTGCTAGCATCACATTCGGCATCTTCCATGCCGAAATGTCAATCGGAATAGTTGGCAGCTCGACTGAGGGCTGCTTCAGGACCAGAAATTGTAGTTTCATCGAGCATACTTGATCTTCTGACTCGATGGTTGCAGTAATTGCACTGTTGATTGTCTTCGTGGACGATCCGATGCCTGCGACAGACACGTCCACCGAAGTTCGGCGACTGTAGAGTTTCTTCGCCAGCGGTTTCGATATGAAGTTCGACATCGATGCCGAATCCAGGAGAACTCGAGCTTTGTGTTTATTGCCATAATCGTCGACGATATTGAGGACAACCGTTTCCAACAGTGTCATGGTGCATGCAGTTTGAACTGCCATGCTGACTTGGCGGGAACCAGAGGATTCTACGATTTGTGACGTAGAGGGAAGCGGCTGTTGAACCAGAGATGCTGTAGGGACAGCGGAATTCGATGACATAGTAGATGACACAGATGAATTTATTTGGTTGGCTGATTTGGATGAAACCCTTAATGGAGTAGGATCGTGCAAGAGCGAATGATGCTTCTCGTGGCATGTACGACAAGTGAATTTCGAATTACATTTCTTGGACTGGTGACCCAAACTGAGACAGTTCCAACATAACCGTTTCAGCGAGACCAGTTCTCGACGCTGGTTTATGTTCTTTCCCAGGAATATCGGACAGGAACGCAACGAATGATTGTCCGAACATGAAAGCGGACAGGAGTAACTCGGAGTTGATGTTGATGCTGTGTTAGCAGACACTTTCTGCTTGAAGTACTTCTGTTGATTGCCGGCCACCTTCAATGAGGCTGAATGATGGCTATCTGAACCAACGGAATTGATAACACGAACCCGTTGATATAGAAACTCGATCAGTTCATCGTACCTAACATTTTCCTTTTGACTCGTTTTCTCCTCCCACGATCTTAGCGTTGCTTGGTCCAGCTTGTACGAAATTGATGAGCGGCGTGTCCCAATGATTCACGGGTTCACCCAGTTTAGATAGGGCGCGAACATGACGTTGATAATCGTCGACCAAAGTGTGAATGCGTTTCGCACACTCCTGCTTGACTGCTGGTAAGTCGTATAATGCGCGAAAGAGCTGCTTCTTTAGGAACCGTGAATTGTCGTACCTCTTTAGAAGTGCATCCCATGTAACTGCGTAGTTGTCGGCTTCGATGTCCACCGATTCAAATGGTTTCTTGGCATCCCCTTCGAGTGATTGAATAAGATACTGCAATTTTGCAACGGTGGGAATGTCAGCATTTGCATGAACCATTGACGAAAATGTGTCCCGGAATGAAATCCAACGAGAGAAGTCACCGTTGAATTTTGGTAAATCTATTTGTGGTAGACGGAGATGAAAATTTGACGCGAATTGTTGTGGACCCTGCAACGAATTGTTCAAAGTTTCGTTCAGATCCCCTGTGCGCTTTGCAAGAAGAAACCCCTTCGTTTTACAGAACCGTTGTTCGAAGTCCACTCGTTCCTCAATGTGCTCATCAAGTGACTCCGGTTTGTCATATTTTTCGATGATATCCTGACACTCCATGAAATTGACATACAACCGATCTAGGGATTCCAACCGTACACTCAGCTCACAAGCATCGCGCTCGTGCTTATATTCGCGTACAAATGTGTCCAACGCATTGCGAATCGCAATAAGTCTCTTACGCTGGACTAATCGCTCAGCTAACTGCTTCTCTGGTTTTGCGGACATCCCGAACGAAAGCGAAGCGGAAACGGCAGTAATCAGATGAAAGCGAAAATCCTTCCCAACGTGAACTAACCGTTTCTACGCGAAACCGTACCGGACGAGGGTGATACACAATCGAAACGTGTTAATCCTTCCCGAACCGGTGTATAAACCCCTTCGCGACGTATCAATCGAACGGAAGTGGGTCGTCTTAGTATCGAAATCGGACTCCTTCCCGTCGCGAACGTACCCACTTTACGCGGTTTCGCAAATCGAGGGCGCGAGCGGTTTTCCACTCGAAATGCGACCGTCAACCACCAGCCACAATAGCCTTTGGCTACCCACTTTCTTACGTTCTAAGAATTGCTACTGCCAACCACAAATATATAACTTGGAACAAACTCACCGGGATCAATCCAATGGGATGAGTGCTTGTATAAAGGAACAACGTAATGGCGTCAAGTTGTCCTAATGGAGTCCAGTTGGCGTGTAAGATGGCGTTCAGTTCTGTTCCAAGCCACGCCACCAAGCGTCCAAAATGGCAGCGGCGTCGTTCTTCAGAAAGGTCAATCACTTCACAACAATGGCTACTATCCGCGATGGCCAGACACAATGGCTGTCTTCTCCATATAACAGATTAACACCTGTCTTCGTGCAATTTCACGTGCGAAATTCTTGTCCACACAAAGTACACACACTAATTATTTGCCGACGGTGAATTTGTACCGTATTTCGAACGTAATGCTTACTATACCCGCGATCGAAATAATGGTAGCAGCGATAGTCACTATCGTTCACCCAGTTCACCGTCACACCAAGATCAATAATTAGTGATCTTATGATCGAATTTTGCTTCCCGCGAATACCTAATAATATTCGCCACTAAACCACGCGCGACGAAGTCCACAATTGATGGTGATTGAATCGAGATTAATTGTTCTCTGTACCTCCGAGGTTTACCCGACTTGGTAAAACCTCCCAGCGCACACGCACTGAATTTTTAATACCCTCCGAGGTTTACCCAACTTGGTAAAACCTCCCAGCGCACACGCACTGAATTCGGAACGCACTGCAAAGGATAGTGGCAGACCGTTGACCCACGCGATCGGTCAGATTTCCACTTTCAACACTATCGCGACGCGCACTTTCCGGTCTGAACCGCCTTCGATCCGGTTCGAAGGACCAATGATGACGAAACACTCGTCTTTACCGCACTCGAAGGACTTCTTCGCTAGATGATACTAGCAACCGAAAAGCACGCACTCCAAAACTTGTGCACAATGCACAATAGAACCACGCGAAAAGGACAATGTCCAGTGTCATCGACCGACCAACGAAAATGAAGAGACCGAACTGTGATATTGAACGTATATTTGGTAAAAGAGCGTCAAGCTTTACAAAATGTGTTGCTTTTATAGTGACCGTCGGCTATCGGTCATTTCTCGTTATTCTAATTCCCTCTCACACTGGCTTAGAATATTTGAATTACAGTTCATTTCATTTCGAGTGGTACCTTACGAGTTGGAACGGTAGGATGAACTAACAATGTTTATGGGTAATTCCAACACCGGTATAGAAATGAAAGATGTAGTCCTACGTCAAAATTTAAATAAATTTGAAATGGAATAAGGGTGCAATCGAGGTGTTTACTTGGTAATTTTTAATAAAAAATATTCAGGAATGTCTACGTGGATAACAGGGGAGGGGGTCTGGTCAATGTCCACGCTTGTCCATGGAGGGGGAGGGGAAGTTTAAAATCGTGCTTTTTATGGCCACCCCATATACTTGGGACCGCTCCTTCGCTCCTTACAAGCCCCTACTTCGTTAACACTAACACTATAATACTACAGATATGTACCACCTTCCCGTTCTGGTACCATTGCATCATATTAAACAAACCAAAAATATTGTCATTTATTTCAAGTGCATTGCTCGGAGAGACGAGGAAATTTTCATTTCAAATAATTCAAACTAAAACAGAATGGATTTTGTTCAGGAGGCAGTGTTTCTGGGAGTAGATGTGCTGCTGTTGGGACTGTGTTTAAAAGAATATTACTACTTCAAGAAAATCAGCAAATCGTTGAAGGTAAAGTTTTGCATTATGTCATCGACTGTTAAAAATGCATGATTTCCATTTCGAATACAGAATGCTCCCCAATTGACGATTGATGAGTCGCTGAGAGACAAATTGAAGCAGAGTGACGGCAAAATTAGGTACGGTGTTATCCGTGGGACAGTGACGCCCATCGGTACGCCTCTTAAGAGTGTAATGACCCCCTCTGTTACTGGTGTGCTGCAGGTTATGAAGCTTAAGTATGGCTAACGTTTCTAGGATCAATTCTTTGTGTATACAAATTTCGTTATTCCAGTGAACACAGGGTGGCTCGCGGTTTTGCCGGCTTTTGGGCCGAACAGCGGAAGCTGATACACATTTCGTTCAATGAGGTTCCGTTCTGTCTTACCAATGGAAAGCTCGGCGTTGAAGTTGTGGACGGTCTGTCTGCCGAGATTCTAGACATGGATACCGTTTATGATAACTATGAACCCTCGAGCTTATCGCTCTTCGATCATATATTTGGTTTTTTCTCTGGAGTGCGCCAGAAGGGAATGCAAACTACGGAGGAAATTCTCCGGAATGGGAGTTTCATTACCGCGGTGGGAGAACTCGAACTGGACGGAAACAGTATTCGTCTGCAACCTTCTCCCGTTGCGCCAATGTTTCTTACGACTGCCACAAAAAGTACACTGCTGAAGAAATTTGAGGAGGCGAAAAATTCTATGCTATTCAAAGTGATCGTCTGTGGAACGATCTCGGCGGTGCTCGTTGGATTGATTACGAGGAAGATCTACAAACGCAAGAAAATGGAATGGGACGAACAAGCTTTGCGAGATAAGCTGGAGAAAAGTAGAGCGCAGCGTAGAGCGTTGGCACGTCAGCAGGTTTTCAGTGACGACCAACGATGTGTGGTTTGCGTGGATAATCCAAAGGAAGTAATATGTTTGCCCTGCGGACATGTGTGCCTGTGCGAAAATTGTGCTGTGAAAATTAAACTGAACTGCCCTGTTTGCCGGTCTAAGATAGAATCCAAAGCTGCTGCATTTATCACGTAAACACATCTTCCAATGCTTGGCTTATTGTGTGAGGTAAGTAGACTTTGGGAAAGTATAAAATGCGTATATTTATTTTTTACATTAATGTAAATCCATGCTACATTTGAGATGTCTCTGTTGGAAGACTTATTTTTTGAGAAATCCTTACATGCACTAGCTGTTTCATTCACCCATGATCTTTTCGTAAGTTCGTTGATCGTCAACCATTCGTAGAAATACGCGATACTTCCGGTCGTGAAAATCTCTGTTTTCGTCACTAATATCAGGCTTGACGACTTCTGCAGTTCCACTCATTTCGTAAGCTGCCGTCTGTGGATAGATTAATCGACCTTGTAATGGTAACCAGCGCATGATATAAGTAGGTACATACTTTCAAATCGACATATAGTCCAGCAGCGCATGCTCCCATCATAGCTGACCCTAACAGTACTGCCTCCGTTTCATGGGGCAGCAACACGGGAATCGAACAAACGTCAGCATGCGTTTGAACGAATAGCGAGTTTTTGCTCAGGCCGCCACACAGTAGAATGGACCGTATTCGTTCTCGGCCAGATTGTGCCAAAACGTCCAGAATGTGTCGGGTACCGTACTTGGAACGGAAAATGAAGGGAAAATCAGTTTTATTATTTTATTTTAATGTAGGGGTGTTACAACTTCATAATCGGTAAAACTTCGACAAAAACATCATGGTTTATATTTGAAGGAATAATTTAATTTGTTGGATTTCCTTGTGATGAAACAAATCAGTTTTCGAATTTTGAACCACTTCTATTTCAGGTCTCTTTACATGTTTCAGGTAAATTTTTCCTGCAGGGAAAGTTCGGCAGCAATCACTGAGTCACCATTTCTCTGGACCAATAAAACGCCCCCGGAACTATCTACTAGTGACGAAAAACAAGGCTCAACTAAATTCCATTCAGGATGGTCTATTGATTGCAATAAACAAAGAATCGAGAAATTTTCAACTGTTTGTACAAGTCAGCTTACCTAGTTCTCTTTTGCAAAAACCAACAACCTTCGGAATTGTTAAAGAAAGTGGTTCCCAGTATATCTCTGGGTGATGAGATACGAAACTGGTTGCTCTGAATCAGTAGTGGCCAGGTATAGACATGGTGCGGGCCGTATTACAATTTTCATTATAGCCACGGGCCGCAATGATTTTTTTCACTCTTCATAATGAAATGTAAAATATACGTATTTAACTGGTACTTTTTTGACTCACTTCTTATTTTAAATTAGAAAGCATTCAGTTTTATACCTGTGAAATTCATAACTCGAGAACAAAACGAGATATAAACCCAAAACGTTTA
Organism: Toxorhynchites rutilus septentrionalis; assembly: GCF_029784135.1. Taxonomy (NCBI): domain Eukaryota; kingdom Metazoa; phylum Arthropoda; class Insecta; order Diptera; family Culicidae; genus Toxorhynchites; species Toxorhynchites rutilus. The sequence continues at coordinate 207,664,163 of NC_073745.1, forward strand.
TTGAAGGTACAAAAGTATCAATAATTGACATTTTTTGCAAAATTATTCGAACATCTCTTTTTCATGCAGAGTCGAAAACGCTAAGGCCAGTCGTCAGTCGGTGCAGCTTCTCGATATAATTCTTTAACGATTGGTAATTCCAATGAGAACGTCCGTAGGCACGCTCCTCCGACTTGGCCCAAAGTGAATAATCCGATGGATTGGAAAATGGACAATCATTTGCGGAAATGATGTCTGGTAGGTTTGTTGCTCGTTTTTTATCCGTTCTAGGAGTTTTTTGCACCGTTCCACACATATTCGCCTCAATCTGGGCGTCAATAAATGACTCACACATCGATGTACGCAAAAATTTATTTATCGAATTCATTTCGATTGATAAACGCTTTTGTTTCCGAAGAGGATTGCGTTGAACGCGTTTATGAACAACATAGATAACATTGTGCAGCCTCGGACGTCCTTTTTTGAGCCTATCGCCCACATCAGTTATTTATTTGTACTGTTGTAGTGTACGAAACACGAATCTTTCATTGATAGAAACGGTTTGAGCAGCTCGTAGATCTGTTTTGCCGTTTTCCAGCACTTAAATAACGTGACAGTTGCCACACGATTCTCGTACAGACCGAACTTTATTGTTGCTCGGAAACCGAACAAGTACTGATGGGACCACGAAATTTGGCGAGAGTGAAGCGGGGCATCGAACTACACGACTGCAGTGTTATCACTTTTCTTCGCTGCCAATTTCTCTGCTGACAGCAGTAGCGATTTTACTGACCGTATTATGGATATACTTGATAATGGGACTGATCACGAACGTCACTTCACGGTGAAAACGAAATGAATTGTATGCAATTTGTATGCATTTAATTTCGTTTTCACCGTGAAGTGATGTTAGTGATCAAGCCCAATGTGAATACGGTATCACGATTAAATTGGACTTCTTTACACCATTAAAAAGTTCCTACAATATATTTTGTTTGTTGCAACAAAGAAAATCCTCTAATACAAACATAGTCCAACACCGTTTCGATTTCACTCGAACTATTTTTCTTGAGCCATTTTATCTATATCAGCTTGAATGTGAGAGATAGCGTTGCGAAGCGAGTTTTCCAAATGACTGTCAGTGATTTTGTTCCTTAGCTTTGATTTCACTTTCTTCATAACTGAAACAATTGCTCACAAATATTTGTGGATTCAAACAAAGAAGTAATAAAATGATCATGTTTTATTAGTTCTGGAAATCGCGCTTCTGGAACAAATCTGGAGTAGCGTTTCAATGAGTTCCATCTTCATGTTTTCAGCGCCATGTATATCATCGAAACTGAAAGGAGTAGAAAAAATTGGAGAATTCTTTCATGTGCTTTGAAGTACCAATATCTGCGAGAAAAATTAGCATTGATCGACTGGGGTGCATCAACATTTTTCCTAGATACTGAAATGGTGAATGAACTCGACTGCTCTCTAATGGCGAGAGCAACACAAAATCGAATGAATTTTCTCCCAAACTTTCTCTCTCACTTATGTACTCACGTGTACATACATCCTGTTCTCTCTCATAAGATTTTTGAAAAAGTTTCCAGCAGTAAAGCCGGGTTTATACGTTTTCAGTTACTCGGTTGCGAGTAAACGCCAAACGATCCGAAGAATCACGAACTTTCGACAATGCTTCTTATGTATCAATGGCACAGGCTATGAGAAGAAGACATTTCGATGACTGCATAGTCGAATGGATCAAATGCATGCTCATAAGTAAATAAATCACCTCGGAGCTGGACGAGTCGTTGACATCTGTGATTGCAACGAAAGGTTGAACCACAAGAAGGGGTTCCATCACCTCTCCTTTGGTCACTTGTGGTTGACGACCTTCTGATTAGTTTGGAGGCAAATGGTTCCGAAATCGTGGGTTTTGCTGACGATCTAGACATAATGGTACATGGCAAGTTCGACGATGTGATATCGAGCAGGATGCAGATGTACTTTTTTTTTATTAAATCGTTTATTTTTACAGGCTCAGTTACATAAGTTTAAAGGAGCCAAACTCCTGACTGTATTGTTACAAGTATATATAAACATTTTTCCACAATTCTAATGTTAATGGTGTAGAAAACCGATTACTCGCGGTCTACTCGAGTTTAGAAGGGTGACATATTTTCTTCAGGAAAATGAAGGGATAAAAGGATATGTTGACAATGTTCACTCTCACATTCACACTCACATTCATTACACTCAATTCTTAAGCCTATCTTATATCTAATATGTTTTTACATTTCACCTTATTCTATTGTTAATAAGAAGGGATTTGATTTCTCGCGAAGGAAAAGGAAAAGGAGAATATAAGGATATAAGGTCAATCAGACTCGAAGATCGATAACTTTTAGGAAGACATATATTTGGGACATGTAATCAAGGTCTAAACCAGCCAACACATCTCTCACCGGCACATTGGGCTGCCTTCCTCTAGCCCGAAGAGAGTTTTCTGAATTCGATCTGGCAACAAGATACTCCTCGCACGACCAAACAACGTGTTCGATGTCATGGTAACCTTGGCCGCAGGCACAGATATTGCTGTCGGCAAGATCAAAACGAAAGAGTAGCGCGTTTAACGAACAGTGATTGGACATGAGTCGGGAGAAGGTGCGAATAAAGTCCCGACTCAAGTCCAGACTTTTGAACCATGGTTTGAGGCTAACCTTAGGGATAATTGAGTGGAGCCACCGGCCCAATTCATCTTCGTTCCATTTGCGTTGCCAGTTAACGATGATATTTTTACGAACTAAAGAATAAAATTCATTGAAGGCGATTTGACGCTGATAAATTTCGCCTTCAATTGCACCTACCTTTGCTAATGAGTCAGCCCTCTCATTACCCGGAATTGAGCAATGTGAAGGGACCCAGACAAAGGTAATGACATAACAGCGTCTGGTTAAAGCACTCAAAATTTCTCGTATTCTCTCAAGGAAGTACGGCGAGTGCTTTTCCGGCCTCACTGAACGGATAGCTTCGACAGAGCTAAGACTATCCGTTACAATGTAATAGTGTTCAACAGGTCGTGAGGCGACACTGTCCAGCGCTCAGTGTATTGCTGCCAATTCAGCAATATACACTGAGCAAGGATTCTGAAGACTGTGGGAGGTGCTAAAAAATTCGTTGAACACTCCAAATCCTGTGGACTCATTCATAGAGGACCCATCAGTGAAGTACATATTATCACAATTGATACGCCCATACTTTGCATTGAAGATCGTAGGAACGATCCCCGATCGATGATAATCTGGAATTCCATGGATTTTCTCCTTCATGAACAGATCAAAATATACAGAGGAATTGATGTAGTCAGGAAAACAAACACGGTTGGGAATATACAAAGAAGGATCAACCTGCATGGAGATGAATTCATGATATGAAGTCATGAATCCAGAATGAAAATTTAGCCCGATCAGCTGCTCAAAATTTCCGATCACCAATGGGTTCATAACCTTACACCGGATGAGGAACCGAAGAGATAATAAATTGAAGCGATCTTTTAGTGGGAGTACGCCTGCCAAAACCTCGAGGCTCATGGTATGCGTTGAGGGCATACATCCCAACGCAATACGGAGACAAAGATACTGAATTCGCTCGAGTTTAATGAGGTGTATTTTGGCAGCTGATTGAAAACAGAAACTGCCATACTCCATCACTGAGAGAATAGTTGTTCGATACAACATTATAAGATCTTCGGGATGGGCTCCCCCAGATGTACTTAAACCTTACACAATCATGGTGTATCTAAGAAGGTCTGAGCATAAATCCTTCAAAAACAACAATTCTCGCGTAACTTTTGAAAAGGTCCTAAGTAACAAATGTAAACAAATCGAGTTAATGGATGCGCACTATTAGTGCTCAATCATTGAATGCAATGCGAAAACAACCGTTCAAGTATCTATCCTTTTCACCTTTTTATCACCGATACAAAAAATATCCAATGTACAGATTTGAATTCCAAGCACTCGACTATTACTTCGGACGCCACTTTCCTCTGACGCTCGATACGTCCGAAGTAACAAAGCAATCAAAACAACACGGAGTCGCACTTCGGACATTTTGAGTTTTTGTTATTTTTGGGTGTTGCTATTATTTTTAGTGCAATTCAACGAGTTATAACAATGATGATCTGCTTTTAGCACGAAGTGCAAGTATTTGAAGCGTTGTTCAGTAGTTATTTGCAAATTGTCATCGTACAACGTAATTTGTCCAATGTACGAAGCGGTCAGTCAAAACGTCCAATGTAACATTTTTCGCTCGGAGACTTCAATTTCAAACCAAAATCACATAACATCAGTTACGATTGGTTTTATTGTCTGCTAGTGGTAAAAGTAGTGAGAAAGGTCGTTTCCTTTTGAAACAATTCGCGGAACAATGTTCCGGTCTTCAACTTCGTTTTTCTCGAGCTGTTGTGAATGTTACATAGGACCTTTTTAAAAAATTTGCGAGAATTGTTCCTTTCACCAAAAAGAAGAAATTGCATCTGCAGTCTCTAAATCTTGGAAGAGAGGAAATAAAATCCAGCGTTTCAGTCAAATATCTAGGCGTAATCCTAGACGCTAATCTAAACTGGAACGCACACTTAGATGCAATTATCAGTAAGGCCAACATTGCCCTATGGGCATGTTCTAAAATGATAGGCAGAACATGGGGCCTTAAACCAAAAATGGTTATGTGGGTCTACACTGCCATTGTGCGGCCTAGTATAACCTATGCCTCACTAGTATGGTAGTCAAAGACTAAGGAGATTGTAACTGGTGGAAAAATGTGGTCATAGAGTGAAATGTAGTAAATTCTTCAAATTTTCCCAAAAAAATGTAAAAAATTACACTAAAAAAACATTAAAAAATAGAAATTCATTTTTCTCGAAAACGTATTTTTTTCAAAATACCAAAATACAAAAAAAAAAAATATATATATATATATATATATATATATATATTATATATATATATATATATATATATATATATATATATATATATATATATATATATATATATATATATATATATATATATATCCATACATCGGAAGATGGGCACTTTTACAGGGAAAAAGTTTCAACTTTTTTTCGAATAGTCTTAACTCAAAAACTATAACACCTAAAAATGTTGACTAAAGAATGAAATGTAGGAAATTATTCATGTTTTCAATCAAAAATATCAAACAAATTAAAAAAAAAGAAATTTAATAGAAACAATATTATTTTGAAAATAAAAGTTATCTTTTTCTCTAAACATTTTTTTTTAAATTCTGAACAAAAATTGTATAAATAACCCATATAATTATCAACAAGTCACCAATACATCGGAAGAAGGGCACACCTACAGGAAAACAGTTTTTCCAAGAATTTTTTTTAAATTTTTTCTTTGAAAAAAAATACAACTAAAACTAATTTTGGTCCATGTCAAGGTACCGATATAGTGTATTCGACAAAGTTTAAGATCTTATCTTATCAAAATATGAACTTTTGTCGATGACATCAATTTTCTATTTTTTTATAGTTTTGGGAATATATGTCATTTTTGTATGGAGATTCATTCAGTTTGACATGTTCTCAGAAAATTATATGAATATCCCTTACAACTTCCAACAAGTCATCCATACATGGAAAGATAGGACTTTTACAAGGAAAAAGTTTTTTCTAACAACAACCTTTTATGTTTTATAACTAATTATATAATTATATTTTATAAAATAATTATAAAGTGTGAACTTTTGTTCTATCTGTCATAGTTTCTGGCATCATGGCTTTTTTGAGACTCCTGAAAGACTCCTCGTAACATTTTTGTGTGTAAATTCAAGCGTTTGACATGTTCTTCACGTGTTGCTCAATAAAAAAAAAGTTTGCAGAACATGTTAGTCGCGATAATTTACACACTAAATGCTACAAGTTAAACATTAATAGCAATTTTTCAAAGAAAACATGAAAAAGTTGTTGTTAGAAAAACTGTTTTCCTGTAGTAGTGCCCTTCTTCCGATGTATGGGTGACTTGTTGATAAATATATGGGTTATTTATACAATTATTGTTCAGAATTTAAAAAAAAACATGTTTAAAGAAAAAGATAACTTTTATTTCAAAATAATTTTGTTTTTTTTAATTTCTTTTCTTAAATTTGTTTGATATTTTTTATTAAAAACTTGAATAATTTCCTACATTTCATTCTTTAGTCAATATTTTGTAGGTCTTATAGTTTTTGAGTTAAGATTATTCGAAAAAAAACTTGAAATTTAAAAAAAAATTCTAATTTAAAATCTGTAACTACAAAATGTTGGTTGAAGAATGAAATGAAGAAAATTATGTTTTTGTTAAAAAATATTGTTATTTTTTTAAATGAAAAAAAAGAATTTGAAAAATTAAAATCCATTTTTCTCGAAAATGTTTTTTTTTTAAATTCTGAATAAAATATAGATGAATAGAATTACGAACAGGTATTCATATCTCGGAAGAAGGTCACTGCTACGGGAAAAGAGTTTTCCCAGCAACAACCTTTCATGTTTTCTTTAAAAAATTATTACTAATGTTGAACTCGTAACACTTTTATGTGTAAATTATCACGATTAACATGTTCCGCTAACTTTTCACTGTAAAGGTGCTCTTATGTACTTGTTGGAAATTGTAAGAGCTATTCATATAATTTTATTGCGAAATTTATAAAATCGTTTTCAATGGGGTATTCTAGTACAGAGACACGAATTCTGGACGTTTTTTCGAGCTTCGTAAAAATAAAACAAAAAAAATTTTTAGTATCCATTTTATAATTATTTGTTCATCTATCTTTTAACAATAGAACAAAAATTGAACGGAGAAAAAATATTTATAACTAGAATAGTTACGAGCTGATGAAGTGAGGGGGTTCAAAAAAAAGTTTTGTCATGGCGTACACGATTCCAGCCCTTCTAGTTATCTGAAACAAAAAAAATCGAACAGATTCTGAATCAGTAAAGATGCCGCTATCGCATGAACATCGGACAAATCGAAAACATATTTTTTGACAATTTGCGGTTTGCGGTTTGAAACTTTTTTTCTTACGTTTCCCGATTCTTTAAAAATAGTAAAATTTAAAAAACATCATATTTTAGGGGCTCATGCGATAGCGAGATGCCTGCAGATTGTATCCATATAAATTCGACATAAATCCGTTCAGTAGAATTTGAGATATCGTGTACGCCAGTTTGAAAAAACTAGTTTCGAGAAAAACTCGTTTGAAGTTCATTGTTATGGCCGTACCAGGTTAGATACCGCATCACTAAAATGGCTCTAACTCGGTAAATAATAGGATTTACAATAAGTCCTTTCTAGGGTATATTCCTGAATGCCTTAACTACAGAAATATGAGTGAACTTTTTTTTTTTCAAATTTCTAGACAAGAATACTGCCTTAAGAAAAATTAATTTGAATTTCTAATTTTTGTTCAGTGTTATTTAAAAAAAAGTTGTTTTTTATGAAAATTTAAAACAGACTTCTACATTTAAATCTGTGACCAAAATTGTGTAGGTATTATAGTATTTGAGTTATAAATTTTTGGTAAACATTAAGAAAAATACATTGTCCCTTTTCAAAAAGTGGTCTAATTCTGTTTTCAATAGTTCAAGTATGCAGAATTAAATGCCCAATGTTTTTACATCCACAAAGTTTCACTGTAATCTAAGATATTGCTGCCAATGGGCAGTCGAGTCGGCATGAAATTCGTCTATACTTACCTGAAACCTGAAATAAAGGGGGTTAAAAATTCGGAAATTGATTCGTTTCATCTCAAGGAAATTCAACACGGGGAAAACATTGAAAAAAAACGGAGAAAACATAGAAAATTATAAATATATATAACTCACTGCAAGAGCTTGGATCAGGGCTAAGTACAGCAACGCTAAGCTTTCCACATTCTTCGTCATAGTTAGACCTGAGAGCTAGAGAATGTGTTAAGAATGTTAAACAGGGTCACAAGGAAACTTCTTTACCATTCCTTTCAGCTTCGGATCCGCTAGTGGTGAACGATTGCCGTGGAAATCGGGCCAGATATGCAGAGAACTAGTTAACATATGTACCGATCGCATTTTTTTCCGTTCACACAGGTCACACAGGAATTCGTTTAGGAAAGTGTAAATGTTATTATTAGACCCATGTTCCTCCCGCAGTTCAGTGTAGCAGGGGTGGGTTTGTAGAATGTAGTCCAGCAGTACCCCAGTAGCACTTTGGCCTGCTTCGTTGAGGTAGAGATTGGGAATGATGGCATTTTTATATGGCCCCCAAATGCCAGGGGCCAAAATTGGAGCCTCGGTAAGACTCATATGGCAGGATGAAGTTCCACAAATTATGGCTAGCTTTGATGTAAGGCTTATGGCGATTTCTTTGTCTTTGCTGCGACAACCCAATAAAGCCAACGCTCCGGCATGAGCATCAATCATCGATGTTGCAACAGCGGTCCCTGGATTGAGTCCCATTGCGTCAGCTGCATCGCTTGATATTCCACCAGCAATTGGATCACCTGGATTGTTAACCTTTCGACCTATGAGCTCGAAGTTATTCTGTGTCAAATCAGATAGACCAATTTCGTTCAGAAAATCAGCGGACCATGATGCTTTAACAGCATCATAGTTCCATTTGCACACTGCCGAACAGATTGAACGGGATGCATTTCCCGTAGCTTTGTAGGTAAGAAAATCTGGAAGATCGAAAAATGCACCCGCTTTGATCCACGTCTTTTCAAACATGCTGTTTTTCAACCACAACAATTTTGGGCACTCCATTTCCAACGAAACAGATCCACCAACGTAGTTCAAGAGCTCATGTTTAGTAGAATTTATGGAATCTGCTTCAACTTGGGCTCGATGATCCATCCACAAAATGACATTCTGTTCACTCTCACCAGTGGTACTGATAGTCAGTGGACATCCTTGCTTATCCAATGCCACTAGTGAGCATGTTGCATCAAATCCGACTCCTTTTATTTCATCTTTTGAACAGTTCGAGGCCACATCCTGCTTATGGTAATATATATTTATAAATGCGTTAAGTCGTAATCAACAATACATACGCGAATGCATCCACAAACGGCGCTCCATATGTCTTCGGAAGATTGTTCGTAGTGATTGGGCAACGGATTCCAGGTTTTTATTGGTCTGACACACGTCTTCAACACCTCTCCTTTAAGGCTAACTAAAGCTGCACGAGCACTACCGGTTCCCACGTCGACACCAATTAGATTGATCTGGGTCATTTCCGTAGTCGAACAGAATTGTATTCCGTTATAGAGTCACTTTAGAGAACAGAACTATGTATGTCGTAAAACACTTGATGCTGTTTGTTTTTCTTCTCATGAGCAAAATGATAACGTTCGCTGATACAGGGTGTTTATGAATAACACCGAGCGATCATTCATTATTTGTTTTGTCTTGTCTTAACTCTTTCTAAACCTACGTTGTTTCGACACCTTCCTGTGTCCAGTGAGATCTCTCTGTAAAAGAGCGCAAAACTCGAATGTTGGCACAGTGCCAAACAAATGGGCACACATTCTGCAATGCATTTACTTTCGTTATCTATTATAGTATATTATAATGCGGAATATCATGCGATCGATCCGTTCCTAGGGAGCAGTGTTTTTTTCCCTTCATATACTAATTTATCCAAGAAGGAACGATTTGAACACCAATTGGCCATCGTTCTAAAATCACGCTTTTGTCGAAGTTTCTGGTACTATAGGTTACAACAATCTTGCAAGATAATCTCCGCTCCATCGATTCTGCTAATTGTTAGGGGTTGCAGTCGGCAAACGGAAAAGAATCCGTGATACGATATTTACCTTCCAAAACTGTGCCTTGCGAGTGAAACCGTTTTTTCATTACAGGGAATGAAGCAATGGGAAGGAATCCAAGTGAAGGTGATTTGATTTTTTTTACGCGATACTGTAAACCCACTTGAACCATCAGTGAAGAAACTTCTTGCGAGAATCAGTATGGTTATACAGTGGTAGACATTCGTTTAATCTAAAGTGACCAGATGGTCAGAGGTCTAACGCGGGACACAAAAAACAAAACGTTATGTATATATGTTATGTGAACATAAACCATAGTTTAGCGAGTCTAAACTGATCAGTATTATTTCTTTCTGAGTATCGGCACTCAGTTGTGATTTTTCGGTGGTTTAGATTTTGTTTACGCCCGAAAATCACTCGCTCAATTAGAGCATTTACGCCTGGCAAGCACGATTCAAATTACCGAATGGAATGCTCGAAAATTCCAATTAATTTTTCATCGATTTTAGTGTTAACGTATGCATTCAAAAAAATGGACTAATTTCGAATGGCGATGAAAGATAATTTATAGGAACAAATTTTCTTTAAATCTTACGTGTATTAAGTCTACAACAAAAATGATTCAAGGCTGTTGATTCACAGCAGCAGCACTGTCAAGCAACTAGATGATTTTTTCATATTATAAGCTCCACCCCACAGCGAAGGAGTTGGACATCCTGAGGCACTTTGTGTCCGCCAGATATAGCCGATCTAATATTTACAATATCATCTCCTAGCCGCTCCTTAAGCCGGGAGATCGAAGCAAACGGTGGAGAAGAATCTGGTCAAATGGACATTTTTATGCGGAAACGTCAGACGAGACCGGCCGTATCTGAGCAGCAGGCTATCACCCAGAAGGAGTAGCTTGAGGTTCTGGTGTAAAACTTCTTTCCGGCGAAAGAAGTGAAAAACTTCTTTCCGTACTCATAATGAAAGACGAGACGTAGTTGATGCTAGAATTCAACGAATGGTAGGGGACCGGGTACTTTACGTTCCTCAGGTAAGCGATGACGTCGAATATATCATTCACATCAAGTTCTCGAAGAAGGTCCTTCTCTGGAATGTCCAAGCCGCTCTTCTTTCGAGTCATATGGTGAACGGGGAGATATATAGTACGAAGTGCTTGCCGGAGTTTGGAAGATAATGTGATCTTTATGCCGAACCTGGGATCAGCCCATTATGCAAAAGATCACTGGAGGATGGATCGGCTAGAGATAAACAGTGTTGCGAAGACCACCAACCTTCCCAACATTCCCCAGCTGCGCCCGATGGAAAACTTTTGGGTGAATGGCCAAAATAGAGAGACAGACGACCACCAAAGCCACTAAAAGGTAAAATAACACGCCGATATACATCTTTTCATCGGCCATGGTTCAGGTTCTGGTCAACTTCCGTAAGACCGCCCCGCGCTTCATTTACGATACTTCACCAAAGAACTCTGCCTCTCCCTGTCGAGTATACACTAGTTCTTCCGGTTTATCTAAAACGTTAAGCCCTGACCGAGCTAGGGGACCAAAGATGAACTTTTCGTCTGACACACGTTGGTCACTGCGGATCAATAGGGGACTTTTATAAAAATCATTTTCCAATTTTGTTGCTGTCGCTTCCAGTTGACAAAAAGCCCAATGTTGGTGCGATGAAACCAGCTCAACGTATTAATCGTTGGATGCATTAGAAGCGCTCTTGAACAGTCTGCCAAATAAAAGTTTTTTTTGAGGCTCATCCATTTAAGAAAATCAACATGATCAAATTGTGATATTGAAATATATTGATATCTTTTGCCAAATGCGTGACGTTTCGCGGGACGGAATCTTACGCGGGACATTTTGTTGAAATGCGGGACTGTCCCGCGTAACGCGGAACGTCTGGTCAGTTTAGTTTAGCCGCACCCTATTTTTCCTCAATATTTTTAAAAATAAGTCAATTCTTTGTACAGTTTTGCTCATAAAAGACGATTATTGTTTATTCTCATCGAATTAATTCTAAAAAAAAGTATAAATTCACTTTTTGTTTTCTAAGTAATTCAAATATGTGGAATCAGGGTGGACATTCGTTGAGCAGCATCCTAAAATTACAATAAAAGAAAATTTGTGCGTTTCGAGTGCAATCGGTAGTAAATATTTAACACTCCTATACTCGCGCATTGGTCTGTCAGACCGAGAAATCAGTAATTCGTTTATTTCTTAGAAAATATCAACACTACGACTTTGCGATTCTCTCTAGCTTCGTTATTCGTCGTTCGTCATCGTTTAGCGTATCGCATGTGTTGGTACAAAGGGGACGTGTGCCACTTTTTTAACACTTTCGGTCTGACACACCGACGCGAGTATAGGAGTAACTTTTTTGGACAAGTGCCTTTTTTCATATTCTAGAATATTGTTGAATGAAATGTTTAAATTAATGTTAGTGGCGTGGAATATTTATTGCATATCATGCATAAGATCATTACCGGAATATTCTTTTTTGATTTCAGTCCCTTTTGAAACTGGATTGAACGGATCCATATACTAACTATTCGTCGATATATTCATCGTTAGATTCATACATTCAAAAGCAAAATATAAATGTTTGACTTTCGTATAGTTATTCACTAAATATAATGGTCATACATATACACGCTTGTGAAAGAATTTCACTTGTGGAAGAACAGTAAACAGTAACAGTAAACTATAGACTAATCGGTGGCTTATGGTAATTTTTAACAGGTACAATTTCGAGGATATTTTTTATAATGGACAATATCGACAAGAAAACACAAGTTCCTAGAAATCGTTTTATATCATCTTTTTATGTCTCATCTAAAAAAAGCTGGTAATCTGGTAATTATCTAGAAGGTTATACATTCTTCTCTTTGATAAAAGACCCGGAAAACACGCAACAACTGCATGAAATGTAAAAAATATGTTTGTTTCGAGCATGCAGTTATGCTATGTTCTGATTCTTACTCCAATGAAACCAAAATCGATTAATACGTTTTTATGTTATTTTATAGCTCCTTATACTTCCATGAATTAAATTCAGTTGCTTAATTAAAACATTAACAGTGAAAAATTCGAAATTTCGTTATTTGTGTTGGAGTATCAAAAATTACTCTGTTCTGAGGAGGCTGAATTAGATGACTATTAAAACATAATAAAGACGAAGAAAACATATTCAAAATAAAATCAAAACGTCCTCCAGTAATTGAAGATACTTTTCGGAGTTCATTGAAAATGAAACAAATGAGAAGCTTGCTGTGATAGGAAACGACTTCCCACACTGTCAAACTTCCGCCCTCAAAGTTTCGCTTCGATCACGACATGCCGTTGACTTAAATTGTACCAATAGCAACTGTAACAGTTCGGACCATCCAAATTGAACTTTTTTCGCCGGAAAATACAACATTTCTCCATTCTAGTTTCCATTCCATGTATTGCCGGGCGAAAATGAGATGGTTCTGCTTATGGGTGGCGGTCAGTTTCGGCTTCCGTTGAGGTTTCTTCCACATGATGTTTGGTGACTCATTCTAGATGCGCGCAATATGCCTCTTCGTTACTGGAACAATCGATTCTGCCTTAATGTATGAGCAGGACATCGTTTCCTGGTTGCTTCGTGTCTTATTCGACCTTTAAGACGCTTTGGTGTTCCCATCTGTTGGTCGTTATATCCCATATTTCTGGCACTATTTAAAGAAATTCCGTACCACTTTCTCAGATAGATCAATTTTTGTTACGATCGAGTGATTAGAAAACTTTTGTTCACTGATTATCTTTATTATTTTCCGTCCCTCTTCCGTCAATAGAATACCTTTTGCCATTCCTTTAAATTCTACGTAAATCACTAATATGACCAACTTCTTACGTTGTACATCTAATATTTATCTTGTAAATTGAACATTCCCAAGTATTTTTTCAAAAAACACAGATAAAGGCTTGGTGATTATGCGAAAACTCGATTTTTATGCCCTGTGGCTAAACGTATGTCTCGGGAAAAACGACGTTTGAATGTTTATATCCACCGATGCCGCCTTGTGTGTATGTGCGATTGTGACGCACGTCCTTTCAATAAAAGTGACTTAAATATACTATCACTACAGCAAATAAGTATCCCGATAAAAAGAACATTCCTAGTTGTCTTGTAAGTGTTTCAGGTTTTTTTTAAGTGCGGCTAAACGGATGTCTACCACTGTATTTTGAAGTAGAAACATGAGAAATTACCAATGATCAAAGATGCACAGGAATTCCACAAAGTTCTTCATAGAAACATCAAAATCAAAAGTTTTGCAAAATTTACAAAAGTTCGAAAAGCTAACATTGTGACATGTAGTGGTAGTATAGATCCATGGATCTCGACCGGTAATTCAATTCGCGAGGCCAATTCCAATTTTCGATTACCAGAATGCGAAAAGATAGTTACCAAAATTGACCAATTATTATACTACTCCTACCAGGACTTCAAAACTTATGCTGTGAGTTGACTACACGTAGGCAACGACAAGTATGGAAAAGTTCATTCGCTCATTTCTCCACACCTAATTATTAATCACTCTTGTATCTGCTTGGAATAATCATGGTGAAAAGAATGTAGCAAGCAATCGTGAGATTGCACGATTAATAATTTTTCACTCCCCGACCATCTTCAATCGGGACTGAGAGTGAACATAACAAAACAAAGAGTGGAAAACAACATTCAATGAATGAATACTCCTTTGGAAGGATCGCACGAAAAAAAAATAACGAGTGAGTCAAAATAGACTGAATCTGCTTGTATGTATGATTTTATTTTCCCTTGTAGTCTTTTCCTTGTCAGCATTCAAGTGCACATGAATCCACCTTCACGCTCACCAATAACTTGCGTTAATATGGTCTTTTGCGTTAGCTTAGATTGTCTCATACTAGAAACAAAAAATGTCATTGCAATAGTGCACATGAAACAACTCGATTTCAACTATCTACCTATATTTTACTGCCGCGATAGAGGCTCAATGATTGCTATTTGAGTGAAAAACGAATGATTTTACAGAGACACTCGCTGGCTCAAGCAAAAGTTTCCAATTTTATTCTATCACCATCTAACGTCATTCCGAGAGGCAAATGAGGGAATGCAAAATTCTCTGAGAATAGATGAGCGGAATCGAGACAGTATTTTTCCGTTCTAATCGAGAATGAACTTAGCGAAGATGATAGGTGAATGGTTTCTATCACAAATAAAGTGAGGCATAAACGGAGAATAGAAGGGTGAGTTTTATCTGTGAAAGAGTGTTGTTAAACGAATTTCGAATTTCGATTTTGCCCATACCTGGGCAACGATTCTATATCCTCTCCAGTTTAATGATCTGGGTTTTAGCAGCAGAACGAAAACAAAACAAACCATACTGCATGACCGACAGTATTATAGTTTGTACAGTAGTATGGTTAAGATGTGCTCTCGTCATGTTTCAGTAATATAAAAATTTGTTCTCTGTTGACATTTCCCGTAGAGGACAACCGGTCTTATGAGCGTTTATGTTTCCTGTACAAACACGAAACGCGATTGCTAAGTCTGTTTGATCTTAAATTTTTGGGGAGACCATAGTAGGTACGACTCTCATTGATAATGCGTCTCCGGATCTCGCGGCTGGTATCGTTACCATTGAGCCAAGGCAGACTTATTAGTCCACTACCTCGAAGTCATCGCCGTCGATCACTACACTACTACCCATTCGGGTTCTGTCGTGCTCGGATCCGGAAGCCAGCATGTATTTGGTTCTAGACGCATTCATTTTCAGTTCAATCCTCTGCTTCGTGCTTAAGTTTGGTGTAATGTTCATCTACCGTCTCAAATGTTCTGCCGACAGTGTCTACGTCATCAGCGAAGCAGATGAATTGATTGGATCCATAGAAGATCGTACCACGCAAGTTAAACGCCGCTTGTCTCATAATACCCTCTAGCGCAATGTTTAACAGCAGGCACAAGAGACAACCGATATGTTTTCGAATTTGTCACCTTGTTCGCATATAGCTCTGTATTCTATCCATCGTAGCCTTAATCAGTCTTATCAGCTTCCCGGGGAAGCCGTTTTCGACCATGATTCTCCATAGTTCTTTTCGTGTTATTGAATTCTATGCGGCTTTGAAGTCGATGAATAGATGATGCATTGGGACTCTGTACTCACGACATTTCTGGAGGATCTGCCGCAAGGTGAAGATCTGGTCAGTAGTAGACCAAGCTTCGATGAAGCTGGCCTGATAACCTCCCGCGAATCTGTTTGTAAATGACGATAGACGACCGAAGGTCTACTCTTT
The DNA here is from genome assembly GCF_029784135.1 of Toxorhynchites rutilus septentrionalis. Classification (NCBI taxonomy): domain Eukaryota; kingdom Metazoa; phylum Arthropoda; class Insecta; order Diptera; family Culicidae; genus Toxorhynchites; species Toxorhynchites rutilus. The sequence goes on from NC_073745.1 coordinate 207,680,242, forward strand.
CCACATCTTTCCATGCCTCCGGTAGCTGTTCTGTTTCCCAAATGCAGACAATCAGTCGATGCAAACAATTAACCAATTTTTCCGGGCCCAGCTTGATAAGTTATGCTCCGATGTCATCTTTTCCAGTTGATTTGTTATTCTTAAGCTATTTGATAGCATTCTTAACTTCGCCTATCGTTGGAGGAGGTACATCTTCATTATTTACTGCACCAACGTAATCGCTTCCATCGTTATCTTGGTCTTCTACCTGTACGTCATTCATGTTCATCGAAGTACTGCCTCCACCTTTCGGTCACTTCACATTCGTTCGTCAGGATACTCCCATCCTTATTCCGACATATTTCTGCTCGTGGCACGAAGCCTTCTCGGGATGCATTGAGTTTCCGGTAGAACTTTCGCGTCGCATGAGAACGGTGCAGGTGTTCGAGTTCTTCACACTCCTCCTCTTCCTGGCGGCGCTTCTTTCTCTTGAAGATTTAGGTTTGCTGTCTCCGCTTTTGTCTATATCGTTCCACGTTCTGACGGGTAGTTTGACGCATCATTAGCTCCCGCGCAGCGTTCTTCTCGTATAACACTTGCTGACACTCATCGAACCACTCGAACCGTCGTTTTCGTTCCATGTGTCCTAGGATGTTCTCCGCTACGCTGTTTATGGCTGTTTTAATCATGCTCCAACAGTCCGATAATTCGGTAGCGCAGCTTCAAGGGAATGTGCGAAGTTTTCAGCGACATCTGGTTTTTACTATCGCGTGAGATTGTACCGTCGCGGGCATCGGTACCGAATGTTGTTCACAACGGAGTGTTTTGGGCACATCTTAACCATTACTAGGTAGTGGTCCGAATCCCGCCAATCCGCCAGTTTGTAGTGGCCGCCATCTTGGATTTCATTTTTTATAAATAACTTTTTTATAAATAACTTCTACTAGTCAAGCCCTTTCATTTGATACCCATATTGATGTGGTTGTGAAAAAATATATATGGCGTCATTTTGTGGTGGCGGCCATTTTGGATTTGCATTTTTCATAATTAACTGTGCTATCTAGTTAAGCCCATATTGATTATCCAATATGGAATTATCACACAAATTGTTCAAAATTTCCGATCCAAAAATAAGAAAAATCAAAAATAAAATACTCTGGATAATCGAGTCTAAAATTTCGGAATATCGAATCCCGGATAATCGAGTCTCCGGATAATCGAGTCCGACCTGTACTCAGGTATGGGCAAAATCGCATCGAAATTCGTTCAACAACACTCATTCACAGATAAAACTCACCCCTCTGTTCTCCGTTTATGCCCCACTTTATTTGAGACAGAAAACATTCACCTATCCTCTTCGCAAAGTTCATTCTCGATTAGAACGGAAAAATACTGTCTCGATTCCGCTCTTCTATTCTCAGAAATTTTTGCATTCCCTCATTTGCCTCATTTGCTTGAGCCAGCGAGTGTCTGTAAAATCATTCGTTTTTCACTCAAATAGCAATCATTGAGCCTCGATCGCGGCAGTAAAATATAGGTAGAGAGTTGAAATCGATTTGTTTCCTGTGCACTATTGCAATGACATTTTTTTTGTTTCTAGTATGAAACGATCTAAGCCAACGCAAGAGACCATATTAACGCAAGTTATTGGTGAGCGGGAAGGTGGATTTCGTGTGCACTTCAATGCTGACAAGTAAAAGAGTACAAGGGAAAATAAACTCATACATACACGCTGATTCAATCTATTTTGACTCACTTGTTATTTTGTTTCGTGCGATCCTTCCAAAGGAATATTCATTCATTGAATGTTGTTCTCCACTCTGTGTTTTGTTATGTTCACTATCAGTCCCGAATGAAGATGGTCGGGGAGTGTAAAATGATTCATCGTGTAATCTCACGATTGTTTGCTGCATTCTTTTCGCCATGATTATTTCAAGCAGATACAAAAGTGATTTATAATCAGGTGTGGAGAAATGAGCGAATGAACTTTTCCATACTTGCCTGTACTTAGTTGAGATTTCTATGCCAAATAAGAGCCCCCGCAGACTGCAGACTTTTATTAGAGGTGAATGAACTGCAAAGTTTAAAGCCTCTCGAAAACAAAGAATGAATGAATGCAGACTTTTGTCGGCCGATAGATTGGTCAGACGATTTAATCAGTAGACTGATAAAAAAGTTTAATAGGCTTCCCGATTATATTCAAACTAATCAGTCGGTCAACTATCGGCCGTCCGATTAATCAGTACTGGCTAGCATCGATCTACGCACACACGACGATTGTTTATCGGTCTATAGTTCAATTCGCTCTCAATTCGCTCTTAATTTTGGCATCCGACATACGTGCCGTGCGAATCACTGAGAATGAGATGCACCCAATGCCCTCTGAATCTCTTTTTGGTTTCCCTTCACCGTTCTTTTCTCCGTTTTTTTTTATCCCATTTTTTTATTTTAAGGCTCATTAGCATTTTAGCTGTAACAGAGCCGAATTTTAATCGTGTACATGTCACATGGTTATCATATATCTATAAATTAGCACATTACACAGTTGCCATTCACCAGTATTCCTTCTATACCATTACATATGGTACATTCACACAGTAGCCATTTAGGCGTAAGAGTATTCTTTCTGTTCTTCCATTATCCAGTTGGACCACCGGACAGCGGAGACAGTTGTTTGATCATTGTTGAGTTATTTATAGAACAGCAGCCCGATGTGTCTTGCAGAGCAGAGCAGTTGTATGGATGAATCGATCTTATTTCGACCGTGGATCGATCTCCATCGCTGATGATTGTTGCGTGGACGTAGCTATTCTGTAACAACACAAAGATGGTCAATGAGGGTCCTGAGTTTTGAACTCACGATCGATCGCTTTCTAAGCTTTTCTCCGTTGTCGAACACAAATTAAATACAGTCTTTCGAGCAACAGTTGGCTAGTGTGCGCACTCTTTACCAACCCGACTGTTTGGTTGGTTCGGTGTGCGCACTAGCAACCCAATCCGACCAAACTATCGGCTGAAAAAAAGTCTGCAGTGTGCGGGGACTCTAACACGCCTTGAATGCAGTCTAAGCGACAAGCTCTAGAATAAGCGTGACCACAGTGCAAGTCGGAGGAAATTTCTTTGACGAAAAATTCCCCGGACCAGAACGGGAATCGAACCCGAACCTCCGACATGTTAGGTGTGACGCTAACCACTCGGCCACGGGAGCACAAATGATGATCTTGATGTCATATTTTGGGCAGCATTCGTTTTCGCATTCCAGCTGCGCGTAGAATTCGTCTTTGTCATCATCGGGGCTTGTAAGGTGAGGGCTGTGTACGGTAATGATGCAGATGTTGAAGAATCGGCCCTTAATCCTCAATCTGCACACTTTTGGGTTGATTGACCACCAACCAATCACATGCGTCTGCATCACAGAAATCCACAAAACCTAGTTATATTTGCTCAAAATTTGTAATTTTCTTCATTGTACCGTGATTTGAAATGCGGACACTTTTTTAATCGTGATTTGAATGCCGAACATATATACGAGGGTCGTTCAAAAAATAAGTTTCAGTGTCTCAGAAATTGCGGAAAAATAAAGTTAGGACGAAAAACAAGGTGATATTCGTAATCTACGTTTTATTTTATATTTTTCTAAATAATCGTCGCACTGTAACTTAGTTTTTGAACGACCCTCGTATGTTTGACTTTTAATCCGTCCGGGTTTAGAATCATATTCTGAATTTGTTTTTTATTTCGGGCAGCTTGTATTTTTTGTTTTGATTTTTTATTTTTTTTGCTAGGTACTATGTCTGACACTGCACTGAATCGTCTCAATAGTACCTACCAGTCGCATCTATTGTACATCCCAACGATGCTTTCGTTTTGTGATGATTTATTTACAATGATGTTACATCCCATGAAGAGATTGTATCTTATCCACAACATTGTTTCACCAACTAACTTGGTACACTGAAGTCGCTTTTTACACGCTTTTTATACGTGGTTTTACTTTACGCGGCTTTTTTTACGCGGTTTTTGGAATTTACGGGGTTTATTTTTACGCGGATTTCATAATTTACGCGGTTTTTTACGCGGATTTCGGAATTTACGCGGTTTTTTCAACGCGGCTCGCATTAACCGCGTAAAAATTAATATGCTTATTGATGTGACATTTCACAGAATAAGTTTGTATTGTATCACTAATTAGTAGCTGAGAATTAAAAGAAGATACATATAGCATGCAAAAAATTGAGGTAATTAGTTGTTAGAGTGTGGGTTGCATTTTAAACTACTAAATCATTGTTTGTTTGAGTTTTACACGGATTTTGAAAATTACCCAGTTTTTTTTACGCAGATTTTGGAATTTACACGGTTTTTTTTACGCGGATTTTGAAATTTTCGCGATTTTTTATGTGCGGATTTTGGAATTTACGTGGTTTTTTTTACGCGGCACGTATCCCCCGCGTAAAAAGCGACTCCAGTGTATTTCATTCGGTTTTTCTCAGCCCCTCCATGGTAGAATTATGAATCGTATGGAGTCCGCAGCTTCCAATGTTGAAAATTTCGTGCGACGGGTTTTATGTAAGTTCTTGGACCTCGCTTGTAAAATCTTTAAACATTTTCCAGTTCACTGCTGGATCATCCATGGAACATTGAATTACTTTCTTCAGCAGAGCAGGATTCATTCAAAAAACAGATTCACACTGCATAGAAGGTCGTAACGCGCTGAAACACATAAAGTACAGTTAGAGCACCCAAAAATTCTCACTGAGCGAAAATACCGACTTCGTGTAGCAATTCCCGACTTTTACCCGATGGATTTTGATTCCGCCCTTTTTCAGCATTTTCCGCTTTTCCCGCTTTCCGCCACCATGAGCTTTACTGAAGTACAATGTGACCATCCGAGCGTCTGTTCACCATGGAGGTGAGGCTCAAAACAGCGTCTGATCCCCATGTCAGGGGTGGCTGATCACTGTCTTCGTGCCAGCGGGGACTCTAAAAAGAGCTGTGCACGCCGGTTCTCCAACGAGACATGGGGTTGGTGCAGGCCCTGCAAGCCATCCGTAAAAAATGAAACGCACAGGACAATTCACAAAGAAATTCGAGACAGGACAATCGGAATATACCCACGCAAAGAACACGGACTAGAGATTGGAAACTCGGAACATAGAACTGCAAGTCTCTCAATTTTACCCGTATTCTTTCGGAAATATTGAGAGCCCGAAATTAAACATCGTAGCGCTGCAGGAGTTGTGCTGGAATGGTTCGATGGTGCAATCGTTCCAAGGTGGATATACCATCTACCAGAGCTGTGGCAACACACACGAGATGGGTACATCTTTCATTGTGATGAGGGAGATGCAGAAACGGGTGATTGGCTGGCGGGCGATCATCGAAAGAATGTGCTGACTGGGGATGCGAGGCCACTTCTTCAATATCAGCATTATTGACTTCCACAGCCCTCATCTAGCTAGAACCAATGACGACAAGGAAGGATTCTACGCGCAGCTAGAGCGTGGATACGATCGCTGCCCAAAACATGACATTAAAATCGTGATCGGTGATTTGAACGCTCAGGTCGGCCAAGAGAAGGAGTTTAGACCGGTAATTGGTAGTGTGGGAAGAGTAAATTTCGGATTTCTCCTGAGCGAATCCACCTTTGTTCGAGATGGAAAATGCTAAAAGCTGAAAGCATTTATTCAGCCGAAATTTAACTACCATTAATTACAATGATTACTTACATCTATATTAACTTCCAATTCTTCTCCTATCCAATAAATGTGTAATTGTAGATGTTCCTAGAACCTATCAATTCAGTAAGGCATAATGTAATCGAATTCATTTTTAAATTCAGTGCCACTTACGACTTCAAGGAATTGTTACGAAACTATAAACTTCAACAATTGCGCATAAATATAATAGAAACTGGAAACTGGTGTACCTTGCGTTCAATTTGGTTTATGAATGATGGCCGATCAGATCCTATCTATCTCGCCAGCAACGGTATCGTTGGGGTCAACTGTGGCAACGAGGGGTCTAACGTATGTGCTCGTAAACGTCGCAACATTCCCCGGGACGTAACACTGGTCAGCGCTCCCAGGACCAGTTTTACCAGAACCAAGATCTAGTACCGCAAGTTTCGCTACCGGTCTTCGCAACACTCCGGTGGATGTTTGTACCCACGCTTGGCGTTCCGAAGTTCGTTGCTGGCATCTAGAAAGTTTGTCGCGTTATCGCTGTAAATTTCTGACGGAGATCCATGCCGTGCCACAAACCGCCGAACAGCCATCTTACACGATTCTGTCGACAATGAATGCACGACTTCTAGATGCACAGCACGGATGGAAAGACACGTAAATAAGGCTACCCAACGTTTCACATTGTTACGTCCTACGCGGACCGTCATTGGGCCAAAGTAGTCCAGACCGACAAATGTAAACGGTCGGAAAAATGCTCCTAGCCTGGCCGCTGGTAGACGACTCATTCTGGGTACCGAAGGAACTGCCTTGGACACATTGCATTGCAGACATTCCTTCACTGCGCCTCGAACGACGGTGCGTAGGTTGGATACATGGAATCGCTGTCGTAACTCATTAATTACGGTTTCCATATTACCGTGTAGAAGCTTCTGATGATACCATAAGAAGATCAACTTGGTTACACGATGATACCGAGGAAGAATGATAGAATTTCTTGTGTCATATGATGCAAATGCTGCTAAACTTATCCTGGTTTCCACACGCAAAACGCCGTTGTTATCAAGAAAGTTTGAAGAGCTTGCTGTCACTATCTAGACTCACACTTTTTCCTGTAGTATGAACTGTAGACATCATGGTCACTTCCTTTGCGAAGATCTCTTTTTGGGTTGAATGAAATATCCACGCCTCCGCTTTTGCCAACTCTTCTTGACTCAGCGGGCCTTTCGTTGTAGGAAGTCGCCGTGCTATTGCCCTCAAATTTCCGAGATATCGGACCACGAACCAAACGGTTCTAGTCAAACGGTTCCAATTTGAAAACCGCTCCCAGTCAAACACCGAATCGATGATAAAATGATGCATTACCATACTGGACTGCTGTTCCTCAGTTGTGTCATCTTTCTCTTCTGGGGTTGATGGCCAATATTCCTCACTCAAATGTAAAAAATTAGGTCCTCCGAACCAGCGACCTTCCGGGCACAAATTCTGTCCCCTTTTCCACTTGGTCGCATCATCAGAGGCATTCGAATCCGAGGGAACCCAATGCCATTCGTTGGCTTTTGTTTTCTCAAGGATCTCCCCAATGCTGAAAGCCTCGAATTGGCGATATCTTCGTTGATCGGAGTTAATCCATCCCAACACTGTCTTCGAGTCGGTCCAAATGAATCTCTTCGTGATAGGCAGAGTGTGAGTGGAGCAGATGCTCTCGACCAGTCGCGCCCCTAGCACCGCAGCTTGGAGCTCCAATCGGGGCACATACATTAACTTGAGTGGAGCTACCTTCGCCTTCCCGGTTACCAAAGCACATTGTATTTGTCCAGCTACTTCACCGCGCAGATAAGCGACACAAGCAAATGCGGCCACACTGGCATCCACGAACATATGCAATTGTATATTTTTAAATTTCGTTGACGACTGCCCCGGAAAATAACAACGCGGCACGCGCACCTTTTCCAAAGAGGGGAAAAGAGCAACCCATCGGTCCCATCGCTGCTTGAGCTCAGATGGGATTTTATCGTCCCATGCGACATGAAGGCATCAACTCGTGGCGTCCATAATACTCCTAACACTCGTTCCGAGAAGTTTCAGATCTCCTTGGATAACTCCTTAACTTCAGCGCTCATGGACTCACCCAGCTTTTGTAACACCTTCTCTGAGTTTGACATTCACCCACGAATTACAAACCCGCCTCTCGAATGGACGAATGTTACCTCTTTCGCCCTTCTAATCGTTTCCTCTTCGCTGCCCATGCTGTCCAAATAATCGTCAACATAATGCTTCCGTATTATGGCATCCGACGCGTCCGGGTATTGGTCCGCATATTCGCTAGCGTTAGGGTTCTTAACAAATTGTGCAGAACACGGTGAACTTGCAGAACCAAAGGTGGCCACATTCATGAAGTAAACCTGTAGTTCCTGGTTCGGATTCTGCCTCAACAAGATTCGTTGTGATTGTCTGTCTGCCCGTCTCATCACCATTTGGTGAAACATTTCTTTCACATCCGCGCAAACCGCTACTCTCCGTTCGCGGAAACCGGTCAGAACCGACTTCAAGGGTACTAGTAAGTCAGGTCCTTTAATTAGCATCGTGTTTAGACTCACTCCGTCTACTTCCGCGGCCGTATCACAGAAAATGCGGATTTTGCCTGGCTTTTTGAGGTTGATGACCACACCTAATGGCAAATACCAAACTTTTCGAGGATCGGCAGTAATCAGGTCTTCTTCAGTTACCTTCACGATGTATCCTTTTCTTTTATATTCTTCTATTTGTTTATTCACACCAACACAGAGTTCGGGATTCGCTTTCATCCTTCGCTCCAGACATTCCAGTCTTCGGACAGCCATGAAATAGCTGTCGGGAAATTCGAAGTTATCGTACTTCCATAGCAAGCCGATTTCAAAACGAAAGCCAACACGTTGTGTAGTGTTTTGCAAAATTCGCCTCGCTCGCTGATCTTCGTCGGACTCTACGTTTCGTTTCACAGATACCCCCATATTATCCAGCGAAAAATACTGCTTCACTAATTCGTGCAAGCTTTCGTCATTACTGGCACACTGACACATGTGCATACTGAAGCATCGTTTCTTTTCCACCGTCGCCGTTGGACCATGGATTGACCATCCCAGTCGCGTTTTGGTGGCGATGGGCTCATCCATTTTCCTTTCACGCATCTTCAAGGTAACACTCAAATGTGCATTATCATTTCCAATTAAAATTCTTGGAACAGCATCCTCATAGTCTTGGATCGGTATCCCAGCGAGGTATGGATAAAGTTCCACGAATTCCTCGTAGCACATGGTCTGCTTGGGTAATCCCAAGTTCCTTACCGTTCGTGCTTCAGCAATAGTGAATTTCTTCTGCTGTGCGACACCCGATATGTCCAAACTCACCAGTTTAGACAGCTCCTCTGAGCGAGTAACATTGGCCGTCCAAGTTAGACACAGATTATCGACTTTGCCTTCGATACCTAGGTAATCAACTAACGAATCTTCGACCAGAGTTATAGACGATCCATCGTCTAGAAAAGCGAACGTCGTAATCGATCGTTCTCGCCCGTACAGCGTCACGGGAATGATGCGAAACAGTGATCCTCGCCCGGAGTGGTGATGGTTCTGCACTGCAGTGTTGCTGGACGTTGTAGGACTGTTCTTCTTCGCGGTGGAATGCAACAACGGATGATGCCTGTACTTACAACCTTCTACGTCGCAACGTCCATTAGATTTGCACGGGCGCTTGCCGTGCGAAAATAAACACTTGCGACACAGCGATAACTTCTGTACCAATTTCCATAGATTGTTCAGCGCACATTAGAGAACCAACGAAAATGGCCTGAGACTTATCTACTTCGCTGCCTCCAAGAATATGGCCATACGTAGCACAGCCTCCAATACCGTTCGTTACACCTGGAGATCACCACAGCAAACAGAAACACAAATTGACCACGTTTTGATCGACGGTCGGCACTTCTCGGATATCATCGACGTCAAAACCTATCGTGGTGCTAACATCGATTCAGATCACTATCTGGTGATGGTCAAACTGCATTCTAAACTGTCAGTCGTCAAAAACATAAGACACCAGTGCTCACCACGGTACCACCTACGACGACTACAGGAGCCGAACGTTGCTGCAACATACTCACAGCGTCTTGAAGTTGCGTAACCGGGGATAGACGAACTGGATGCTGCTCCCCTCGATGAATGCTGGAGCAACTTGAGCGATTAGAAGTACAGCAAAGACCGTCATTGGGTATGAACAACGAGGACAACGGAACGAATGGTTTGACGACGAGTGCCGAGCACTCCTGAACGAGAAGGATGCAGCACGCGCAGCCATGCTGCAACGACCGACTCGACAAAACATGGAACGATACAGACTGAAGCGAAGGCAGCAAACAAATCTCTATCGGGGAAAAAAGCGCCGCCTGGAAGAGAGAGAGTGTGAGGAGATGAAGCTGATTTATCGTTCTCGAGAATCGCGGAAGTTCTTCAAGAAACTAAACGCCTCGCACAAAGGCATTGTGCCGCGGGCCGAAATGTGCATGAACAAAGAAGGAGGCATCTTGACGAACGAACGCGAGGTGATCGAAAGGTGGAGGCAGCACTACGATGAACACCTGAACAGCGCGAAGACAGGAGACCAATACACCGGTGCAGTGAACAGCGACGACGTACCACCCCCGACGATGGGGATAAGTGAAGGAGGCCATCAATCAACGAAAGAACCACAAAGCAGCTGGTAAGGATTGCCTCGTAGCGAAGCTCTTCAAGGGAGGCCCGGGAAAACTTGTAGAGTGTGCGCACCGGTTGATAGTGAGGATCTGGGACACAGAACAACTACCGGAGGAGTGGAAGGACGAGGTAATCTGCCCCATACATAAAAAAAGGTGACAAGCTGGATTGTGGTAACTATCGTGCCATCACAATCCTGAATGGTGCCTACAAAACTCTGTCTAGATTTTTACACTGCGGCAGATCCTCCAAAAATTCCGCGAGTAACAGGTCCCTACGCATCACATCTTCGTTGACTTCAAGGCTACATATCATACAATCGACCGACGACAGCTATGGAGAATCATGGACGAACACGGCTTTCCCCGAAAGCTGACAAGACCGATACAGGCAACGATGAACGATGTGCGGTGCAGTGTGTGAATCTCAGGTGAGCTGTCGGAATCATTTGAGACTCACAGGGGACTTCGACAAGATGATGGACTCTCCTGTCTGCTCTTCAACGTGGCGCTGGAAGGTGTTATGCGGATATCGGGCTTCAACATGCTGGGCACGATTTTCAACAAGTCTAGCCAGTTTATCTGCTTCGCCGACGACGTGGATATAATCGGAAGAACACATGCGACGGTAGCCGACTGAAACACGAAGCAGGGCTGATTGGGCTTGGGATCAATGCATCTAAGACTAAATACATGGTAGCAGGGACTGATCGCAACAGAGATCTTCTTGGTATGTAGTAGTGTTGTGATATACGGCTACGAGCTAGAGGTTATAGAGGAATTTGTCTACCTTGGCTCGTTGATAACAACTTACAACAACAACAGCCGTGAAATTCGAAGACGCATAGTCAATGGAAGTTGTGCCTACTATGGGCTCCACAAATCCTTGAGGTCCAACAAACTCCGACCCCGTACGAAGTTTATGTACAAATCCGTAATTCGACCGGTTGTTCTCTATGGTCACGAATCATGGACGATGCTTGAAGAGGACTCTCAAGCGCTTGGTGTTTTCGAACGTCGAGTGCTCAGAACAGTATACGTTGGCGTACAGGAAAACAGAGTGTGGAGAAGGAGAATGAACCACGAACTGGCGCAACAAACCCAGCATCCAGAAAGTCGCCAAGGCTGGACGAGTGCGATGGGCAAGGCATGTTGCAAGATTACCGGACAGCAGCCCTGCAAAGATGGTGTTCGCATCGAATCCGATCATGCCTAACAAGAAGAACCTAATAAGAAGGAGAGGAGCCCAGCGGGCGAGGTGGTTGGACCAGGTGGAGCAGGACTTGGCAAGAATCGGTGCAGTCGGAAGTTGGAGAACTGCAGCCATGGATCGTATTTATTGGTGAAAAGTTGTGAATCAGATCTAATCTCTGAATGTGATTTTGAATCATTGTAAATAAATAAATAAATAAATAGGGTGACTCAAAAGTCATGATATTCTTCAAGCATAAGATGACTACCAATATGGGATAAATATCCAATTAGAGGCGAATGAACTTCCAAGTTTAAAGTCTCTTAAAAACAAAGAAAGAAAGAATATCCAATAGTTATACTACCAGACAAGCAGGTGCCACTTTTGCCCCCACTACCCCTACTTTGTATTCAATAATGGTACAAGCACAAGCAGCTTTCACTGCCGCCAAATTGGAGCATTTTTCGATAAAAATGAAGATGGTTTTTTCCTTTTCGTGAAATTTATTAATTTATTACAAGCTCTCCGTAATGTACAATAAATTTCAACTTTTTTCCTCATGTTTGTGTGTCAATCGTGGCTATATATTTTGTTGGAACCTACGCAACCCCTTGCAGATAGAAAATGTTGGTTAATGTTTAAAACTTTCAGCTCCTATTTATTGTGAGGTGTGTCCCCTTTTAGTAATACTTCCAATTTCCTTCGCCCGACTCTTGCGTCTTGGCTTTTTGTTTACGTTCGACCAGAACGGTCAGCGCCTCAGAGCGAACTGAAAGTGAGTCAATTTTCTCAACCAACTGCTGATACGGAGAAAGAGGTTGCGTTCCCATCACGACATGACCTAACTTTGAATCAATTTTCGCATCCAACCGTGCGTTACGGATCAGATTCACAATCCAGCATTCGGCTTCGTCCGGTTCCATGTTCAGCTTGTCGGCCAACATTCCAATCGTGATGCACTGATGAATGCGGCAGAACGTTTCGAAAATCATCAAACGAGCATTCTCAACGAATTCATTCAGACACCCGATGATGAAGAAATCGTTTATGATCACCGTTTGGCACTCGTGCAACTTCATGCGGGCACCTTCGAAGTCGAAATTGACGTACAGATGCTCGAGAAATTCGGTGATCGGATCACGGTAAGTGTACGATTCCTGCTGAATAATTTTAATCAAATCCTTAAGGGCGTTCCTTCTTCCCCGGTTGATGATGACCGCGGTTGCAAGATAACGCAAAATATGGGGACACATCGTTTGAATCGCATTCAAGTATAGCTGTTTGTAGAGAAACATTTCAATAATCAAGTCTCGGCCCTTGGCGTGATTGAAGAACACCAACACACTCCAGTGGATCAACCACGTACGCTGTTGAAGAACTTCAATCGAAGAAAAGTTATGGTTGTCGATGAAGTCTCGAAGGCGTGTTAAATCCTCGAGCGCCGTTGCCCAATTCAGCGTGAGAATTTCCGCCGCCAGTTTGCCCCACAAAACATTCAAGTAGTTCTTATCGGCAGGGTCCATAACCAGCAGGCAAATGTACAAATAAGAAATCGAATCCCGGTAATTGCCACATTCGTATAGGTACTTGGCCATCTTTTGAGCACTCCTTATGATGTCATACTTAAACTAAAACAATGTAAAATAAAGCTTATTTCCGATGTTGCATTAGGAGACTTGACAAAACTCACATCGAACTCTTGTTGAAGTGCATGAACAATCGATTTGGAATCCTTCATCGTATCCGGATTTTTGAGCTCCTCCATGCACTTCATCAGTGGCGCCACTTCGGTCTGTAGTTCCTTCAGCTTAACCAATACGTTAGCCCTGCGCTTGATTAACTCCTCGGGCAGCTCGTTACCCATGTTCAGACGTTCGCGAATATCCATCGTATAATCAACCATATTCGTCTTACTCACCGTCTCCAGGATAAATTTCAGTAGCGATGTTTGATCATAAATCTTTAAAAAAAAGTGGAATAATTGGCATTGTTTGGGAGCGTCGGCATATTTTTGATTCGCATCAACATCAAGCCATGTTGACAACTCAGCGGCAAATCTGCAAGTTATCACGAAGAAAAGGAAGAAAAAAATACTCACATTCTTTTGCAAGAGAAACTCCAGCAGAGGAAAAGTCAGATGCCGGTCGAGGTACTGACAATTTTTCGCTGTTAAATCAAACTTAGCCATTTTGGTGGATGTTGGTTGTAGTTGAAATTATTATCGGAATCGTGAAATACGTTCAAATTCAATAAATTTCAGCAACACGACATGTGGACACTGTTTAGGCTGTCCGTACGACGTTTTGGAAGAGTGAGAAAAATGGATGACGTTTGACGTTGGGCTAACACGGCTAACAAGTGTGTTCTCTACGTTCTCTAGCGGTAGTTGGAAGAAACATCACGACGAGGGAACGGTCACTAAAGGAGATAAGGGTCAAGATGAATAGAAGTATTGTTACTAGGTAAGCCAATTAGCCAAAACTGCTCTGCAACCATCTTTTATAAGTCTACTGTGTTCTGTTTACAAACAAAACATAATACGTTACTTATAAGCAATTTGCCATACGATATGGCTATTTGCATCACAGACGTCTTTTCAGAAAAACAAATTTGATCTCAATGATCCTTATTTTATTTTATCGAGCTAGTTTGTCGCGAATGGGCCTCTGTCACACCTAATACACCGGGACATGGGCTATCTATTGGAATAACCCGAACAGGGTCCAATCTAATTATCACACCGTCAGTGATGATAACTCCCACGAGCGTATCTTCGAATAGTGCAAAATAGCGTAATACGAGTTTGAGATTTTAAATTTTTTATCGATATTATAAATTTGATATCATAATCTTTGGGCACCTATCATACTAATAATAACATACTTTTCTTATTGTTCCTATTCACGGTTGCTTAGGGAAATTAGTCAACTAATAATAACGACATCGTTGAAATTACTACTAATAATATAATTTGAGGAAATAATTTTATAGATACTAATTAAAAGGTACAGTCTGGATAGATTAGCGATTCATCATTCGTCAATTCATGACATCAGCACCACCAATATCAGCACAAATTAGCTGTACTATTGTGGAGCCGGTTTCAATTAAGGTAAACATACCCTGCTTATTGTCTGTGAACACTCATGAAGTTTACTTACAGCGTGATCGTGATTGCACTAGAAATAACACTCATACTCAGAATGAACGAACGAACGAACGTGATGAATTATAGAGGTTTTAAACTTTTCAGTTCATTCGCCTCTATTGTCAGAATCAACGACAAGCTAGGGCCAAACTGACACTCAGAAAACAGGACAAAACCTTGCTATACGTATGGGATCGATTGTATATGATGTTACAGAGTTAATAAAAAATCGTCCACAGATCCCATTGATGCATAAGGATACGCAAATAAAGGCGCAGCTTCTACAATTTTTGGAAACAAGTACCAATGAGTGATTTGAGGGGAGGAGGATGAGTAAATACATTTACCGAGTGGCAGATACTCTGAACTATTCCCACGTAATGGTATTTATCGCGTTCTGAAACCGGATAACGTTCTACTGACGGGTAATGACATCGTGAAATTGTCCAATATTAAGCGGTTCGCTCTTTCACTAATTACCGCAAAAGAATGCGCGGCATACTGGGTTACATGCCACCGGAGGATATGCAATGATTCCGTGGATCTGTCATTGAGCTATTTTGAAACGAAACATTTCGACATGCTTATAGAATATTATTATGATGTGCCTTCCCCGAAGTTTCTTCCAGCTGTCTGAGGATATCATCGTTTGCACATCAATTACAAAGCTCAGATTCTGTTTCTTCCTATGGCACAGACAAATGTAAAGCAACAACGGAACTAATAAATTATGTTCCCTATATGTGGAACAAAGTTCTGTCTACTGCATATTTTGGTCCAATCACACGAGGTTCTAGAGCACATCATGCGGGAACATGCAAAGCAGAGTTTGCTATAGCTATATGTTACCATACACTTTCTGGAAGTGATGCTATGGAGAAGATATGTGTAATTACTGGAAGGCGAAGGTTTGCTGACCAAACATCAAAGGACAACTTACCTATTCATGACTATCTGCACAACAAGATGTTTGAAAAGTATCGTATATTCTATGCCTCAAGTGTTGCGTTTTCCACCGCTAGAATCAGAACATTAGATTATAACTGAGCTACTGTTTAGATGGAAAAGAGCAGAGGTATACCATTTCGAAAATTTACACATATAAATTTAATTTAAAAAAAATAATAACATCTTGTTGATTTTGGGAATCATCTGAATAATTATTCTTATAAATAAATACATCGATCGTGATTGATTGAATAAACAATATTTAACGAAGTTATATTTCCTCCAAGTGATAGTTCTTATTTCTTAAAATAATTTAATATTTTTCAAATCTATTTGTTCGTACATTTTTATACATATAATATTCAATATTGTATCGTGTAGAAATTTGGAAACGAGAATGAACGAAAAACGATGTGCCGATCCAACCAGAAGGCAAATGAAATCCTGCACGATTCAAAGACAATTTCAACTATCTGCCAATTGCCAGCACCATCAAGGTAGTAATGCTTGCACTTGCGTTGGTTTTCATCTGTATCAAATTCCATCACATGCTTTGGGGTCGTCGTTTCACGCTGTAAATAGACCGTCGTTAGTTTTTGACGAAAATTGAAGAAAATGTTATTTGTTCCTCACGCTTATTTTATTTTCTGAACAGAACAAAACGAAATAATTGTTTCAGTTTCGCAATATCAAAGAATTTGAAATTCTTGTATAGTGCGTATGTACATATCTACAACAATCCACTCTTACACTCCTCGCTACTCACCACTCCCCTATCTAACTTACTGAAGAGACGGGCTCACCTTAGTAGTACTTTCTATTCACCTTGGTGTGAACATATTTGAGAATACCACCTAGCATCTCTGATCGTACGTCATCATCGAGCGTCTCTCCGAGATTGTTACCCCTCGTTCCAGTCCTCAAGCAAATATTTGACATTTAGCCGAAGGGTTTCGATACGAAAATTTTTTACTAGCTCTCACTAAAAGTTTTATGTACAAGCGAAGCTTTTAGAAAATTTGTCGCATTCTGGGGCATTATTTTAATGATATAATCGTTTTTGTGACTAGTCATAAAAAGTCTCTGTGTTGGTTTGGGCAGAATAGTAACTTGAATTATGAGGAAACGAGGAGGGTGAGTTTGCATAATTTAGTAGGCTAATTTGTGAGAAGGGTTGAACGCTGAATTCTTTCTTTGGAACAGATATCGTCGTAGCCGTAGTCGTAGTCCGCGTCGTGGGGGTGGATCGAATAAACGGTATGAAGTTGGAAAGAGCCAGATACTGAAGCCCGTTAATTGGAATCACCACAAATTGGAACCAGTAGTCCGTACGCCATATCGGCCAAAGACGGAGTATCGTCGATCGGAACGTGAAATTACTGAGTGGAGGAAAGCGAAAGAAATTACCATCAAGGGTCGTGATGTTCCCGATCCGATATTCACCTTCGAGGAAGGTGGTTTCCCAGCAGAAATTGCGGATGAGTTTCGTTATTCTGGGTTCACAAGCCCAACGCCGATTCAATCGCAAGGTTGGCCAATTGCACTTTCCGGTAGAGATATGGTCGGTATAGCGAAAACTGGCTCAGGCAAGACACTTTCCTATTTGCTGCCAGCAGTGCTGCATATTGACCAGCAGTCACGTATTCGTCGGGGAGACGGACCGATTGCGCTAATCCTATCACCCACTCGAGAGTTGGCCCAGCAGATTAAGCAAGTTACGGATGATTTTGGGCGTGCAATGAAAGTGAAGAATACATGTCTTTTCGGAGGAGGTGGAAAACGACAACAGAGCTACGATCTGGAACATGGCGTTGAGATTGTAATCGCCACTCCTGGCAGATTGATTGATTTTTTGTCGACCGATCACACTAATCTTCGGCGATGTTCTTATCTCGTGCTGGATGAAGCCGATAGGATGTTGGACATGGGCTTCGAGCCCCAGATCCGAACCATTATTGAACAGATTCGACCAGACCATCAAACGCTCATGTGGTCCGCCACTTGGCCGGATGCGGTTGCGCGTCTGGTGAAGGATTACCTCAAAGACTACATTCAGATCAATGTAGGTTCGCTCAAGCTAGCTGCCAACCATAATATTTTGCAAATTATCGACGTATGTCAAGAGTACGAGAAGGAACAGAAACTTAGTATTCTACTGCGAGAGATTATGGCTGAGAAGGAGTGCAAAACGATAATCTTCATCGAGACAAAAAAGCGCGTCGATGATATCACTCGCAAAGTGACCCGTGACGGCTGGCCGGCAATGTGCATTCACGGGGACAAGTCTCAGAAGGAACGAGAATATACACTCAATTGTAAGTTTAAATTTTATTCGAATTTTGGTTTCGCTTACTAATGTACCGTTTTGTTTAGCATTCCGTTCGGGTAAGACACCTATCCTGATCGCCACTGACGTTGCCGCTAGAGGATTAGGTAAGCTAACGAGGGCTTCGATCTCCTTTATTGTGACTACTAAATATATCTTTATCTAATAATGATCATGAACCAGTTGCTTTTTATAAATTCGTTGCCTCCACAAACCACGAAATATTTGCTTTAGGAACGTGGTGTACTGCAAATTGCTCCAGAGTTTTAGGGTATCTCCAGAGTATATCGATGTGCGGTTCTCTGGGCTGTTGTTTTTGTGTGTTGGTTTAGTTATTATTTTAATCAAGGTAAGTCTGATTGAAATTTTATGCGATAATTCATTTATGTTATTTTATTCATGGTATATACTTTTAAATGTAATGAGAATGAAATTACAAAGTTAATTCGCACCAAGCCTTGAAAAAGGCTAATTAGAAATCAATCAATGTAGAGTCCAGGGAGTAAACCAACGGTCGTTCGTTTGAAAGCCGAACGCGTAACCATTGTGGCTACGGAGAAACCTCTAAAATTCTAGAGACACATGATAACATTATTTCCCGACATTAGGCAATCTTCTTTTGGAAATGATTATGAAATTTTGATTCGAGTACAGATTTGGAGAACCGTTTCTGTAAGAATTGACAAACGGGTTGTCGTTATGAGAGTTATACTAGTAAAAATTGTGCGCGAAATAAAAGTTTAAATTATTCTTAATTTTTGTTATTGAACGCAACTAAAGTCAAAGAAGCCAACATTAAAATTTCCTGATTCAATCAATTGGCGAATATTCACTAGCAATTGCTTTGGTTGAAAGTTGACAAGATTCTGACTGAGATTAGCTTCCAACACATGTGTATGCATTAGGGTACCAATGAATGTATGGGCAAAAATCAACCCTAAAATTTCAAAAAGTTACCCTACACAAAATGTTCACCTCGAAGAAACATCCTCTGCAAAATTTCAGCTCAATTGGACTTAAGAGTGGCGCATAGCCATCAAAGTTTGAGTTTGAGGTTTCCAATAAAAATAGTTATCTCGATTTTCCATTCGAAACTTGCTGCGAAATGTTGATTTGCACGATAATATGCCCTATGCAAAATATTAGCTCCTTCGAACTTCATTTATTAGTGTCACAAACGTTAAAATTTGAGTTTTTTTGAAAAACGAAAGATCATCGAAAATATTTTTTGGCATTTGGTTATTTTTCCTACTGAAAAGTTGGTTTTTGACAAAAAACTTTATTTTTGAGATAACTGTAAATCTCGACGTGTCATGCAATTCTAAGACATTTGACATCAAGAATTTTTTTTTCAAAATCCCGATTTGCGGTGATCTTTCAAACTTTGACCGCTTTGCGCCACACTCCCTTAAGTCCGATTGAGCTGATATTTGGCATAGAGTGTTTTTTTGAATTGGTGAACATTTTTTATGGGGTAACTTTTTGAATTTCGAGATTTACTATTTTCATTGGCACCCTAGTATGCATGCTTTCAGATCGTTTTCTGGGTTGAGCTGGCATTCGTTGTTGTGAACTAAATAAATATTCCATGAAGGCTATCGATTGGGTTGCAATCTGATCACCATTTATCAGTCGAGTGCATATTCTCCTTTTCAAACATTAGACATTTGCTACACTTTATGAAAGTTTCTCAATTCACCTCTGGAGATGTGAAGAAGGGGGTTGATGAATTTGACACAAAGAAAGCATCGATACCTCCCTTGCTTCTCAAGAATTGCTCTTCCACATTCCAATCATCTCCGATAGCCAGCATGGCTTCATGAAACATCGGAGTATCACAACAAACCTGATGTGTTACTTCACCGTTCTGTCTCGTGAAATAGAACTCAGGGGGCAAGTAGACACGGTGTACATCGATTCTTCGAAAGTTTTTGACACTGTTCCTCATATCATTGTCATCAACAAAATCAAACACATGGGCTTTCCCGATTTGTTTATGGAGTGGGTATGGTCATACTTGTCGGATCGTTCCGCGTACGTGGTGGTTAATTCTACAAAATCTAGATCGTTCAGTTTCACCTCTGGCGGACCCCAGAATAGCGTCCTTAGCCCTCTGATCTTTAACCTCTTCGTCAATGACCTGTTTTGATGGCTCTCTTCATCTAAGCTTTCTTTGCCGACGATCTGAAATTTTATCGGACCATCACCTCGTCCCTGGATCATGTCACCTTGCAAGAAGATATGAACACTGTGCTGACATGGTGTAGCGATAACGACATGCATGTTGATAGTAAAAAAATGCAATATTACTTCCTTTTAGTCGTCGTTACAACCTTGTCTATCACGAATATTTCATGGAAGCGGATTCGCTTGATGGGGTCCACTTCATCTGTGATCTGGAAGTGATCATTGACGTTAAACTCAGGTTTAACGAACACGTAGGAATCACGAACGCCAAAGCTATCTTCACTCTTGGATTTATCCGTCCGAACGTCTCCGATTTCACCGATATATACACATTGAAGACGACCTACTGTTTTTTGGTTCACAATATCCTGGAGTATATACTGCTCCTGCCGGGTGCACGTATTACACATCGCAGATAATCAGTATTGAACGCATACAGAGGTTTGCACTACATCATCTTTCATGGAATGATTCTATCAGTCTTCCTCTATACTCCGACCGTTGCCACTCGATCGACTTGGAGACCCTATCCAGCAGGCGAGTCAATATACAGCGCTTATTCGTATTTGACTTGCTACGAGGCAATAATGACCGCTCTGAACTTCTAGAACAAATCTAGTTTTATGTTATACCTCGGTTATTTCCGGAGTTTCCGGAGTTCGTCTTTGTTGGCACTTCCCCGTCACAGGACCAACTATGGCTACAATATCCTGTTTGATTCGTATCTTCGTGCATTTAATAAAGTAAGTGACGAGTTTGATCTGAATCTGTCCAAAAGCACATTTTAAATTAAGATTAGAAATATTGTATAACCTAGTGACATTACTATATCTCTATACCTCTATGATGAAGACGGTGATAAATGAATAAGTCGTTCATATGCTCACACGGAGCTGCTGCACCTATCAAAATTTGGCCCATCCAAATTTGGCATGTGAAGGTTTTTCAACATTAGAAATGTTTCAATGATAGTATGACACCCCTTCCTCCTCTGAAATGGAGATGGGTCCCGTAAAAATAATACACATATTCCAACCAAACATGACAATTGAAAATTTGTTTAATGTAATAAAACGCACTCCTATACCTTTTTCTATCTATATAAATAAAAATGGATCATTGAATGTGTTGATACGAGCAAAATTTGAGTAAGGAATTGTCCGATTTAGGGCTGTCTTTATTCTATCATATTTTTTGTACCAAACATTTATTCCATGTAACGGAGAAACATGTTATTTGCAAGTGGTTAAAAAATCTTGAACGAGAATTGTGTCTGAAAATAATCTGATATAATGACGAGTTTTGGTAGAAGTACT
The DNA here is from genome assembly GCF_029784135.1 of Toxorhynchites rutilus septentrionalis. Taxonomy (NCBI): domain Eukaryota; kingdom Metazoa; phylum Arthropoda; class Insecta; order Diptera; family Culicidae; genus Toxorhynchites; species Toxorhynchites rutilus. Next base: position 207,701,748 of record NC_073745.1, read on the forward strand.
AGGAATTTTCTAGTAAAAGGTAATTTTGAAGGGTAGATTAGGAAATCAATCAATGAACAGTTCTGCGATTGGACCTATGAACGTGCGCTTAGTAAAAAATCGTTAATTTGGTAATGAAAAATACATTTTGGGCGGGACGAAGTTTGCCGGGTCAGCTAGTCTTTATATATAAAAGAAGGATTCTCCCACGTACGTGTAAAATATCATCACAGGAGAACGGCTGATCAGATCAGCACGGTCAGTATATTTTTTGGGTTTGTCTTCACCCAAATTAGAATAATAGAGTAATTTGGAAAATATTTGAGATGATCAGAAAAGTCGAAAAAAAATGACTATGCATATCTTTATATATAAAAGAAGGATTTTCTCACGTACGTGTAAAATATCTTTGGAAAATATTTGAGATGATTAGAAAAATTCGAAAAAAATAACTATGCATATTTTTATATTTAAAATAAGAAGGGAAATTCGAAAATAAGAGGTACGCATATATATGTTTCGCTGTGAAAATCATCATTTAGATCAATTTTACAGATCTGAACGATAACATACAAACTCTCTTGAAATTTATTCGTTATTTTCACCAATAATATTCTCTAAGTATAAATTATATGGCAGAACAACGTTCGCCGGGTCAGCTAGTTTACTATAAAACTACTGTAAATCACGAAAAAGACAATTTAACTTATATGTTTTGAAACATTCCAATACCCTATTTGACACAGAAACGCTGAATTAGAGCATTCAAAAAAGTGGGCAAACCATGATCATATTTTGGACTGGACAAACCAAAATCATTTACCTTACATATAATTAAAATAGTATGTCGTGAACTAGAAGATAATCATTTGAATGGAATGTGGACCAATGTTACCACACTATAAGGACACTTTCATTAACCCTTTCCCATACGACATCGAGTCTCACCCGTGGTTTACTTGGATAACATAGGCGCTGGAACGCTCAGCAGAGTAGTGAAATCACTTGATGTGTGACGTGTTAATTAATACGGGAAGGGGTTAATAACCATTTTTGTTTCCATTGCTCAAGTATAATTTTGAGAATTGATAATACTGTATTTCCACGTCTCAGAAGAATCGACTGCAAACAATACCGCAATAGAAACCGCACATCGCGGCTCTAGGTTTTCATCATCGCGTTAAACACTGGAGATACCTTATGCTCTCGAACGTGGCATACCACAATATCCATATTTCCCAGTCAGCTTAAAACTTACTCCACAACATTCTCTTAAGCTTACATACTACAGCAGCACACAAAATTGCTCCCGTCAATAAAACTAGGCATCTATTCTATTCTTCCAGAGGCACACAGTAAAACGTTTGCCTTGTTAGATATGCTTAGCAAAGAAGCTGCGAAATAGAAGCTTTGCTGCTTTGCTGGGAAGAACAGAACAGAGACCCCCCAAGTCACGCGAATGTGTGTGTGCCTTTTATCCATGTGCCTGGGTGGTGCAGAAGCGTGCGCGTGGTGGTGGTGGTGTTTGTGGCCTGAAACACTGCTGCGCGTGCGTACGCACTACTACAAGAGCATCCTCCTGCCTGCCTCGACTCTTTCCGATCACTGCGCTGGCCGTTTCGTGGTGGTTTCCGGGATCGGCTGAGATTCAACACTACCTGACCACCACTGGACTGACTGACAATTCTCCTTCTTTGTTCACGGTCGGTCAATTACCCTCGACGTCGTCGGACCATGGTGGTTGGTGGTGTCCTCTGGTGCTAACACGGAGACTGAGAGAGAAATACGGTTCCGTTTCTCCAGCTACCCATCCCTTCCGCATGTGTTTGGTGGCCGGTGTGTTTCCGGCCATTGGACACCGTTCGAACGGCGGCGGTCATTTACTACTACCGTCTATCGACTGCAACTGTGTAACCACGGGATCGCTACCGGATCGCTAGCCACTTCTGTAGCGCTTTGGTGGTTCCTGGGGCAAACAGGTTAGCCGTCAAACATGAGGATTCTAACAGAGAATACACAGGATAAGCAAATATGATTACGTTGTTACGTTTTACATTCAAATAAACCTAGTGTTTGTTAAATATTATGTTTTCATACTGTTGGATTTATTTCATCTGTTAGCTAATACGCACATTTTCGTCCGTTGTCATTTCGCTGTCACAATTGCAGATGTTGATGATGTGAAATTTGTGATTAACTTCGACTACCCAACCACTTCGGAGGATTACATCCATCGTATTGGACGCACCGGTCGCTCGAACAACACTGGAACGGCGTACACTTTCTTCACGCCAAACAACGTTGGTAGGGCCCGCGAGTTGATTGATGTTCTCAGAGAAGCTAAGCAAGTAATCAACCCAAAACTGTTGGATATGGCCAACAGTCGCATGAAAGCACGCGGTATGTTGAAGTCAAGATGCAATCTACACTAGATTGTTATTAATTTCCAATATTTACAATTTCAGATAACAGAAATCACGTAAGCTCTAGATATCCTCGCCCACGTCGGTCACGATCAATTGATCGTCGAGGAACTTACAGGCGACATTCACATTCGCGCTCTCGCTCTCGATCCCGTTCGCGTTCTCGTTCACGCTCGGTTTCACCTAGGTTCTCCAAGCGGGATGTGTATCGTCCAGTGAAGCGTAGCGCTTCCCGCGAAAGTCGAAGTGAAGCGAGCAGCCGTAGTGACAATCGAAAAAAGAGCTCCCGCCGGATCAGCCGTTCAGCTAGTCGATCTCCACCGCGTGGTGGAGCCAAGGGAGGAAACGGGGCGGGCGACAGAAAACGCAATGGAAGAAGCAAATCGCCTATCACCCGTAAGAACCGTAGCCGTAGTCATAGCCGCAGCAGGAGTCGCAGTCGCGAGGGACGATTCCGCTCGGCTAAGAACGGCAGCAGCGGAGCCAACTACGACAGGTATTAAACATTGGAGATCAGATGTGTTTTCATTCCCAGTATATGTGAAAGAAGTAAATGTATGCGGTACGCCCACAACTAGCAGTAAAACAATCCCAAAATTATTTGTAAAGATGTACTTTCTATATAGAAAGTGAACGATCAGCTCTATTCGACATTCTACAATATGAATTTTTGTAAAGTGTAATACCAATTTTATGCATCTAGTTTAGTGATAGTTATAAAGGGATTTGGCTCTCTTAAAAAACAAATGTGCAAATATTTTATCTCTTCGTGACCTCTGCTAACGATTCAATCAACACATTTCTGAAAAACGCAGTTTCGTCAAATAAATCCTGGGCGCATGTTTAACTGTTTAAGTTTCATTTTTCCATTGTGTAGACCCACCTTTTATAACCGGGAACGTTTGTGTAAGGTACAATTTTTTTACTGATTATGCATTCAACGATAGTACTCGAATAGGTGAAAAAGCCGAAGAATTTATATTCGTGTATTATTTTTAAATTTTGAGTTACACTATGCTTGTAATGGTCAATTTAGAACCAATCTTGTTACGATACACAAAATGCTAATATACGTTGTATGTCTTATACAAAAGTTAACCTGTATGAAACTGAGGGCTGAATAAAGTTGATGTATCAGGAGGTTGAAGTTTTTATTCATTGAGAAATTGATAACAAAAGAAATATACTTCGTAATAAGTAATATAAGTATCCTTGAGTTAGAAGAATAACAATATCCAAATTGTTTGCAAATTTTTAACGTAGATGTTTTCTTTTTTGTTGACTACCGAACCAACATGTTCATTTCAAAAAACGGTTGAATTAGTTCTCTAGTTTTAGTCATTTCCAGAAGCGATTTGGATACAACATTTGGCGACGAGAATTGAATAGTCCATGATCAGAAGAATTACATCACCTGCAGAAGATGAATATCAAAGTAGCGCAGAACGTCAAAGCATCCCCATGAGTTTTCTCTCGAAGCTATTGGAAAGAAGTTAACACTTTCGACGCCCCGTCACTCAGATATGGGTGACACTTTCCTCGCTCGAATTGAGTAGGATTTTTAGAAGGTATTTGATAGAATAGGCACCTAAATGTAACTATAGGATATGAAGAAAAATAATAAAATCATAACCATAATATCATACTGTTTATACTATACTTTTTATTAATTTATAGTACGGATGGTTTGTACTGCAGTTTTTTGCAAAACCCCTATACTATGACTTTGGCATGTGTTATTGTCATCAATTCGTCTTCAATTGAAAACAAATATTGCTAGATCATGTAAAAGTTATCTATAAACTAAGTTTGATCTTCATTTAATAATTTAATCGCAAGTTGGGCTCTGCAAGAAACTCAAAAATGTCGCGCTGGGCGTCGAACGTGTTAAAGAAGCTGTTCAGAATGAAGACCACCTTGTTCGTGGAACGATATCAGTATTTCCAACTCTCATAATAATCTGCTATGAAACGGCATTTGGAACTTTTAGTCTTATGTTGACAAATCCAACTGTGCCGAGCGCTCAACACACGGCCAATCGGTCGAAAAGGAAAAGTAAATGAATATAAAGAAAACTATATAGGGGAATGGGGGGTATGCCCGACCCCCTAAGGAAAAGTATTGTTTTGTGAGATCTGCGGGCACATATTGATATGTTTCCTCCACAGAATCATTGTCCAGTTCATTTGCCATGAGATATAAGGAATATCAGTACATTTAAACGGTAATTTTCTCAAGTAATAGTTTAAAAAACTGCCATAAAAATGAAGCTCATAAACCAGTGTGGGTGAAACCGGCACCCCATGGGGGTAACACCGGTATCCTATGGGGTAAGACCGTCATCTCAATTTCTCAATATACTTGGCAACAGATGAACCAGTTTGAATGTGACAGTTGGCAAATAGAAGGTATTCTCATTCTAAATGTCGCTGTCGAGTATGGTTCGAATCGTTCAACCGATTTCGGAGATATGGTCGGAACAAGTTCCGATGAACATGGAATATGGAGAAGAAATCACCAAACCACACCACAACTCAATTACAAGTTTAATGGAATCTAGGACCACATTGAACACTTACCGGTGGTCAGTTTTTCTTCTTACTTGAATCAATATCCGTCATACGACACACTAGGATTCGACTTGAAATCACAGAGATGAATGAGTTCATGACTGTAGGTAAATTTTTTTCAGGTTTTTGTGATTATGATGGCACTAAAACTAATTAAATTATGTTTAGTTGTAATTAGTTTATTGTTTTCGTTAAGACCATATAGCCATTATTTTTCGTTCAATGATGAAGTTAATTTAATTTTATCGTACAGCTTAAATCCAACATTAAATTTACATCAGTAGTTCAATTCATAAAAAACAACTTAAGAACAAAAGATGCACGTCATATCGAAATGTGTAGCATGTCTCATGAACCCATTTCTTGCATTCTATACAAGTTTTCCATCCTTGACCGTCCACAGAATCTGAGAAACAAAATCCACATCGGTCACACAGAGAATCCTCCAAATCATTGCTGATAATCATCCTTCTCAACACGTCTTCGTACATGTCGAAAAAAGCATTCACGAAAATTTTGTTGAAGCCTCTTGCCCTTGCAGCCGAGGTAGCTTCTGGCATACGGAACGTAAGTTTCGGATTCCGCTTTAAAAAACCGGTTAACCAATCGCGTCCTGCCATCTTCATTAGTTTGTTGAAAGGGTGAGCGATTCCATTTCTCTCAGCAAGCTCGAAAGCTAGCTTCCGTACGTCAATCTTCGTGATGCCATAGAATCGGGTTTCTAGGTCAAGTAAGTGCTGCATGATCTCCGTTTCCTGCTCCACCGTAAATACGGTCTTTCTTGGTCCTAGTTTCGAGCTTACTACCTTCTGAAAAACTTGATCATGTAGTGTAGATCTGGGTATTCCAAAAGTCGTGAAAGCACTTTTGATAGAAAATTGATGGAAAATATGTCTTAGAAACCTTCAACTAAACGCAAACCATGCCAGGATCCCCCACTCAAAGGGTGACGGACTTACCCCGACAGCAAACATTTTTCAAGAAGACTATTTCTATTAACTTATTGCTTTAACTTACCTCAACTCGAATCCCAGTGATTGCTAACAATCCAGGGGACAAAATGTAGAGCAACGGAAAAGAGTTTGAAACCGCGTTCAACAATAAAAGCTTAAACTTCACTGACGGAAAATTACATCCGGCTACATATCATCCATTCGTCTTCGTGAAGTCGAGGTCGCCGGGTGTATTTTCTCCCGTCTGGTGATACCGTTATCTTGTGATACTGTTGTGATACCGTTACTTTCGCTGCTGGTGAAATAATTGTTTCACCCAAACGGGATTTTTGGACTGCAATAGTGTGAAGCAAACAAAGCGGAAGGAAGAAGACCTGCATCGCGGGCGCTGTGTGCTGGCGTGTTTATCGCCATATCATCGTCATCGAAATCATCATCGCATTGTGGAGCCATACACCGTTGCAGCTGTGCTGTACGATCGACACGCGGTTCGCTGGGAACCGTTCTAATTCAACCGCACGGGTGTGCGATATAAGTATATTTTTTATTAGATTAAGGTTTTTAGTTTAAGAAATAATCAGAAAAAAGATTGAGAAATCACTGAAAAATTGTAGATCTGCCACTTTATATGGCAGAATGCGGAGAACCCGTTGACATGGAGATTGAATCCACTGTCTATCCCTCCACATCTACGGGAGGTGGGAAGTCGCTTAAACGCGTTCCCCCTTCAGAAGAAGTCTTTTCGGGGGAGGAATTAACCCACCTAAACCGCTCCCGTTCTCGCTCCCGTTCTCGCTCCCGTTCTCGCTCTCCCTCTCGCTCCCACTCCCGTTCTCGCTCCCGCTCCCGCTGAACTCTCGATCACGCCACCCAACCCTGCTGTTTCCGCTTCCGCTCAACAATCGACCCCGCTTTCCTCTCCTGTTGTGTCTCCACCCCGTGTCAAGGTTTATCCAGAAAATGCAACTGGAACTGGCCCATGGGTTGTTTTCTTCCGACCTAAACCTAAAGGAAAATCTCTGAATGTCATTCAGATCATGAAGATTTGACAAAAAATTATTCCTCCGTGGTCGAAATTTCCAAGGTTCGCCCGAACAAACTGCGTGTTGTCGTGGCTGATCGGAAGCAAGCTAACGCTATTGTCAAGCGGTTCATTTTAGAATATCGCGCATACGTGCCCTGCCATAACGTAGAAATTGCGGGAGTGATTACAGAAACGGGTCTGACGTGTGAATTTATTAAAAAAGGAAATGGAAAGTTCAAGAAGCTCCCCTCGATGGAAGTCGAGATCTTGGACTGTCGCCAATTAGGCAAAGTCTCCCAGGAAGGGGGAGAAACTAAATTCACGCCGTCCGACTCGTTTCGAGTAACTTTTGCTGGTTCCGCTCTCCCTGACTACGTTATGGTGGACAAATTGAGACTGCCGGTGCGGCTCTTTGTGCCAAAGCCCATGACTTGCAACAAATGCAAGTCAGTTGGTCACACTTCAGATTATTGTGCCAACAAGGAGCGCTGTGCAACTTGCGGAGAGCAACATGTGGGGGAATCCTGCAGTGCGACTGAGCATAAATGTCCATATTGCGGGGGAACTCCACACGCGCTCTCAGCTTGTGAAACTTATAAGAGTCGCTGGGAGAAACAGAAGCGCTCTTTAAAGGAACGCTCGAAGCGCACATTTGCGGAAATTTTAAAGGGCGCTCCTCCACTGACCCAACAACAACAACAACCAATCTCAACACACAATACTTTTTCCTCGTTGCCCGTTGACGAAATAGAAGCGGACACAGCTAACGGGGGCACACCGTTCATTTTCCAAGGGAATCCCCGGCGCAAAAATGTGACCACTCCCAAAGTTCAAGGACAAGCCCCTCCGGTGATACCCCTTTTTAGCATGCCTAAAAAATCGAGTGCAGCGGACAAGCAAAATCAGGTTCCTCCTGGTTTCCGTGGGAATAATTCACCTTCGAATGGCCCAGCACTCGAGGGGACATCAAAAACCCCAACTGTCCCTGTTTTTCCGTCCAGTTCAACTTCCCAATCGGGATTTATAAAGTTGTCTGACCTTTTGGACCAAATCTTCAAGTGTTTTAATGTTTCCGACTCCATCAGAACCATTGTCATTTCAATGCTTCCAGTATTAAATACAATTTTGCAACAATTGATGCAAACATGGCCCCTCCTTGCAATGATTATCTCTCTTGATGTCTAATTTAAATAGAGAGGTCGGAGATATCACTGTTTTACAATGGAATTGTCGTAGTCTCATCCCTAAATTGGATACATTCAAATTTTTAATTCATAAATTCAATTGTGATGTTTTTGCTCTGTCCGAAACTTGGCTTTCTTCGCGAGATGATCTCTCTTTCCATGATTTCAATATTATACGCTTGGACCGTGATGACAGATACGGAGGGGTGCTATTGGGGATCAATAAGTGCCACTCATTTTTTCGAATTGACCTTCCACCTATTGGAGGGATTGAAGCTGTTGCTTGTCATGCAAACATCAGAGGCAAAGACCTCTGTATTGTCAGCTTGTATTGGCCTTCGAGAGCTGCGGTTAGCCGCAAGCAACTTGTTGACATGTGCTCACTCCTTCCTGAGCCACGATTGATCTTGGGAGACTTCAATTCTCACGGAACTGCCTGGGAACAGTACGACGACAATCGTTCATCGATGATATATGACCTTTGTAACAGCTTCAATATGACCGTTGTTCCAGTGTTCAATGTGGAAACAATACGTGTACCTAAACCTCCTGCTAACCCAAGTGCTCTTGACCTCTCGCTTTGCTCGAATTCATTATATATCGTTATCGTAACGATAATATCGTTATATTATCGTTAGATTGCAAGTGTAATGTAATCCAGAACCCCAACGGTAGTGATCACTTGCCAATCAAAATTTCCATCACCATTGGGTCGAATTCTTCAGAATCTATAAACATGGCATATGACCTCACAAGACACATTGACTGGAAAAAGTATGCGGACGCGATTGCTCTAGCCATCAATTCCAGAGATGGTTTACCTCCATTGGAGGAGTATAACTTCCTTTCTCGTTTGATCTATGACAGCGCAGTTCGCGCTCAAACGAAACCCATTCCAGGTTCCACCATTTCCCGAAGGCCTCCCAATCTATGGTGGGATAGCCAATGTTCCAAGCTTTATATAGAAAAATCGAATGCATTTAAAGCTTTTCGGAAACGTGGAACTCCTGAAAATTTTCAAACGTATTTAGCCCTTGAGAATCAGTTCAAAAATTTGATCAAAGGGAAAAAACGTGCTTATTGGCGAAATTTCGTGGGAGGTTTGTCACGAGAAACGTCAATGAAAAAATTATGGAAAGTGGCTCGAAACATGAGAAATTGCTCTTCAACGAATGAAAGCGAAGAATATTCACATCGATGGATTTTTAATTTTGCACGAAAGGTTTGTCCCGATTCCGCTCCCGTGCAAAAAATTGTTCGAAATATACCACAAGATAGGTGCGATCTTGATTCTGAGTTTTCGATGGTAGAATTCTCTCTTGCTCTCCTTTCATGTAACAATTCTGCTCCGGGATCGGATAGAATTAAGTTCAACTTGTTGAAAAATCTCCCTGATGTGGCGAAACATCGCTTGTTGAACTTATTCAATCGGTTTCTGGAGCATAATATTGTTCCAGATGATTGGAGACAAGTACGAGTTATAGCTATTCAAAAACCCGGAAAACCCGCGTCCGACTTCAATTCGTACCGCCCAATAGCAATGCTGTCTTGTATACGGAAATTGTTGGAGAAAATGCTCTTGTTTTGCCTTGATCGATGGGTTGAAACGAATGGCCTACTCTCAGATACACAATATGGGTTCCGCAGGGGCAAGGGGACAAATGATTGTCTTGCGTTGCTTTCTTCAGAAATTCAAATGGCTTACGCCGAAAAAAAAACAAATGGCTTCAGTATTCTTGGACATAAAGGGGGCCTTTGATTCAGTTTCAATAGAGGTCCTGTCAGACAAATTACACTCTCGGGGTCTGCCGCCTCTATTGAATAATATGTTATATAACTTGCTTTGTGAGAAACATTTGAATTTTTCTCACGGGGATTCGACAGTAAGTCGGGTCTCCTACATGGGACTCCCCCAGGGTTCATGTTTAAGCCCCCTTTTGTACAACTTCTATGTAAGCGACATCGACAATTGCCTTACACAAAATTGCAACCTAATACAACTTGCAGATGATGGAGTGGTGTCTGTCGTAGGATCAAACGAATCCGACCTGCAAGGACCCTTACAAGATACTTTGAACAATTTTTCAACCTGGACCATTCGGCTAGGGATCGAATTCTCCACGGAGAAAACAGAGATGGTGTTTTTTTCTAGGAAGCATAGACCAGCAAAACCAAGGCTTCATCTTGTGGGTAAACCGATCACTCATGCTATGTCATTCAAATATCTTGGGGTCTGGTTCGACTCCAAATGTACTTGGGGGGCCCATATTAGGTATCTGAGTAAAAAATGTGAACAAAGAATAAACTTTCTCCGTACAATTACCGGCACCTGGTGGGGAGCCCATCCCGAAGATCTTATTGGGCCTGATTCTCCAGCGCGAATGGAATGTGACAACAATGAACTCCTCAAAGTCACATGACCCAGGTCACCGTATCGCCGAAGGCGATTGCCCTGACGTGAGAGGTTCATTTTGGAGTAAAATACTCAATGAATTACAAATGGTGCGGTGTTCATTGAAATATATGTCAAAGCTTGTGTTTTTTGCAAAGGCTCTATGTATTCAATGTGTTTCATGAATATATATTTCTCGCGTAACTTTTGAAAACGTCCTAAGTAACAAATGTAAACAAATCGAGTTAATGGATGCACACTATTAGTTATCAATCATGTAATGCATTGAGAAAACAATCGTTCAAGTATCTATCCTTTTCACCTTTTTATCGCCGATACAAAAAATGACCAATGTACAGATTCGAATTTTAAGCACTCGACTGTTACTTCGGACACCACTTTCCTCTGACGCTCGATACATCCGAAGTAACAAAGCAACCAATACAACACGAAATCGCACTTCGGTCATTTTGAGTTTTTGTTATTTTCGGGTGTTGATATCGTTTTTAGTTCAATTCAACGAGTTATAGGGGGCCTCCGTAGCCACATTGGTTGCGCGTTCGCTTAGTAAGCGATCGATCGTGAGTTCGAAACTCAGGGCCCTCATTGACCATCTTTGTGTTGTTACAGAATAACTACGTCCACGCAACAATCATCAGCGATGGAGATCGATCCACGGTCGAAATATGATCGATTCATCCATACAACTGCTCTGCTCTGCAAGACACATCGGGCTGCTGTTCTATAAATAACTCAACAATGATCAATCAACTGTCTCCGCTGTCCGGTCGGTCTAACTGGATAATGGAAGAACAGATAGAAAACTCTTACGCCTAAATGGCTGCTACTGTATAAATGTGTGTACCATATGGAATGGTATAGAAGGGAATACTCTAACGCCGAAAAATGGCAACTGTGTAATGTGCTAATTATAGATATGATAAATATGTGACATGTACACGATTAAAATTCGGCTCTGTTACAGCTAAAATGCCAATGAGCCTGAAATAAATAAATGGAACAAAAAAAACGAGTTATAACAATAATGATCTGCTTTTAGCACGAAGTGCAAATATTTGGATCGTTGTTTAGTAGTTATTTTCAGATTCTCATCGTGCAACGTTATTTGTCCAATGTACAAAGCGGGCAGTCAAAACGTCCAATGTAACATTTTTCGCTCGAAGGCTTGAATTTCTAACTAAAATCACATGACAACAGTTACGATTGGTTTTTCAGAGTTATTATTGACTGCTAGTGGTAAAAGTAGTGATAAAGATCGATTCCTTTTGAAACAATTCGAGGAACAATATTCCGATCTTCAACTCCGTTTTTCTCGAGTTGATGTGAATACATACAAGTGCACCCGTGGGCGAGTGGTTAGCGTCTCACATTATCATGCCGGGTGTTCGGGTTCGATTCCCGTTCTGGCCGGGGGATTTTTCGTCAAAGAAATTTCCTTCGACTTGCACTGTGGCCATGCGTATTCAAGAGCTTGCCCCTCGGAATACATTCAAGGCGTGTTATTTGGCTTAAGAAATCTCGACCAAGTATTAATAAATGACGCTAGTTAATGCATACGTTCAGACGGCAAAAGTTCCACAAGGGAACGTTAACGCCATTCAAGAAGAAGAAGACATACAACATAGGACCTTTTCAAAAGTTACGCGAGATTTCTTTTATTTTAAAAATTTTCATTCCTTGTTACAAATATGTACAGGAAATAATTTCGTTCATCTTTATAAATGTTTTCCTCTTATTATAATTGATGAAAAATAATATTACTGGGATAAGAAAACAAATAAAAATATATTTTCAAATCTGTTTTTGCATAGTCCCTTTGCATTAATATGAGTGTATGTTATATCAATTGTTTTGATTTCGTATCCGTGTTTTAATTCCTCATTCGTTTTTTGACTTAGTGTCCGGTGCTGATTTTAGCGTAATTATTGCTAAAAGTTTATCGGAAGGTTGACTATTCTTTATAACATTGCAGTGAACATTAATGTTATTGTCGCCTCACATAAAAGTCATCAAGGTAAGATATATTTATTATCGCATTCAAATAAATTTAAAAGCTAAATTTTGTTCACAGACAATGAGCCGATAAAAATTATGGTGCTGTCAAGGATCTTGTAATTCCACTGTCCGAGACTGCGCTGTTATCGTTTGGATTCTCACTGGATGAGCCCGGTGAGCACGCATCTCGCATCTACCTTATGGTCAAGCTGGGTCTTGAAATTGATAAGCACAGATGATACTCCATCCGCAACTACTGATGAAGATGCTCCTCCACTAGTGGATGACACCGAGGATGCCTCACACATGGAAGAAGTTGATTAAACATATACAGTTTTTAACTACTTAAGTAGCTTTTCGTAATTTTTGAAAGTCTGATTTGTGTTTTTGGAGAAAGGAAACGGTATGCTGAATTGAGTTTCTCGTATCAGTTAGGGTCAACTATTGTAAACTTTTAATTTAATGTTGTACCGCGTTATAACGGCTGCAGAAGATGTATATTCTTGTCATTAGTAATAGCATACCAAATACTTGAACTGACTACATGTTAATAATAAATATAAATTATTTCAGAATGCACAGTTTAAATGGATTGCATTCGAAATTGCCTATTTTTGTCCGAAAATTCTCACAATGTAGATGATGACTACATCTTTGAATCTGGAGTAGTGATTGCCCGTTTGGAACGGCGAATGATTAGAGATCGTTCAAGTCCATTGGAAACGCTTAATCCTAGTTTTGACCATTACTGGTACTAGTCGATAACAAATGAGGATACGACTTCAAAAGGCACAAAATGGCATGTTTTTCTATTGCAATCGCCCACGAGAATTGAGTGAGTGTTCATGAGAGTTCATTCAAGCTAAAAATCTCACCACAGTCGCCTTCGGAAATTGAGTGAGACAGTTTTTGCGAGCTGTCACTTCTCATTCGCGCATCAGAATCAGCCCCATTATGTTGTATCGAACAACTATTCTCTCAGTGATGGAGTATGGAAGTTTCTGTTTTCAATCAGCTGCCAAAACACACCTCATTAAACTCGAGCGAATTCAGTATCTTTGTCTCCGTATTGCGTTGGGATGTATGCCCTCAACGCATACCATGAGCCTCGAGGTTTTGGCAGGCGTACTCCCACTAAAAGATCGCTTCAATTTATTATCTCTTCGGTTCCCCATCCGGTGTAAGGTCATGAACCCATTGGTGATCGGAAATTTTGAGCAGCTGATCGAGCTAAATTTTTATTCTGGATTCATGAGCTCATGAATTCGTCTCCATGCAGGTTGATCCTTCTTCGTATATTCCCAACCGTGTTTGTTTTCCTGACTACATCAATTCCTCTGTGCATTTTGATCTGTCCATGAAGCAGGATATCCATGGAATTCCAGATAATCATCGATCGGGGATCGTTCCTACGATTTTCGAAGCAAAGTATGGGCGTGTCAATTGTGATAATATGTACTTTACTGATGGGTCCTCTATGAATGAGTCCACAGGATTTGGAGTGTTCAACAAATTTTTTAGCACCTCACACAGTCTTCAGTATCCTTGCTCAGTGTATATTGCTGAATTGGCAGCAATACACTGGGCGGTGGACAGCGTCGCCTCACGACCTGTTGAACACTATTACATTGTAACGGATAGTCTTTGTTCTGTCGAAGCTATCCGTTTAGTGAGGCCGGAAAAGCACTCGCCGTACTTCCTTGAGAGAATACGAGAAATTTTGAGTGCTTTATCCAGACGTTGTTATGTCATTACCTTTGTTTGGGTCCCTTCACATTGCTCAATTCCGGGTAATGAGAGGGCTGACTCATTAGCAAAGGTAGGTGCAATTGAAGGCGAAATTTATCAGCGTCAAATCGCCTTCAATGAATTTTATTCTTTAGTTCGTAAAAATACCATCGTTAACTGGCAACGCAAGTGGAACGAAGATGAATTGGGCCGGTGGCTCCACTCAATTATCCCTAAGGTTAGCCTCAATCCGTGGTTCAAAAGTCTGGACTTGAGTCGGGACTTTATTCGCACCTTCTCCCGACTCATGTCCAATCACTGTTCGTTAGACGCGCTGCTTTTTCGTTTTAATCTTGCCGACAGCAATCTCTGCGGTTGTGGCCATGGTTACCACGACATCGAACACGTTGTTTGGTCGTGCGAGTTGTATCTTGTCGCCAGATCGAATTTAGAAAACTCCCTTCGGGCAGGAGGAAAGCAGTCCAATGATGATGTGAGAGATGTGTTGGCTCGGTTAGACCTTGATTACATGTCCCAAATATATGTTTTCCTTAAAGCTATCGATCTTCGAGTGTGATTGTTCATACATTCTTTTCCCCTCCTTTTCGTCCTTCGCGAGCTATCGGTTCCCTTCCTACTATATTAGAATAAGTTAAATTGTAAACACATATTAAATGTGAGGATAGTTTTAAGAATTGAGTGTGAAGTGTCAGTGTGAATGAGAATGTGAATGTGAATGTGAATGTGAGTGCGAGTGTGAACACACATCTCCTTACATCCCATCCTTTTCCTAATGAAAATGTGTCACCCTTCTAAACTCGAGTCGACCGCGAGTAATCGGTTTCCTATTTCATTAACCATAGAATTAAGAAAACAACATGTTGATATATGCTAGTTGAAATATAGTTAAGAGTTTGGCTCCATTAAACTTATGTAACTGAGCCTGTAAAAATAATCGGATTAATAAAAAAAAAATACATACATCGGCACTCGCGTTTGTTTTCATTTATATTTTGACAATTGACGGATCACGGTGGGTTCGATGTGATTGAAAACGCCTAAAATAATGAAAACTAACATGTAGAGTATTCAAAAACGTAGTTAATCAGAGTTTTCTAGTAAAATTCAGGGGGTGCCGGTCTTATCCTCTTTGGCGGGCTTACCCTCCCTTCCCCTATAGGAAATATAATCAATAAAACCTTAGAATATGAGTAATAATTATGAAATTGCGGAGGTTGGGAGATCTTCAAATATGGAGATCTATGACAGTCGCATTTGAACGCGTTCCTTTATCGTCCGGGACGATTCAGCTAACCGTATTAAGCCTCCTTTTAAAAAACTGTAAATATATCCTCTCCACCCCATAGCATCCCCTACCCATCTCGCCTTGCCGATCTCGATCTCGCCTTCCTTCCCTGTTATTCATGATCTCATTCAACCTTTGTCCTCGCCTTCTCTGCCCGTTGTTACCGGTCCACGTGTCTATCCGGAAGATGCACCTGGAAGTGGCCCGTGGGTTGTTTTCTTCCGGCCTAAATCTAATGAAAAATCGCTCATGCAGATCGTAAAAGATCTGACAAGGTACCTTCGTGACTGAAATTTACAATGTTAAACCAAACAAATTATGAGTTGTCGTGGCTGACCGGATGCATGAAAACCAGTTTTTTGGGGACGAGTATTTCACGCTGGAATCTCGCGCCTATACTCCCTCACTTTCTTCGCAACGGGAGCACCCTCCTCAAGCATTTGGTTGAAAAAAAGATTCCAATAGACCACTTCCGTGATGAAAATCTGCCGGTGAGCACTGTCCTGGCATCGTTAAGCGGAACGTCCTGCGGAAGACCGGTAATGGCCGTCCGGCTAAGATCATGACAAAAAAGAAGAAGGAATCTCT
Organism: Toxorhynchites rutilus septentrionalis; assembly: GCF_029784135.1. Lineage (NCBI taxonomy): Eukaryota > Metazoa > Arthropoda > Insecta > Diptera > Culicidae > Toxorhynchites > Toxorhynchites rutilus. The sequence goes on from NC_073745.1 coordinate 207,717,911, forward strand.
GAAAAAGCTGTTTGACAACAAGGACGATACAAGTTTGCGTGATGCCGGCCGAAAATTTCGCTGCCTTCATTCTGCATCCAAAGAACCCTCGAGCAGGAGGGCATCGTCTGTCGGAAGAAGACTAGGTCCCCAGAGAACACTGATGAGGAGTGAAAATTCAGTGCCGGTGGATGACGAAGAATTATCGCAGGACGTCGTTCATGCTGGACGACGAGAGTTATTTTCCGCTATCAAAGTCCTACATTCCCGGCAATGACCGGTACTATACCGGCGACAAGTTTGAGATGTTTTTTAAAAAAATACTGAATTGCTTGAAATTATTTTTTTATTATATCACTGAAGAAATTCTCATTTTTTCAAAATTCTCTATACATTTTAAGGTCATCAGCGAACATATATTTGAAAGATGAAATTCGGGGGCACAAATCGTTGACATACAGATCAAATAACATATGCCCGACATTTTCTTGCGGAACTCCTGAAGTGATTGAGAAGACTGTCGAGCGCGCAGAACTGATTGACACAAAGGATTGACGACCCGTCAAGTTGGATAAGATCCAGTCAGCCAACCAACTTGGGAATCCCATAGCACTGAATTTTTTAAATGCATACAGATGCGGAGCGGTGTCAAACGCTTTCGAAAAATCGACGTAGATGGAGTCGACCTGCCGCCGGGCTTCGACTTAGCGGAACAGTGTGTTTGTGTAACAGAGCAGATTCGTTGTGGTGGACCGATGCTGGACGAAACCATCCTGGGAATCCGATATAATTGGATATATATCGTATTGTACAAAGCGTTGTGAACTACCGTTTCGAAGACTTTGCTAATGTAGTAGAGAAGCGATATTCCACGGTAGTTTACCACGCGGTTCTGATTACCCGCTTTGTAAATTGGGATTATTAAAGCTTTTTTCCAAACAGTTGGAGAAAATCTTTCCCTCAAATAACGGTTGATTAGGTAAGACACTGGAAAAGCGAGCGAGTGAGCACAGTGTTTCAGCAAAGATGGCGGAATGCCATCAACTCCAGGCCCTTTTGATGCGTCTAAGTCATGCATAGCTTTCATGACTTCACTCGGAGAGAAATTCAACGTTGGGATATTCGAGTTGTGCTCCTAGATTCGATCAAAACTTGCAGCGTGCAGGGGAAGTGCAGTTGAGTTGTACACTGACTGGAAGAAGCTCGCAAACAGATTAGCGACATCGTCTGGGGAACTGGCAGTGATTCCGTTGAACTCCATCGTACCCGGGATGCGATTGCTTGTGCGATGTGATTTCACGTACTTCCAAAATGCCGATGGGGTTTGCTTCAGATTCGCTTGAGTTCGTTGTATGTATTCTTCGTAGCTGGACCTCAATAATGCGTTGTAGTTAGTTTCCATTGATCTGAGACTATTTTTAGCGTCGATTGATCTAGTTCCCAAATAACGTTTGCGCGACTTTCGCAGTACGTTCCGTAAGTTGCACAAATCGGGTGTCCACGAAGGTTGCGCTGGAAATGGCTTCACGACACATCGTTGGAGGGGAACTTGCGCATAGAGAATTTCATACAGTTTGTCGTAGAAACGTTCAGCTATTGTATCGACCGAGCCTCCGTCCAGAAGTTCAAGCCAATCGATAGAGGACAGTATATTGTTCAGCGAGTCAAAGTTGCACAACCTGAAATTCAATACAGGTGGAAGAGACACATAGTCAGAAACGTTGGCAGAACTGGAGAGGGCGTCCAGGTCCAAGATGAAGGGCTTGTGAGGGCAAGGAGATTCGCAATGTCCGGTTCACTGATGAACGCCAAATCGAGAATTCTGTCGTTCGAATTTTTAAATGAATTCACTTGAATTAATCCCCAAGTCAGTATCGATTCGGTGAGAGCCAGTTCCTGTTCCGTAGATGCGTTTGATGGAAAATAACCATTCATGTCCTCGTCGAAGATCCAACTCAAAAACGGGAGGTTGTAGTCGCCTAGTGCCAAGATAACATCGGTATTCGAAGACCGCCTGAAGCTATGTAATCATTTCACAATTTCATTGCACCAGCACGATACACCACGAGTGAGGTTCGATGTTGTACGTTCTGACACAGTGTGGTTCGACGTTGTTCGAGAAAGGGATGTATTAACCAGATAATCGAGTTCCGTCAGTTTATTTGGAGAACCCGCTTTAGTCTTGGATCGTTTGCTCGTATTCATGATTAGTATGTCTGTTGAGTTTATTTCTGAATCGCTTTCGTGTCTCTAAAGCGAGAAGTGAAATTTCGGACAGCAGAGTATTTTGGTTGCGCTCTTTTCTCCGGGTAGATCTCTGGATTTCCTGTAGATCTCTTTGTTGGCGGTCGAATGAGTAATCGGAGCGCGGATATTAACGGATTTGGTAGAGAGAATACAGCGATTCTAAAACATCTTTCAGAGGTTCTGGTTCTTTATCGGGCAGATTTCGCACGAGTGGTCCTCTTAGAAATGGCGCTTTAGCCACTTGCCATTTAAAATCCCTCGGAACAGTGGTGGAACCGTAGCCGAGAATTTTGCACGCTACAATGTACATCGTAATAGCAGCTGGATAACAGCAAGCGCAGTTATGCGATTTTCGCACGCATGCCTTTGACATTTTGGTGGTACACGTATAGTTGCATATTTCCAGCCACATCCTCACGAATAGCTACACCATATAAGTGAATTTCGACTGGAATGCGTCGGCTCGAAGCGATGGACATTACTGGGCGAGAAGGGTTCCAAGAATTATACTTATTTTCTGTACTTGCCTGAAATGACGTCCTGGAAGACCCCATCGTCATACCCAAATTCAGGACCGGGATAATTTTTGAAATTTTTGAAAGAAAATGTTAATCCGAAGGGTTTGAATATAAATGGACTACGAAATGGAAGGAATGGTTCTGTTGTTGTTTCTGCTCCAGATAAGAGTTCTATCGAGTTGCTGAAAGTGAATATGGAGAAAAAATTGGTTAAGGACTATCAGGTTAAAATACCGGAAACATTAAAACCGACGATCAAAGTCTGTGTTGTGGCGGATCTTATTGCAGACTTCAGGTTGATACGTTTATACTCCATGTTGAATGTAGGACCTGAAGTATCGGCTGGAATTAGGCTTAGGTTTGCTCAGCTGTCTGGTCTCGAAAACGATTAACAGACCGTCTTCGGGTATCCAGTGAAGCAGGAATTCCTTTGTAAATTCAAGGCTAATACTGACATAGGTATTGGGTTCAATTCCTGATCGGTCAAGGATTTTTTCGGGTTGGAAACTTCCTTGACATGCCTTGGGATAAGTAGTGGGCCTGAAGTATCGGCTAGAATTAGGCTTGGGTTTGCTCAGCTGCTTGAACTCGGAAACGATAGAATCGTGGCCGGGGATCTGATAAAGCGGGAATTCCCTTGTAAATTTGTGGCTAATACTGACATAGGTATTGGGTTCAATTCCCGATCGGTCTAGGGTCTTCCCGGGTTGGAAATTCTCTCGACATGCCATGGAATAAATACGATCAGATAATGGCTTATATTGTTCTTTCGATTAGTAATCTATGTCTGCGAGATAACCAGTCCGTTTTCCTTTCAATTTCAATTTGCATACTGGTTAGTTAATGAAAAATATAAATACCGTAATATAATAATTATCAATAAGATAACTCGTCCCGCTCAAACCTTTGTAGGGGAATGAGGTGGGACCATCATCATCATTTTTAATATATTAAAAAAAAAGTAATTGGATATAGTGAAGATATGAACGAAAACGAACTAAAATTAACACTAATGAAGCAGAATCCTATATTACAAAACAACAAATGCTTCAAGTGAAGGAAGGTTTATTGCAATAAAAACATGGGGCTGTAGAAGCTGTAGCTGTAGAAGTTCAAGGTAACACAATAGCTGGAATCTACGCTGGAATATAGCAAAGAGTTATTGATCACACCAAAATTACAAGAACAACATCGACGACTATTGATCCGATTTTTACCAATATTGACGATGGCGTGGTCGAAATTCTTAATGACAGTAAAATTTTCGATCATGAAACAATCGGTATGATTTCGAATACTTTTGATGTTGATATAATATATCTGAAATAAGACAGAATAAACCGTATAAATATTGGAAGAATTATTCGAAATTTGCATTGCAATCTCTGCTCTTCAATGAAACAGATAGTAACAGATAGAATATCTGGCTATCCAACACAGAGACATTTCAAAAATAAACAATGGTATAGTGCTACGTTGATAAATATCTGATAACAGTGAAACGTACCAAGAACATTGAACACTGGAATGCGTACAGGATATGGAGAAATATATACGAACGTGAACTGAAGAACTCTAACACTATATTTTTTCAGAATGAAATAAGAGCAATTCAACATGATCCGAAAAATATGTGGAAAAAGCAGAATTGTTATGTAATCCGGGTGGTAGCAACGACATTGGCATTGTATTTGACGGTGATACGGACAGTGACAACAAAACAGCAGATAGGACTCAATAAATATTTCACGTCTAGTGTAGAAGAAATTGTTTCTCCATTGAATCAGCTAAATTTTAGATTCCCAAGCCTGTCAGCACAAATGAGGTACTTCAAAATCATGGAAACACTGAAGATGTTGGTGATGGATTTAAAAAAATTGTGCAGGAGTTGAAGAAGTTAGCAAAAGAGTACTAGTAGATGCTTTTGATGTTATCAAGCAGCACCTATCATACATAGTAAATGAGTCGATGATCCGAGGCGAATGCCCGCACAGTTGTAAGAAATCTGTTGTCGTGCTTATTCCCAAAAATCCGAGATCGTCGAAACCAGAAGACCGTAGACCTGTAAACATGTTACCAATGTACGAGAAAATTCTAGAAATTGTGATCAAAGAACAACTTTTTGAACATGTAACGAAAAATGGAATTCTGGTGGAAGAACAATCTGGGTTCAGAAAACATCATTCATGTGAAACGGCACTCAATTTGTTGCTACTGAAATGGAAACAGGCAATAGAGGAAAAGAAAGTAGTAGAATTTTACAGAACAAAGCTATGCGCTTTATATCGAGATGCGTTAGACTATCTCCATGAAGATTTATGTTAGAATGCCTTCAATGGATGTCAGTCGGCCAGCGTATTAGCTACTGCACGCTCACGTTAATATTCAAAATGACCAACGGTTTGACACCGAATTATTTACGAAACACAATAACTCATGGAAGAGATATACACCAGTATAACACAAGGCAAGCAAGTGACCTCAGAACTCTGAACTTCCGGATGTCCTGTACCCAAAATTCTATTTTTTACAAAGGTTATAAGCCTTACAAATCACTGCCAAACGAAGCAAAGACAGTAACAAGCCTCAGAATATTCCGAAACATATGTAAAGAATGTTTGAAGAATGATCCGGATTTGTGAAATGTTTGTTAGTTAACGTTATTATAAATGTATGCATGTTGACCAAGTTATGACGGATATATTGTCTTTTTATGTTGTATGTTTTCTGATCTTTCTTTTTGTATAATAATGACGGTATTTAGTTTGTTTTCAGTTTGTTAGATAGCAAGATTGTTAATACTAGATTAAAAAAAAATTGCGAAATCTACAATAGTTTGAGCATAGCGCGCGTACATGAACTATTCAGTATGAACCTCATTACAAGAGATTACAAATTGGAAGTGGAGCGAATCTGGGGATAGCCCTACCGGAATACTCGTAAACACATTTTTTTAAATAGATGGTTATAACGAGATTTTTCTGAGTTGAGGCAGATCTGATTGCGAGTTCCAACGGACATGTGTATAACCCAAGTTATGAAGGGCATATCAGTTTTCGAATTACCTGTTTTGAAATAAGCTAACATCATTTCGAGGGGTTTGATGTGAAAACCGGAATGTAGCTGGGGATAGCCCAATCGGAATACTCGTGAATTCATTTGTTAAATAAATGGTTATAACGAGATTTTTTCTGAGTGCGGCAAATCTGATTGCGAGTTCCAGTGGGAATACTATCCTTAGAATATGAAGGGCCTGAAGTGTTGGCTCGAATTAGGCTTGGAGATACTCAGCTGTCTGGACTCGGAAACGATCGCATTAGAAGACCGTTATCGAGAATCTAGTAAAGTGGGAATGCTCTTGTAAATTCACGGTTGATACGGACATAGGTATTGGGTTTAATTCCCGATCGGTCAAGAATTTTTTCGGGTTGGAAATTTTCTTGACATGCCTTGGGTTAGCAAATGGGCCTGAAGTACTGGCTAGAATTAGGCTTGGGGATGCTCAGCTGTCTGGACTCGGAAACGATCGCATTAGCAGACCGTTATCAAGAATCTAGTAACGCGGGAATGCTCTTGTAAATTCACGGCTGATACGGACATAGGTATTGGGTTCAATTCCCAATCGGTTAAGGATTTTTTCGGGTTGGAAATTTTCTTGACATGCCATGGAATAAGAAAGCTCGCGTGCTGCCTTATAAAATTCATCAAATTTAGAGTCTATGTCTGTAGCACAATTGTTCAGATTCCTAATATAAAATTATCTTAAATTCTTATAAGTAATTATCTTAAAGATAACTCGTCCGGCTCAAACCTTTGTAGGGGAATGAGGTGGGACCATCATTATCCACTGGTTATCTGAGAACTCGCGGGACAAAAACAATGCAATGCAATGTTTCAAGATTCAGAAAAAATAGATATTGTTTTGGGCATAAACATCTCGTTCTACTCTGCGATTTTCCGATGAGATCATTAACCCATTAGTGCCCAGCGTATGAAATTTAATACGCAAAAATGCCCGTTTTTGAAAAACTGTTTTTGATGAACTAAAGGGTTAAGCGCATTTTAAATAATACCACATGACAATTTAAGATCGTTTTTTTGTGTCAGTGTCATTTTATCTGTCATTTTTGTTGTGTATTGAAGCTTGCAAAGTTCGAGTTTCATGGAGTCGCAAAAGTAAACATAAATTTATCAAAGTTTTACCTCTTAAATGATTCTAAAATGCTCAAATCTGTGACACAACACTTCTAGACGAGTGTAAAAAATTATATCTAGCAAAAAATCCGAAGAAAATTATGGAACCGCAAAAAAATATATGTTCACTTTTGAGCGTATGAAATTTCATACGCTGTGCAACTACGGTATATTTTTTTCTCGATAGAATATATCAGCTCCCCGCTAATCCGGAGAAGCTGTACAATTATCTGATTGTTTTGGACGAAAACGCTTTCGAAAAGCTAGTGTCAACAAATGATATTGACTTTGTCATCGTGCCCCCAAGCGGTGGAGACAGCGATGTGGATGCTGGAGATAGTGACTCGGAGGACGGCCCTTCCGGTTTTGGCAAACAAGTGAATGTCGAGAGTAACATTGAACGAGGCCAATCACAAGAATGCTCCTCGGGCAGCAGCAAGAAGCGGAGAGCCAGACACTGGGAAAAAAACCTTATATTCGGATGAGTGACATAAATCCAGCAAGGATTGAGTTCATGCAGATCAAGCTTAAACACTTGAAGTCATCGGAAGTTAGGTTTGACGGAATAAATCATTTCATTAATACGGATCCAACTGGTACCCAACGATGGTGTGCGTAAAGGGTGTGTCACATCAAATTGCATCACGGAAAAAACGCTGTAGAAATTTAATTTTTAGGAATTATATCTTCTGCTTTCGCTTATAATCAGATAAGAGTGTATAGATCACGTTGGCCATGCTTCACTGTCAATTTTTCGTAAATTTGGAAAAATGTCGTCGAACGAAATTTTCCATTTCGTAAATTTGGAAAAAGCGTCGTGAATTAATCCTGTGCACTCATTTCGAGAATCCGGAGTTGTCACATCGGGACATCGGTAAGATGCTGGGAATCGTCCAATCCACGGTCAGCAGAGTACTAAAACGATACTTCGAGAACCTAACCATCGACCGGAAGGTGAAGAACGGCAAAAATGGATGCTCCGTCAGTGAAAAAGATCACAAGCGCGTAGTTAAGCAGTGTAGACGTGATCCGAGAAGTTCGGTCCGGGATGTCGCCAATAAGCTGAATTTGTCAAGTTCATTCGTCCAGCGGGCCAAGCAGCGGGAGGGCCTGCGTACATACAAGATTCAGAAGGCTCCTAACCGCGACGAAAGGCAAAACATGGTGGGGAAGACGCGAGCCCGGAAGCTGTACACCGAAATGCTGACGAAGCCGCATTGCCTGGTAATGGACGACGAAACCTACGTCAAAGCGGACTTTCGTCAGCTGCCGGGCCTGTTGTTCTTCTCCGCAGAGGACAAATTCAGCGTTCCGGAGGAGATTCGCAAGCAGAAACTATCCAAGTTTGCCAAAAAGTACATGGTGTGGCAATCGATCTGCTCATGCGGAAAGCGGAGCGCCCCCTTCGTGATGACCGGCACGGTAAACGGGCAGGTTTACCTTAAGGAGTGCCTATAGAAGCGCTTACTACCACTATTGAAGCAGCACGAGGGCCCGACCATCTTCTGGCCGGATCTCGCTTCGTGCCACTATTCAAAGGACGTGTTGGAGTGGTACGAAGCCAACGGGGTCACCTTCGTGCCAAAGGAAATGAACCCGCCCAACGCGCCGGAGCTTCGCCCAATAGAGAAATATTGGGCGATTATGAAGCAAGCCCTCTGGAAGAACCCAAAAGTTGTCAAATCGGAGGCGGACTTCAAGAGAAAATGGATTTCTGTTCAAAAAAAAAAAAAAACTACAACCTGACGTTGTACAGAACCTTATGGACGGGGTAAAGAGGAAGGTGAGAGCATACGGGCTTGGGCTCGAAGTATGAATAAAAAGAAAATGCCAAAAGTTGTTTAATAGTTTTTATTTTACTGTCTAAAATTTTCAAAAGGATCGGTCTACTGGGCGACTTTCTACAGCGTTTTTTCCGTGATGCAATTTGATGTGACACACCCTTTATTACAACCGATGTACGACGTATATTTGCTTAAAGTGTGATGTGGGTTTGCACCCTTCGGAGTGCTTTTTCCGGTACCATACTCAGTGATACTAAATCCGATACACTGCCGTTCTACGCATAACTATACTATGTATCCCTATGAACCGTGGGACAGTTATGCGTAGAACGGCAGTACACTAAAGTTCTAATAAACCATGAAAATGGTTGTTGAAGTTGAATTTTATGAAATAAAACCGTTTTGTTCGATATTCAAATGATTTTCATTTTTGATACTGTGAAAATGATGAAATTTCATACGTCAGATATCTCAACTTCCAAAGAACTCTAAACCAAAATATTGCGTTTCCCCCCCGTTTTGGGACAAACCTAGATGGACTAGAAAGTTTCATGCCATTTGGATCAAGTTCTTGTACACCTGATCAGTAATGGGTTAACACACCTTCCCGCCCTCTGTACACTTCAACGTTCCCTGACAACTGTTGCGGACCGTTAGTGCTTGGGAAGGGGTTATGGGAAAATGCTTGGGATGTCTTCATATGATTATAAGAAAAAAATCTGTCTATCGTTAGTATTTTATTGCTCCAAGGGTAGTTATTTTACATTAGTCTTATTGTTAAATTGCTCCGTTCAATAAGCAGCCCATATGTGGCAATGTTTGTCCGGAATGACTATATTTAGCATCGATTCCGGACAGTCAAATCTTCACACAAGGCCTGCTTATCGATGGTACTACGTTGTTCTCCGTTTGTCCTAAAATTAGTGTTTTACTTGTCTACTTTAATTTTCGCTCCAGTTTTACAATATTCTCAAATCGTTTCGTTTCGTTTGTTTTATAATTATTAGACTAGTATAACTTACATTGCTTATCGCTTCTCTAAATGTATAGGAAAATTTTGCTTTTGTTTTCCCAGTCCTACACAATCAGTCAATGATATGCCAATCGAGTGTATCCTAATTCAAGTGTACAATGTTTCGATTGAACACACACATTCCTTTGTGGAGAAATTTTCGCAATAAAATCTTGTTAAAATTGCACCGCTCATTTTTGTTCAGCAGCTTTCAGTTAGTTTAATTAAAACGTCCATTGCAATATTTGTGTGGTAAGCCATTGTACGAACTAGCAAAATAGTGATATTTACAAGTACTTTGCACGCCAATTCGTACTCGGGTCAAAAAAAAAAAAAGAATCGTTATTGCATCGATAATGCATGTGCTTTTTTTTTGTATCCATTCGTTGCTTGTCGAAACAATCGCTCGCTGAGATCATTAGTGGGAAATCGTTGATTTAGAGGAGAGCATTACGGACGGAAATTACTGTCGTGGTTAGTAGCAGCGCAAAGATGAAATGAACCATTGGAAGCTGCCTGCTGCTACCACTCGTTCCGACGTTTCCTTGAGGTTCGCTCATCACTTCCCGGGTGAAAAGGATGGTTTCCTCGACTTTTGCGTTTTCACTTGGACTGGATTCGGTGTGTTTAACGCCCTCGTGGATACTTTCGAACACATTTCCAGCACGACTGTTGCGGGCTAGCTTCTGGTTTGCCAGCTTCAACTGACGGAACTTTTGATCGATATCGGAAGCAGCGACTGCGAAAAATCATTCACAAATTATATTTCTGAAATATACAACGCTTTTTCTGGAGAACTCACTTTCATCGCCATTTTCGTCATAGTTTACTTTGATGAAGGTGGTCATGGTTACTTCGTAAATTTTGTTCGGGTAGGCCCATACTTCACTGATTGCACGACGCTTGCGGCCGTAAGCGGTTTGTCCGTTGCTACAGACGAGGCCCTTGCATTTGTCCAGACAAACGTTGACCGTTCCTCGGAACTGCACGAACGTGGACTCTGGGAACTTGAAGGCGCGGAATTTGGCCGTCAGCAAATCACCATCAACAGTGTTGAAATTCTCGAACAGATACGGATCGACAGAACAGCTGAAAGTCCAAAAAACATTACAAGGTATGAAAATGGGGGCTATTGAGGTGCCTACCCATTGAATATGATGGTCTCTTCCTGGGCAAGGGTATCGGTAACCTGCATGTAGTTCACACCGAGTCCATAGATTGGCGAAGAATTCTTATCGAGGAAAATTTCCATCTGTAGATTTGTTCCAGGACTGACGTTCAAATCCCCCGATACGAGTTTGTTTCCCTGGCGAACAGCAATGCTCAGCACTGGTTCTGGCGCGCTACCAGTGATATTGGAGGTGATTTCAAGATCCCTGATGAGGAAAAGAAATATATTTCGAGGTTTGTTTTATAGATTCACCATCATAACATACTCTGGCTCCTGGAATCCCGCCGGTAGGACATCTCGTTTCACGATCCCGTGCGTTATGTTGTACTGTGGTCCGTTGGTGATACATTTCACGCTGATGATCTCTTTGCCAAACTCTTGATCACCCTCAACGATGATGCGATGGTAGAAGACTTTCTTTCCCTTTTGAAATGTAAAAGAAATGTTAAATAGAACGAACGAAGAATTCTGTATTGCCTCGCGATGACTTACAGTTATCTTATTCACAACCCTGGTCACGCCACATTCGTAAACGTCAATAAGTGACAGCTGGAATTCCGCCAGGGTGTCCTTGATGGATGGTTTGCATTTTGGATCGGGATAACCCTTCATTCCCTGCAGATAGACCGAGGTGCTCGAATCGTTCGATGGTAGGGCGACGTGGATCCGCATCTGATCTTCCGAGCAGAACACTTTGTGCGTTGCTGGAAAGAGACGAAGCATAGTATACCGTCAGTTTAATATAATGATAAATAACATGACATTTTTATCGTTGAAGGGAAGGTTTATCGATTACTTTTCTGGAGAAATAACATAAATAATTCATTATTTTTCAATTTTTTTGTTTCCCGGTGATCAAAGTGAAGATGTTCTCACTCTGAATACTAAATTTCGTTCATTGCTACTTGAAGATTCCTGACTTTAGATGTCAGAACGGATCATTTAAGCGAATCAACAATTGGCCTTACAAATATGTAATCAGATAGCCAGTTACGAGAGCAAAGTCATTGAGGGTAAGTTGGGGTGATTTGGGCATACGGGATGATTTGGACCACCCCTTTATCTCGAAAAGTATAGCTCAACTTGGATTTTTTATAATGTCATCTCCTTTTATTGTTGAACCGTATGAACCTAACGTGAACAAACATTGTTAGTAGTTAACAGATGGAGGGAAACGGAAGCATGAACAGAGCAAGTACATGTAAATTTTTCGATCGTGATTGCCAGGTTATTCCGCTGATTGAACAAACTTTTCGTGTATTGTGCAGTAAAGTTCTGTTTGCCTTCAGAGGAGAAACCATTCGATGCAGCGAAACTGTAAGTTTGATAACAATAAATGAAATAAATTGCAATTTAATTCTTGCATTTTGTGTGGGGTGTGGGGTGAATTGGTCATACAGGTTTGAAGCTGTTCTTTGATCTAATTGATTCCAGATGTCGCGGAATTACAGAAAAAAAATGTATAGACAACGTTGGAAGAAGGAGGAGCTTGAAAGAGCAACGCAGGTCATCAAGGACGGATTTTCTTTGACCATGCATCGAAAGTGCTCGAATATGCTCGAACAACAGTGAAAAGATCTATGCAGAATTCGAAACGCTCTCAATGCAATTTTTCTGGTCTTGCTTCTTGCCAAGACACCTGGTATTGATCCCAGAACACTTTTACTGATTGTAATGTTATCACAAATTACTTTACATAAACATAAGTATGTTTTTTTTTATGAAACACACGCACATGACCAAATCACCCCAAATTTTAATGTCCAAAAATCATCTCTTTCTTCATGACGTATTTGGTAGTTTGAAGCTTGATATAATAATTAAGTATTCTTGATTGAGAGTAAACAAGTGTCGCTCAGTGTTCAATGTGTCATTTTTCATTTAGACCGTATTGGTTTGGAAATATTAGGCGATTTGTTTAGGGTTTCAAATTGTCTTCACTTACCCTACATCGGAATATCTTGTCTGGTTTTCACCATTAGCAGCTGTAACTAGTCTAAGGAAAACCGACAAGATACCTGTATCTGATCTTGAAGGCTGTCCAGCGTCAGTCAAATACGTTAAGAACCGAAATGCCAATGAACTGACAAACAAATTTCTCCGAGTTGCTGAAGCTTTTATACATAAGCACTTCGCGGACGAATCGTCCACGGAAGAAAAAGTAGTAAATGAGGTCGAAATGATACATTCGATGGTAGGTCTTAAGATGCGACACTTGCCCAATGAGGTAGATGTTGTTATGCATGGGATCGTCGAGGTTACGTGTAATGAAAAAGAAAAAAAAGGATCTAATGTTGGAGAAAATGTCGAATGTCGAGAATGTCAATGAAGTGTGGGGTCGTGAAAGAAGTAATAACGTTATTTGATTCTCTAGAATTTATATCAATTTTTTTCGTCCATGGAAAAATCCTGATTCGGGATATTTGAGTCAGATGAACTGAGTAAAACGATGTTATTTTCAACAATTTGAACAATCGCTGACGTCATGGACGATCATTTTCCGGAGTTAGTTCTTGCTTCACCAGGAGATTCGGTATTACGGTATCATCGGCAAAAAATATCAAACGGTTCTCTATGCATTTCACTTTCTGTGACTTATTCCTGTTCTTCTTAAATGCCGCTAACGTTACAGAGATTTCCTATACCAATTTACACATCTTGAATGTATTCTGAGTGATAAGCTCTAGAATACGCGTGTCCACAGTGTAAGATGGAAAAATTTATACAAATTTTGCGTAGACATATGTGTATTGTTTACACTCTGTGAGTTGATTTCATCAGGTGCGCAAAAGTTTTCAAAATGACGACGAAAGAACAGTGCATGCGCGAAAAATTTGGAGTGCAAGATTTTGAACGTTCATAACTGGTATGAAAATCACATCATTCGAAAGATAAAATGTGTAAGATTTATATGATTGTTACTTATAGACTCGAAAACTCGTATCAATTGTAGACTAGATTGTTTTTCACCCATCACTTTTGCTGAGTTAAGAGATATTTATTTTTCATTGCAAAAATCAGCTGGTATCGATAATGTCAACGCAAAAGTGATACAAGATTGCTTTCATGTCATTGGACACGATCTACTGGACCTAATAAATGAATCTCTACGAACTGGACACGTGCCAACGGTTTGGAAGGAATCCCTTGTGATTCCGATCCCCAAAGGTAATGGGACGGATAAAGCCGAAGAGTACCGCCCTATTAACATGTTGCACATATTAGAAAAAATGTTAGAACTTGTTGTGAAAGTCCAGCTGATGCATTTTGTAGATAACAACAATTTGCTAATTCCGGAACAGTCGGGATATCGAGAGGGACACTCTTGTGAAACCGCTCTGAATCTGGTGTTAGCAAAATGGAAAGAGAATATCGAGGCGAAAGAGACTATATTTGCGGTATTTCTGGATCTTAAACGCGCTTTTGAAACAATTTCTAGGCCCTTATCGTTACAAACATTGGAGCGCAATGGAATTGTAGGAATGTCGTACAAATGGTTCGGAAGCTATTTGTGCGACAGAACTCAAAAGACTCGTTTTAATGATTCTTTTTCCGATCCCGTCGGCAACTCACTCGGGGTGCCACAGGGAAGTGTCTTAGGACCCATTTTGTTTATTTTATATATAAATGATCTGCGGAGGGGTTTTACGATATTATAACAATATTTTGTTCACGGATGATACTGTCCTGTTCATCGCAGCTAAGGATATAAATGAAACCGAGGAACACATAAACGAAGATTTGCATTCTCTGGCTCAGTAGCTTAAATTCGAACAAATGAAATTGAATGTTGGCAAAACAAAATACATGCTAATTTCTTCAGCAAACTCCAGTATTGACGTAAATTTTGAAATAGATGATGAAACATTGGAACGCGTGAATGAAATCAAATACCTAGGAGTTATGATTGATGACAATTTAACTTTCAAGTCTCACATTAATAATGTCATCAAGAAGATTGCCAAGAAGTACGGCGTTTTGTGTCGTTTGAAAAAAGGTGAGCTGACGGTGAACAGTAAAATTAAATTTGTTATGCAACAATTAACTGCTTATGAGGAGAAGGATAGTTTGTATATTGTGAGTTTTAGAATGGATTTTGGAATGGGATTTGAAATCATACTACATTGTACATTGTATAAATCATTGATCTCACCGCACATAGACTTTTGCTCGTCGATCCTATTCCTTGCAAACAATACACAATTAACGAGATTGCAGCGTTTACAAAATAAAATTATGCGTTTGATTTTAAGATGTAGTAGATACATTTCCTCTAATTTGATGTTGGACGCGCTACAGTGGCTATCTGTGAAGCAAAGAATTTATTATTTGACAATGGTGTCCATCTTTAAAATTTTAAACGGTATGCTGCCTCGATATTTGTGTGATCGAATTGGAAGAGGAAGTGATGTTCATAGATACAATACAAGAAACGCGGATGATGCAAGAACACCTAACTTTATATTCAGTAGGTCGCAGAACTCGTTGCTATACAAAGGAATACATTTGTTCAATTCGATGCCCAGGGAAATAAAACGAGCGGCAACAATGGCAGAGTTTAAGAGAATGTGTATTTCCCACGTTAAATCTGTTTTGTAAACAGGGTTTAGAAAAACTTATTTATGTTTACTAATTATAGAAATTTAAAAAAAATTACAGGTATCTCAAACTACCATGTTCGTACTGATGATGATGTTTTTTTTAATGTATTGTAGATTATTAAAAAAAAGAAAAACGAGCGTATACGAAAGTTTGAGCCTCGCGCGCGTTTGGTGGGCCTGAACTAATGTTAATAATGAACACTGGCAGGAAACTGATGCATAATGAAATTTTATGTAGGGTCTGAAGTGGAAACTGGAATTGTGATAGCTCATTCAGAATTGTCGTAAACTATCTTTCATCAGATGGTTGTATCGATTATTTCTGATTGTAGCAGATCTCTTTTATGTTCTAAGTTGAAACTTTTGGATATTGGGTTCAATTCCCAATCAGTCAAGGATCTTCCCGGGTTGGAAATTTTCTTAACATGCCTTGGAAAAAACTTTGGGCCTGAAGATGAGACTATGACTATGTCAATATGGATAGGGACATTGTTTGTTTTTTTGCAGTTTATGCCTATTTTTAATGTTCTATCGATAGATATTTATGCCTGCAACAGAGACAGTTCGATTTGTTTTTGTTTTTATAATACTGGCCTGCTCAAACCTTTGTAGGGGTATTGAATCAGCCTATCACTGTCTCCTTTCAAAACCTGCTAGCTCAACTTAATCAGGGCAAAGCAAGGGAAGAACCGACAAACCGACACTTACTCGCTCGTAGATGGCCTCACACTGATGGATTTTTTCTATATAGATTGAAAAGTAACGTCAAATTCTAAATTCATTTTTTTCTTATATTCACTACTCTTACATTAAATTTACAAAAGAGGTGGGGAATCGTTGGCTAGCATGTCGCGTTGCGGTCGTTGGTGAGTCTGACGATCCGGCGATGGACAACCGGCGTTAGATGGCGGGCACAGCGCAAGAGAGAGAGATCTGCAGAGATAGCGTACCTTGTTGTGCGATTCTCCGATCGCTTCGCTGACGTTGTAGTGGTGTGAGTTCCGCACTGCCCGCTTGGTTCGGGCCACGTTCTTCATGTGCGCTTCACCTATCGTGGGTCAAGTCCGTTCACCGGCAGGGACGAGCCGGGTGCTTCCAAAAGGGGTTATTCGCTCACCTCCGTATTCGGAACTGTGTGTTGACGGACTATCACTTCTACTCGAGATCACTAGTTCTTCTTGTATACACGTAAGAGTTGACTTCCGTTGGTGGTGGAAGTCATTGGCGGAAACAGACACGTGGCGAGTGGTTCGATTATAAACGTTGACAGGCAGTCCTATCGAAACCACTCCCAAAACACAAAGCGTACCACTTCACTTCTTCCGCCTATTGTCACCGTGTGATGGTGAATTGACAACAATATCACCTTGAAACAGTCCAAAGCACAAAGTATAGCTGACTCTCCAATCGATCGCACTCGAGTAGAATCGCGTAGCTTAATACACAGGTGACCTCCCAACAAAATACAAGAGGCCGACACTACGGGTGGATGGCCTTATATACTCTGCGCTCTCTCATCGCTAATCTGGCGCCCGCATGGAAATCTATTTAGTTGTGGTTGCGAAGTGACATGAGAATAGTCTCGCCAAGCACTTTGCTCTTCTCTCCCAATTCTATTGGGATTCATTTTTTGGTAAAAGCAGCAGTTCTATTATCGAATGCCCACGAATGCCTCTATCGACCGATGATTCTAATTGTCAGAGTTTGAAGAGGGGTATTATTTGCACTGGATTCGGAGGAGGAATCAATTCCTCCTTCGATGGTTAATAATTCTTTTTCGACTAAACAAAGTGGTATGATAATCACTTTATTCGAAAGATGAAATGTCTAAGAGCTATATGGTTGTTACTTATAGATTGTTAAGTCAACGGTAGTCCTACGCCCACCTTGCGATTATATCACAAATATGGCCCACTTCTAGTTTTTTTTCCATGAATCAATTTGCACCAATTCTTCGGTATAGAACCCCATGATCCCAGAGGTCGCTTTTCCGTTTACTTTGGTCTGAACGTCCTCTGCCTTCGGGATTCTGACCACCATGCTCTGCGACAAAACTTCTTCGCTAGCTTCCCGGTGCTGGGGCCAATTTTGTTCTTGGCGACAGCTTTCAATTTGGTCCGCTTGGCGGCGCTTATTTCGCTCTATCAGCCCGGTTGTTGTTGTTGGCTATTGGCCCTCCAGCGAAGAACCGAGTGATCATGTTATAAATCGTGATTTTCTTGACCGAGGCCCAAAAAGTGCGTAGCCTCCTCCGATTTTTATATTATTTATTTCACCGTCTTGGATTTAAAGATTCCTACAGAGTGTTTACTTAGGCTAGTTCCTTAATTCTACTTTTAAAAAGATTTTTAGATATATTAAAATCAAAACAATTATTCACTACATTGAACTCACGGAAACATTTTTCACGGAAGATTTGAGTAGTGTTTGGACCGTAAGTAGTCCTGTGGGGTGGAATCGCTGGGAGTTGTCTATCTCGAAGGCGTCTAGAAGTAACGTAGCATAAAGGGCGAACATGAAATTATTGCGACACCGAAAATGTCATGCCAATTTTCTTTTAATGTTTAGAATCAAACCAAAATTTTAGGGTAGTTTTATACATATATTTACTTCAAAAATCAAAAGAAAAGTTAATCGATGTCAGCCTGAGGGCATCCGTATACTAGCACATAGGATTTGACAGCGTCAAACATGTCCGGGTCGCAAATGCAATTTGCGACCACTGTCACTCGCGAGAACTGCCAAACTCTCAAGCTGGTGTAAAACAAGGCACTTAACATACTACCAGGTGGGTCAAAACGTGAAGTGGTTTTCTGCAGCCATTTAAAAAATACACAAAAGTAAATTAAGACGATTGAGCACAATTTGTGGAATATACTGATACTTTATGAAATACTCATTGCTATATTCATTATATTCATTACGTTTTACGCTGCAAGCGTTTCATTTATTGTCTTTGCGTTGAAGGCACCATAATGATTTGCGCCATTTGGAAAACGAAATTAAGGACGAAATTAACACACTTCTAGAACAAAAAATAATGAATGAAAATTTACTTTTCTGTATTCAATATGTATTCTATGTAATAGAGTAATACGTTTCCTCGAAAATTGTGAAATAATATGAAACTGAAATTGTGTTTGATGCTGATTTTATATTATAATGGTGAGTTTTTGTGATTATTGTGTTGTAAAATATTTGGAAATATACAACCAAATGGCTAAGTAAGCGTCAGGACTACGTGTTTTAAGTAATCGAATAACTATTTATAAGATTTCAAAACTACCTTCCTTAAATTTTCACGAATTTAACGATTGTTTCGAGTTAAATATGACGCAGAATTCATTCAAACCCTTTTATTTCACTTAAATTCTTTCAATTTCTTAAGTTGGTTTACATTATAATATAATACTACATTTCAAGTGATCAACCTAGGGTTCTACGTTTTATATTATCATTCAGACCCTTGTGATCATCATGATCATTACATTTCACATAAATTTTTTTTTCAAAAAACAATTTTTTTTAGTTAGCGAATGGGCGCACCTTGTTCCATAGATTTGCCTTGAGTTCGCCGAGTAATTTGATAGGTTTGGCAATGACAGCTAAATTTGTAGCACATCTTGACTCGCGGATCATATCCCCTTGCCCGGGGCTTGATCGATGTAGCCTTGAGTGTAAAATTGAACGCATTTTCGCTTGATGCCCTCCGTCAATGTCTTTACAGTGTCATCCGGTACCAGTTTCTCAGTTTTTTTCCATTTTCTCAACATGTCCTTCTCGTCTTTGACTGTCTTCTTGCTCTTTCGAAGTTCCCGCTTCATTATTGCCCAGTACTGCTCCACCGGGCGCAGCTCCGGACAGTTTGGCGGGTTCCTGTCCTTTGGAACAAAATGGACAGAATTGGCCTTATACCACTCCAGGACACTTTTAGAATAGTGGCATGATGCCAAATCTGGCCAAAATAGCGGAGCTTCGTCGTGTTGCTGCAAGAACGGCAAAAGGCGCTTCTCGAGGCACTCAGATTTGTAGATCTCGCTGTGCCCTTTGTCACGAAAGGCTCACCCCTCAGTCCGCAAGAGCAGATGGCCTGCCAAACGAGATATTTGGAGGCGAACTTCGACATTTTCTTCTTCTTAAATTTGTCGTCCACATCGAACTTGCTCTTGCCGGTGAAAAACTCCAACTCCGGAATTTACTTAAAATCGGCTTTTATATACGTTTCGTCGTCCATCACACAGCAGCCATATTTTGTCAGCATCTTCTCGTAGAGCTTCCGTGCCCGAGTTTTAGCCGTCATTTGTTGCCGCTCATCGCGGTTTGGGAAGTTCTGTACCTTGTATGTATGTAGTCCAGCTCTCTTCTTTGCATTCTGGACGTAGCTCTGCGACATGCCGATCTTTTTAGCCAAATCACGGCTTGAGACGTTGGGGTTTGCTTTAATCATCCGCTTCACCTTTCCCTCCGTCTTTTTGTTCTCCGGTCCCGGTTTTCTTCCAGCTCCTTTGCCATGGTCCAACGTCAACCGCTCCTGGAACCGCTTCAACACTCTGAAGATGGTTGAATGGTGAATGTTCAACATTTTTCCCAACTGCCGGTGCGACGGGTCAGGAAATTCTAGGTGTTTGGAAAGAATTTGTTCTCTCGGCTAGCGTTAGTACACCTCCATTTTCGTTGAATCGAAAAACACGACTTCGAGTTTGACAGTATGTAGACAATACACATCAATGAGAAAGTGTGCAAAATTTGGTTGATTTTTACCCAATGGTAAAAAAGTTATGCCCTGTTGAATGTGTCGCAATAATTTCGTGTTCGCCCTTTAGTGTATACTGTACCAGTTCTGGATAATCCATGTTGCCAGTCAATATGTCAACCACAAACAGGCTTTGGTTTTTTGTCCGCCTTGACTGTTAGGTTTCTATATCGATCAGTCAGTTTAATTTTTCAACTCGTAGGCAGCAGTTTGATGGTTTGGGGAGAATATTCTTAAAAAGGCTTGGTTTAGATAGCCTACCATCAACACGAATGAACTGTTAGAAGTGCAACGAAGTCATGTCATGGTTCAATGAAAAGGGGCTTCAGATTCTGAACTGGTCAAATTAACCTACGAATTAGAAACTTATCGTTATTCATGTTGAATTGATGATAATTTTGTAAAGGAGTGAGTGTTTTTGCATCTGGTTCTATAGTTATGAAACACAGGAATTTTAGTTATTTGAATGTCTGAACACAACAATAATGTTTAAATGGTCAGTCTTACAATGAAGATAGTTATTGTATTCTACACTATATACTTCAATTCAACCAACTTCTTACATATTTCTAGAAACTCAAGAAAAATAAGTGCTTCTATAATTGTGAAACGCAGTGTATAAAGTCTTCAGCGTGTATGGATCCTGAAATGTCTGCGAGTTCCGGCGAATGGACCCTAGTACTGCGAATCCTTTCGCGGCGGTGGTGCTGATATGCTCGTCGAACTTCAGTTTACTGTCTAGGATGACACCGAGATCACGGATGCTATTGATCCTATTGACGTTATTAGAGGCGATAGTATAGTTGAAACTGATGGAAGTTTGACCGCGAGTGAAAGTAGTTGATTTGCATTTCGAGATGTTCAACTGCATTCCGTTAGCTGACCACCATCTAATGAGTTCATCGATATCAGCTTGCAAAGCACAACAGTTGAGCACTGAGTGAATTGTCCTGTACATTTTCAAATCGTCAGCGTACAATAGCTTTCCAGCTTCAGACGTCTGGTGAGGTCATTTGCGAATAAAACGAAAATGAGAGAGCCGATAATACTGCCTTGAGGAACTCCCGAGGGGATGCTGTTCATACGTGAGCGAGCGTTTCCAATTTTCACAAATGCTTCTCTTCCAGTCAGGTACGAACTGAGCCATTCTGTTATCTAGCTTGGAAGTCCCAGGTGATTAAGCGTTCGAATGGCAAGGCCATGAGACACCTTGTGGAATGCCTTTGAGAAGTCGAAGTATATGGCAACGCTTATCCATTTATTCCGTGAGTGATGTTGTGTAGCACATAAGGTTCGAGACAGTAGATCTTTGCTTCATCAGCACAACATCATCATTATCATTCGTGTGTTAACCGTCGTCGCGTTAAGAAGTGTCTTTCGGTACCTAGTAAAGTGTTGAAAATACTGTCTAAGTGGTGAAAATACTGTCTTTCTCAAGGCATTCTGCCCTTTTTCAGTTCAGTGTGCTTTTGATATGAAAACCTCGTCGGATACCAACCAGAGTTCAGTGGATCACAAATCTAAAAGAAAAAAGATGGTCATTCAGCTGATGGCATGGAAAATCAGCTTCTTAACAGGAACCCGTTCTCATCACTGTCGGACTGTATGCAAACAGAGCCAGATGGCCCAGCAGAAGTTCAACCGAAAAAATCAACTGATAAGAAGAAACAACCTCCACTGGTTGTTAAAATTGTGGAAATAAAAACCCTCGTCGAATCAATTTCAAAATGTGGTGTGAATCCGATGTTTAAAATCACTCGGTTCGGAACAAAAATTATTTGCAACTCAGCTGAGAAATTCAATAAAGTGGAAAAATATATACAGAAATGCGAGTATGCACACTACACGCACGACAAACCTGGAGAAAGACCCTATCGAGTTGTTCTTCGTGGTCTTCCATTGGTCGA
This sequence comes from Toxorhynchites rutilus septentrionalis, assembly GCF_029784135.1. Lineage (NCBI taxonomy): Eukaryota > Metazoa > Arthropoda > Insecta > Diptera > Culicidae > Toxorhynchites > Toxorhynchites rutilus. Next base: position 207,740,077 of record NC_073745.1, read on the forward strand.
TCTTAAGGCGCTTCAATCACTGTTACAAAGCGGATGCAAACTTGAATGCAATGCCGTTCACCTCATCAAACGCAAACTCGAGTCTGTGAATCAAGATGATGCATTATATCTTGTTCATTTCCCAAATGTACCCTTTACCCTTAAGAAGCTGTTTGAGGTCAAATATGTTGCGAATTTCGTTATCCGTTGGCAGGCCAATCGTAATAAGCGTGCTGACGTAATTCAGTGTATGAATTGCCTGTACCACGGTCATGGCACTCGGAACTGCCACCTTAACGGCAGGTGTAACAATTGTGGAGCTTCTTATGCTACAAAAAGCTGTCCAACGAAAATTGAACCAGCCAAAAGATGTGCAAATTGTGCAGGGTCACATCCAGCAACAGATCGTAGTTGTCCTAAACCCGCCGACTATATACGTATCCGGCAACAAACAATACATCCAAATCGAACAAGTAGAACATCAACCAAAAGCCAGAATACAATGAAAGAGAGTTTCCTCCTATGCCAAACTCTGTGGAACCAATACGACCTTCCAATTCAGTGAGCTCCCAGATTCCAAGCAAAGCCGGATGCTACTCTCGTTGCCTTGATCTTCGCATCCGAGCTAAAATGCAAGAACAAGCAGCAAATCCCAGCCCAACGGAAAGCGATCAAACATTATACAGTTCCTCTGAATTGTGGGCAATTTTCAACGAGATCTGTGAACGTATAAAACAGTGTAAAACTCGCGTGGACCAAATGCAGGTTCTTAACTATATGATGTTCAGATATGGGGTCAATTGAGCACCGCAAAATCAGAATTGTAAATTGGAACGCTCGCTCTGTTCGACCGAAGAAGATTGAATTGTGCAACTTTTTGACCCACAAAAATATCGACGTGGGCATTATCACAGAAACCCGGCTAAACCCTTCTAGAAATTTTTCGCTTTCAAATTACGTTATAACCCGGCTAGATCGTTCGAATGAAAGTGGTGGTGGTGTGGCAATCATAATCATGCGTGGCATTAAGTTCGAAATAATTTCTCATTCAAAGACAAAAATCATCGAGGCAGTAGGCGTGAAAATCCATAGTTTTCGTGGTCACATTACATTTTTTGCTGTTTATACACCAAGACAGTGCGTGGACAGAAACGGTTCTTCAAATATCTTTGTAGAGGATTCGTGATTGCAGGAGATCTTGACGCTTGTCATAGCTTGTGGCGGAATCAAATTTGTAATAAAAATGAAAACTATTAGCTGATCATCTCTGTTCTGGAATCTGTTGCAGAGGAAACTTTCGTTCAATGGGTACCTGTTAGAGAGACATACATCGCAATCGATTCATATACAAAACGTCTAATCCAGCAGAGAAACGCCGTACGAAGACAGTTTTAACGAACGGGTTGCCTAATCAAGAAGCAAGAAACCCGCTTTCTCAGTCATCTCATTGCTGATCGGATGGGATATATTAGAAACCAGAAGTTTGCTAGTGAGATAGAGCGTCTAGGAATACATTCAAACCCATTTTGGAAATTAACGAAAAGCCTAAAACGGAAACCGAAATCTTTACCTCCACTAGAGGATGATTTAGGTGGAATACTGGTATCACCGTCGGAGAAGACGAATTCTATCGCGAAAAAATTAGTGGAGGCCCATAACCTAGGAGGAAACATCGTAAGTTCAAACGAAGCTGCAGTTGAACAATCAATTATACAACTAAACATGCGAAATCAAAACCCAATTGCTGTTGATGTAACGGCAGCCGACGTTAACATGGCTGTGAAACTCGGGAAGAATATGAAGGTCCCGGGAACCGATGCTATTTTCAACATAGTACTGAAAATAATAAATAACAGAACCTACAACTTCTTGGCCTCTATCTTCGCTAGGTGTTTTCAATTGAAATATTTTCCTATCAGATGGAAAACAGCTAAAGTCATTCCGATACACAAACCAGGGAAAGATCCTACACAAGGCTTTATCTAACAACTGTGCTATGGTGCTACTAGACGTGGAGAAGGCCTTCGATAATGTTTGGCACGATGGCCTAATCCATAAACTAGTAGGAACAAATTTCCCACCGTACCTAGTGAAAATGCTGCGTAGTTATTTGAAGACGAGAAAATTCCGTGTGCATATTACTGGTTCCAGCTCTGAACTATGTGATATTTCTGCGGGTGTACCTCAAGGCAGTCTGTTGGGCCCCATTCTATATGTGGTATACACTTCCGACGTTCCCCAACTACCAGCTGGTTGCAGTCGTGCATTATACGCAGATGATAGCGCCATCATTGCGAATGGCAGGATATCAGTACATTATAGATCAAGATTTCAACGAGGAGTAACGAGTTATGTGGAATACCTTCATAGTTGGAAGATTAAAGTTAATGAGGGAAAATGTCAAGCTATCCTGTTTAAGCATCGCCCTTCGCCGAAGTTATCCCCTCCACCAAACTGCTACCTCAGTGTAAACGGCAGCCGCGTGAACTGGACCAACGAAGTAAAGTACCTCGGAGTTATTATGGACGACAAATTACTGTACCGTGCACACACGGATGAAATCAGGCGTAAATGTATTGGTCTATTGCAGTCCCTATACCCACTGATAAATCGAAGATCCAAGCTTCATTTGGAAAATAAATTAGCAGTATTCAAAATGATTATTGCACCTGTTGTCAACTACGTCATGTCGGTATGGGGTTCCTGTGCAGAGATGCACAAGAAAAAACTGAAAATAGTGCAGAACAAACTTTTGAGGATGATCCTTGATGCACCACCGCGAACTAGAATTAGAGTCCTGCATAGTATTTCGGGGTGAAAAACCATCCAGCAGCGTATAGACGAATCCTACAAGTGGTTAACAGCGAGCGCTGCATCGTCTGATCGTCGTGAGCTAACAAATTAGGAAATTATGAGAATTTAGGTTAAGGGGGTATTCTAGTCTAGAAATCTGAAAAAATCGAAATTTTTTTTTTACCATATTTCTGTAGTTTAGGCATTCAAGAATATACTCTAGAAAGGACTTATCGAAAATCCTATTATTTACCTAGTTAGAGCCATCTTAGTGATGTGGTATCTAACCTGTTACGGCCATCACAATGAACTTCAAACGCGTTTCTCTCGGAACTAGTTTTTTTCTAACTGGCGTACACGATATCTCAAGTTCTACTGAACCGATTTATGTCAAATTTATATGAAAATAATCTGCATACATCTCTCTATCGCATGAACCAATAAAAAATTATAACTTTTTAATTTTACTATTTTTAAAAAATCGGTAAACGCAAAAAAAAAACTTTTTAAACAGCATTTTTGTTTTTAAACGGCCGCCATTTTGTTAAAACCCATGTTTTTGACTTGTCCGAGGTTCATGCCATAGCGACATCTTTACTGATTCAGAATCTGTTCGATTTTTTTGTTTCAGATAACCAGAAGGACTGGAATCGTGTACGCCATGGCACAACTTTTTTTTGAACACCCTCACTTCACCAGCATGTAACTATTCTAATTATGAATATTTTTTTTCCGTCCTATTTTTGTTTTATTGTTGAAAGATAGATAAACGAATAATGATATAATGGATAGTAAAAATATTCTTTGTTTTATTTTTACGGAGTTCGAAAAAATGTCCGAAATTCGTGTCTCTACACTAGAATACCCCCTTAAGTAGGTTATAAAATTAAAATCAATATATGATGAAGATTCATCAAATCTAAAATTAATTTACAAAACAAAATTTAAATACAAACATAATAATAATGTAAAAGATTGTAAAGGTTGAAAAATTGAAAATTTTATCTCTTAAAAATGAAAACATATGTATAAAACTAAAGAACTGAATAAAATTCTAATTAAACTTGAAAAAAAAACTTAAACTTGATCTTTGCTTCACGAATGTTGAACGTCAGATATAAGCGGACGTGCTGCATACTAGAGGGCTGCGTGAATAATATCTTCGAATACTTTTGCTATGCAGCAGAGCATGGAAATTCCATAATAGTTGTCGACTATGTGAGTACAACACGAATTGCGCACGAGAGTAACCGAAGCCGTCTTCCACACAGTTGGGAACGATCGTTCAATCAGCGAACGGTTGAAGATGAGGCTGAGCGGAGTCATTAGAGATTTAGCACACTCTTTTAGAAAAGTGTTTTATGACACAATTTCTTAAAAAAGTAGTGACTTTTTGTACAGTTTATTAATAATTGTGAAGCGCCCCTAATCTTAAACATTTTGTAAAGGTGCTTGGAGGATACATTCCTTACATTTTTTCAGGTGCGACTTAATTTCAAGCCCGCGAGTACATCCACCTCATCGAAACATCTCACATTACAATTTTACTCGTCAGCCAGTGTCACTGACCAGTTTTAATTTTTCTACTGACGCGAATTCTAGTATAGTAAATATAAGAAAAAAACAGGGTCGAGTTTCTATGCGGCTCGGGCCGGCCAATTCAATATCCGCGCGACTTAAATTCCACGTAATCAAATTATTGTTTGCCATAATATACATAGCCTTATCGATTCCGATTGGTGAGTATGTAATGTATATGTATAGTGTTAGATTAATTGATATTGAGTTCAAAAAATAAAGAGTCAAGAGCTGTACGTTCAAGAGGAGAGTTGTCTCTTGATATTGAAAGTTGCCTAGACCACTAGGCAACGTTACAAACGTATTGATAAGTTGTACAAAAAGTCATAGCTTTTTAGGAAATTGTTGTCGTAATGTGTCATCATAATTTTTCTAATTGAAATTGAAAAGCAGTCAAAATAACTTGTTTTGGCAATCTAGTGTTCACAAAGGAGTATTATTTTTTTTTCTAGAGAATCGACTTTCCAAAATAAAATTTTAATAAAAAAAATAATTGGCACATTTGTTAAAAATAGGTTAATGATTTTGGATACGCCTCTATGAAAAAGTCATAATTAAAATTGGCAATATTTTTTTTTTCCAAAATATATATTTTTATTAAGGCTCATATGGCGTCAACCTGACGGGGCCGGGAGTTCAATATTTCGACAATGTTTGCCTTATAACTATGTTAGTAATATGTAACCGATTACTCGCGGTTGGCTCGAGGTTAGTATTACAAGTGTTTTCGTAATTGTGATGTTGCTGTCTCCAATGCTCTGTACCTGTGCCCGACACGGGATACTTCCTTTTGGGATGCAGCTGACCATTAATCAGCAACGCCCCCTAGTCTGTTCCCCATATCTAGCGTGGTGCGTCTTCTCGACTCGAGGAATCCAGGATAGAATGGTCATTAGCCGGCGCAAACATCAGCTCGTGTAGAGTTGTCATGAGCGGTACAACCTTTGGCTCTTGTTGAATGATCAGTGGACTGCACAACCTTTGGCCCGTGTATCTGTAAAGAGTGTCTGTATGTATTGCCGCGACTAAGTAAAAGTTTATAGATCGGATAGGAGGGATATGAAACAGGGACACAACGAAGGAAGCATCATTAAACGGTGACATCGGCGTTTCTGAGGAATAGGTATAGATGAAGCAGAAGATCAGGATCATGGCTACCTAAGATATCCCGGACGGGGATATCCGACTGTCTGCCTTTTGCTCTCAGTGCTCTAGAGAGCTGAGAGCGAGCAGCATGGAACCGGATACACGACCAGACAACATGCTCGATGTCGTGGTAGCCATCGCCACAATCACAAAGATTGTTTGCTGCGAGCCCAATGCGATAGAGATGCGCGTTTAGGTTGTAGTGATTGGACATAAGCCGAGATATCACGCGAATGAAATCACGACCTACATTCAATCCCTTAAACCAAGCTTTCGTCGAAACCTTAGGGATAATCGTGTGTAACCAGCGACCGAACTCATCTTCACTCCACATGCGCTGCCAACTAACGAGTGTGTCCTGACGAGGAATGTGAAAAAATTCGTTATAAGCAATTTGCCTTTCAAAAAGTGTGCCTTCTGAAGCGCCCACCTTAGCTAGCGAGTCCGCTTTCTCATTCCCCGGAATCGAGCAATGAGAGGGAACCCATGCTAAGGTAATCTTGAATAATTTTTCGACCAAAACACTCAATAGATGTCTTATTCTTGTTAGGAAATAAGATGAGCGTTTATCAACTTTCATTGAACGAATTGCCTCTATTGAGCTGAGACTGTCTGAAAAAATAAAATAATGGTCGATGGGCAATGTTTCAATGATCCCTAGTGCGTAGTATATCGCACCCAGTTCAGCGACATACACGGAACAAGGATCTTTGAGTTTGAAAGTGGCACTGGAATTTTCATTGAAGATGCCGAAGCCAGTGGACCCGTTTATGAATGTACCGTCAGTAAAGAACATTTTATCAGATCTAACTTTCCCATATTCTGCCGAAAATATCGGCGGAATAGAATCGGAGCGTAGATGATCTGGGATACCATGAATTTTTTGTCGCATGGACAGATCAAAATTGACAGAGGAATTGCAAAAGTATGGGAAGCAAACTTGGTTGGAGATGCCCGGTGAAGGGTGCACTTCATGGGTAAGGAAATCATGGTACAAAGACATAAAACTTGACTGAGGAGTCAGTTGGAGTAGATTTTCGAAGTTATCAATCACCAATGGATTCATGATCTTGCAACGGATGAGAAATCTGTAGGATAATTCTGTGAATCGAAGAGTAAGCGGGGGTACTCCTGCCAAGACTTCGAGACTCATCGTATGTGTCGAATGCAAACACCCCATTGCTATACGCAAGCAACGATATTGTATTCTCTCCAGCTTGAGAATATGAATCCTGGCAGCTGATCGGAAGCAAAAACTGCCATATTCTAACACTGATAATATCGTTGTTTTGTACAACTGAATGAGGTCTCCTGGATGGGCACCCCACCATGTTCCGGTTATTGTTTGAAGAAAATTGATTCTTTGCTGGCTTTTCTGCTTCAAATACGCAATGTGTATTCCCCAGGTACATTTAGAGTCAAAATATACTCCAAGGTATTTGAAAAACATCGAGTGCCTGATCGCTTTACCGGATAGGTGAAGCTGGAATTGGGCGGGTTCGCGCTTCCTAGAAAAATCCACCATTTCGGTTTTCTCCGTAGAGAATTCGATACCTAGCTTTAGAGCCCACGTGAACAGGTTGTTCAGGGTATCTTGCAAGGGTTTTTGCAGAATGGCAATATGATAATGAAAATTGTAGTTGTGGGAGCCTACAACTTTACGTTCCTTTTTTTTTAATCGAAAAAGTCGGGGCAGCGACCGGATAGTTTGGCGTGGGATTGCTAAGCTGATTTATCGCGTACAGATTTTAACTGAAGCAAGCTTCACTCGATAGGCTTTTCTTTGAAGCTATGCGCTCTGATCATACTCTAATTAAGCAATCAGCTTAACATACATCGCTAATAACACCGATAAGCTCGAACGAGTCAATCTCTTTTCGGCTTTGAAGATGCCTACCGAGTGTTTAACTTTTGTTTTGTTTTAGTTCACCAGGCTATCAGGTATCTTCAAAATGAAAGCAATACTCGAACACTTTCATGACTGAAATCGAAACATACTACACGCCTCGTTAACCCAGCTGATGGGGAGGAGAGAGCGCGCGCACTGGTTAGCAGCGGAGTGTAGAGAAGTACACCACTTTTCCGCACGCACCCTGGGCCAAATGGGATTCGGCTCAATTTTCCACCTGCTTTGTATTTGCAAATTGTTTTCGTGGAATGCGAGGCCAAGCGAACGATGAGTGAAACAAGTTAACTTTACGTGGAATTGTGGTTCCAGTTGAAATCAAAAGTGTTTGGTTAGATTTGATTTTTTTTTTGCATTTTTATTTTTTTTTACAAAAACGATATTGATGTAGAATAAGTTAATAAGATAAGTCGTTGCTTTTTCGAGGAAGTTCCCGTCGTTTCTTCAACAATCGCCTCAAACACATCAAATGTAGCTGATAGCGATCTGTCGTGATGGTTTTCATCGGTTTGGGGCTGGCCACATACCACGTGGACAATTTTAGGGGGGGTAGGAGGTAGAAAAATGTCCGTGGACAAGGAGAGGGGGGAGGGCGTACAGACTTAATCCACGTGGACAGGAAGAACAAATATATCTTTTGAGTACAATCACCTATACATTCAAAATTAAATGAAATCTGTTACATTTTTAAGAATTTAAAAACTCTCCGTATTTATCAATAAACGGATTGAGCCGTCTAAGAGTGCAGCTCAGTCAAACGTTCATTTTTTTCTCATATCGTTGAACTTTATCAGTGGCATCTATATTCTAAAAATATCTATGTAAACTTCCTTTGATCGAACTTTCATAGTTACGGAGTATGTATAGGCGCCCATAACCCAAAACTATAAAAATTAAACGATTCCAAGGGATTGAGATTGAAATTTCATGGTATACGTAAATGGTTATAACTTTATATAACTTTATATACATGTTGCATTATATCGAGAATAGTTAGTCTTAGGATAATAATGTATGTTTTTCATACAGAATTGCGTGTAAAATGAATACAGTTGTAAAATATTCAAATTAATGGAACCAAGTATCTTTTAGGAGTAAAGGGTGTGTCACATCAAATTGCATCACGGAAAAAACGCGGTAGAAATTCGCCCAGTAGACCGATCCTTTTGAAAATTTTAGACAGTAAAATAAAAACTATGAAACAACTTTTGGCATTTTGTTTTTATTCATACTTCGAGCCCAATCCCGTATGCTCGCACCTTCCTCTTTACCCCGTCCATAAGGTTCTGTACAACGTCAGGTTGTAGTTTTTTTTGAACAGAAATCCATTTTCTCTTGAAGTCCGCCTCCGATTTGACAACTTTTGGGTTCTTCCGGAGGGCCTGCTTCGTAATCGCCCAATATTTCTCTATTGGGCGAAGCTCCGGCGCGTTGGGCGGGTTCATTTCTTTTGGCACGAAGGTGACCCCGTTGGCTTCGTACCACTCCAACACGTCCTTTGAATAGTGGCACGAAGCGAGATCCGGCCAGAAGATGGTCGGGCCCTCGTGCTGCTTCAATAGTGGTAGTAAGCGCTTCTATAGGCACTCCTTAAGTTAAACCTGCCCGTTTACCGTGCCGGTCATCACGAAGGGGGCGCTCCGCTTTCCGCAAGAGCAGATCGCTTGCCACACCATGTACTTTTTGGCAAACTTGGATAGTTTCTGCTTGCGAATCCCCTTCCGGAACGCTGAATTTGTCCTCTGCGGAGAAGAACAACAGGCCCAGCAGCTGACGAAAGTCCGCTTTGACGTAGGTTTCGTCGTCCATTACCAGGCAATGCGGCTTCGTCAGCATTTCGGTGTATAGCTTCCGGGCTCGCGTCTTCCTCACCATGTTTTGCCTTTCGTCGCGGTTAGGAGCCTTCTGAACCTTGTATGTACGCAGGCCCTTTCGCTGCTTGGTCCGCTGGACGAATGAACTTGACAAATTCAGCTTATTGGCGACATCCCGGACCGAACTTCTCGGATCACGTCTAAACTGCTTAACTACGCGCTTGTGATCTTTTTCACTGACGGAGCATCCATTTTTGCCGTTCTTCACCTTCCGGTCGATGGTTAGGTTCTCGAAGTATCGTTTTAGTACTCTGCTGACCGTGGATTGGACGATTCCCAGCATCTTACCGATGTCCCGATGTGACAACTCCGGATTCTAAAAAAGGGGTGCGCAGGAGTAATTCACGACGCTCTTTTTCGTTCGACGACATTTTTCCAAATTTACGAAAAATTGACAGTGAAGCATGGCCAACGTGATCTATACACTCTTATCTGATTATAAGGGATAGCTGATGATATAATTCCTAAAAATTAAATTTCTACAGCGTTTTTTCCGTAATGCAATTTGATGTGACACACCCTTTAACAAAGAAACTTAGAATTTTGTGTTTTAATGGGTTTTTACTAATTTTCCAAAAATGCATGATGTTGTTTTAATCAACCAAATTGAAGCTACCATTTTGTCTCAAATTCCGAAATTCTGATTTTAGACTCAAATGTCGAACACTTCATTTTGAAATTAAATCTACTGAACATCAATGTTATAAATAATTGAATAATGGACGGAATTTGAGTCTGTTCGAAATATAAGTCAAAACGGTACAGCGTTCCGAAATCACTTAAAAATTTTGACCCTTTACTCCTCAATCCTTTGTTAAATGTAGTTCTATAGACACCAGTGCATGCTTCCTACTTTATCTGTTCTTTCCTTGAGATTATTTTTTATTAATAAAAAATAATTTATGTATAAAAATTTTTGTCTGTTCGTTCGTGTGCGCTCGAAAAGTTCGGTACTGATGGGGCTCATATTATGACAAAATATACAACACACTTCAAGGATTGTTTTTGCTACTGCCAACACCTCAGGAAGCTTTATGAATTCTAGATGGAATAAGCACACTTCTGAAATAAAGCTGTACTGCAAATGTACTTTCTAGTATTGAATATGTATTCTATGTCATAGCAACATATTTTCTGAAAGTGTTTAAAAAATCGTGAATAAAATTGTATCTGAAAACCAATCTTTGCAATTGTGTTGTTTAAATTCGGATGCGGACTGTTCAACAGTATTTTGCACGTTTCCGTGTTGGGAAACAAGATAGACTTTATATCTTCGCAGATAATACAAAAACAAAGTATTTCAAGTATCGAAAATTCAACTCATACGAAACATACGCTTTTGCTAATCGTTTCTCTGCCATAAAACCTCAATGTGCCACAGCAAAGCGTGACAGGGTACATCTAGTAAAATTTGAAACAAATAAACATGAATAGAGTTAAAACATAATTCATGCGCATTTCAGTTATTTCATCAATTATTCTAGTAAAATAAGGAAAAATGTCCACGTGGACAACAGGGGGAGGGGTATGAAAGTGTCCACGCTTGTCCACGGAGGGTGAGGGGGGAGTCTAAAATCGTACTTTTTCTGTCCACGTGGTATGTGGATAGCCCCTTTGAGTAGCTTGTTTTTCACCCATTTAAGGAACATGCGAAAACGTTGTCAAAACATTACAGAACCAACAACTAGAGGCGCTGCTTTTAACAATTTTGCTGCGGCGCGTTATGTTAATGTCGGTCGCCTTGCTGCAGTGACAGTGACTAATAAGGGAATTATTCCCTGGAGCTTTGATACTATAGTGTGGAAAAATTCGTTCGAACGCAGTGCCTCATTTTAACAGTTCGGTTGAAAAGTTCATAAGGTTCACGGCTAGATGGCGCCTCCTGCAAAAATCTACTTGACTATCACAAAGCACCATCTTTCAATGGATACGTGTCAACATTTGACAGCAATCGGTCGATTGGTTCGTGAGTTACAGCATTGAGAGTGAAGCAACTTTTGTTATTGTGAAAAAATGGAAAAATCCGAATTTCGTGTATTGATAAAGCATTGCTTTTTGACTCTGCTGGAGCAGAGTCCGGATAACGTTTGTCAAGCCATGCTTTGGTTTGCACTGTATTTTTTCCATCAAGGATGGTCCGATTTTAGCCTTCTTTATTCTGTTGTATTCGTCTCTTCCCGTAGATCAATATAGTGGAGAGAAAAACCGGAAAATTTTCGGAAAACTCTGAAGAAGGTCGGAAAATTCGGAAAATTGAATTCTCACATGTTCTAAAATTACATCAGTCCATTGTTAGTCCGTTGTTAGTCCATTCGATGTTTGCGCTGTCGAAATAGAACTTTGTTTTTGAGTGGAAATGGATTTTCAGGCGAAAGAACGCATTACCATATCTTATATCTATCTATCTATCTATATAAATAAAAATGTAAGGCAAAATCTGTTGGTAAGCGCAAAACCCAAGGAAGGAATGGTTGAATTTGAGTCATTTATATTTCGTTGTATTCGTCTCTTCCCGTAGATCAATATACCGGAGAGAAATCGGAAAATTCGGAAAATTGGAGTCCCATATGTTCTACAATTAGCTAAGCGTTGTTAGTCCATTTGATGTTCGCGCTAACGAAATTGATTTTTGTTCGAAAGTGGAAAAGGATTTTCAGACGGAATAACGCATTCCTATATCTTCTATCTATATAAACAAAAATGGAAGGCCAATTGTGTCGGTGTGCCCTAACCCCAGGGAAGGAATGGTCCGATCTGAGCTGTCTTTATTTTGAAAAATTATCTGTATCAAACATGTATTCCATGCAACGGAGGAACATGTTATTTCCAAATGCTTGAAGAATCTTGAACGAGAATCATGTCTGAAAATAATTCTATATTATAAGGACGAATTTTTGAAGAAGTACTAGACAATTTATAGTAAAAGGAAATTGTAAAGGGTCAAAGGGTAATCAATCAATGAAGAGTTCAGTGATTGGACTCACTGACGTTCACTTAGTAAGAAAACGTGGATGTTTGAAAGTATTCAAATCGAAAAATCTATTTTGGGCGGGGCGAAGTTCTTCGGGTCAGCTGGTAAGAAATAAAAATAGCTTTTGAGAGAGGTAATTCCTTTCGACGCGCTTCAGTTTTTACTAATGAAAACAACGATTTAGTTTACATGTTAAGGAAAAATCAATAATCTATATTTAGTTTGTCTTCCGTTCTTGCGAATAGTTTCGAAAATTCTGTTCGACATGCAATTAACGAGATTTCTAGCGTTGCAGCAGCGAGGGACTTCCAGGATTCTCTTACAGCTTCTAGTTGCCGAACTGTTTCGTACTGCCTTCCACCGTTATACGCACGTCGTGCAAGGATTCCCTAAAGATTCTCAATTGGGTTTAGGTCTTGACTACGTACTAATCAGTCCAATACCTTGATGTCTCGCTACGAAAACCTCTGCGTATTTCTCTTACTGACATGGATGGCTGCATTGTCTTGCTAATAGGTCAAATCTTCAGGCATAAAATCCTCATTAAATTGCACCAGAGTGTCTTCCAGTAATTCAACGTACTTTTCTGTGTTCATCTTGGTTGAATTTGTAGAAAGAGGGGTCTTTCCATGACGTGAAAAACCAACCCAAATCATGAGTGTTCCGCCCCCAAAGTTTCGGCTCAACTTGACCTCGGATTCCTTCCTCAAATCATGCCAGGAGTATGCACAACGATCTGGGCTATCTTTATTTCATCCGAAAATGCAACGTTGACCCATTCATTTCGCCATGTCACTTGCTTTTTGGCGAAATTCAATCGAGCTTGCATATGTGCTGAAGTAAGATTCGGTTTCTTGGGCTTTTTATTGTACCTAAATTAAACCAGATCTCCGCAATATCTGTGCAATGCGTTTATTGGTAATCGAGACTCCAAGTTCCTTCTTGATTTCCGATGCATTGATTCCGGCCAGCTCCAGAATTCGATTCCTGTCACGATTGCTTATTTTGATAATCCCCTAAGTTAGTTAGTTAGTAGTTGGGCGTTGCTGATTAATGGTCAGCTGCATCCCAATAGGAAGTATCCTGTGTCGGGCACACGTACAGAGCATTGCAGACTGCAACATCCCAATTATGAGAACACTTGTAATACTAACCGCGAGTAATCGGTTACATATAATATTACTAACATAGTTGTAAGGCAAATATTGTCGAAATATTGATATATGAGCCTTAATAAAAATATATATTTTGGAAAAAAATCCCCTTAGTTTTCTTCTTAACCTCATATTTTTCATCTTTCTTCAGCGCACTTCGAATCGATTTTTCGGATCTGTTCACTCTTCTTCCTATTTCCCGGTTACTCATACCAATTTTCTTCAGTTCACGAGCAACTCTTTGTTCTGATTCACTCAAATATCTTTTTTTGGCATTTCTCACCTCAGATCAACAAATTGTCAGCACCAACAAATGCTTTGCGTACTAACACAACGACAAAACTGATATGACAGATTGCCAAAGTTTTTGGTGTCATAGGTGCGTCAGTCGCTTATATTCAGCTGTGCGCGTTTGAACGTATTTCCCTCTTCTAAATGAAATTTTGTCTCCTAATAAAGGTATACACAGTTTTCAAATTAAATGATTGTAGGTCGATGACCAATCAAATATAGTTGCGAAGACAGAGTTATGATCGCTTGTTTGAGGACTTCGAACAAAAATAAGCTTGCGTTTAAACTGTATTCATAAGATTTGAAAAGCAGTAATTGAAGATGTTTTACAGCGGAAGAAACAAAAGTACTAAAAATGTCAATGGGAAATTCACAAGAAAATTTGAAATGCAAGATTGGCGAGTTACTAGAGTGTTATGCTTCCATTGCTGGAAGCAAGTCTATGCCTTAGATGTTTAAATAAATAAACAAGCTAAGAAAATAATAACCGATGTCTGGTAATTTCACTGCCAGACCAGAAATCAATTACGTTTTACTACACCAACTTCCTGTGTTTTCGATCACAGCTCATCATCAATACAATCAATAACGGGTTGAACATCCATCAACACGCAGCTCTGCTGCTCTGGATGAGTTTCTCACGCCCGGGAGGTTAAATTATTTCCTTCTATTTGATTGATTAATCTCTCCAGGCTCTTGACGATTGTTTACCATTTTTCATTACGTCTACTTCATTGGAACGGATTGCGTCAGTTTGCGTCAAAATATTACTTCTGATCGATTCAGAATAAATCCGCTCGAAACTCAAAGACTCACAAGTTCGCACCATCAATCATTAATCTATCCCATATCTCGTGGAAAGTTGTTGATTCAAGGCAACCTATTATCTAACGAGGCAGCTTATGATCCGATGGAGATTCCATTTCGCGCACCTGAACTTACAAATGATGGACAGGTTGAATAGACGTCGGTTGTGAAGCTAATCATCGCTGAAAGCGTCTGGTTTTAATTACGAGGCATCCTGTGAATCTAGTTTGGCTAACCCAACACACATTTAATTCGCCGACAAAAGCTCCACTATCCATTGCGTAACAGTTAGTATCGGATGAGTAAAACTGGATTGCGATTTTTCTCCAGTTTTGTAATACTTATAACCCGTTCGAGTTCTACTTTTACTTGTCCTGCTAATTAGCGGTATGTATGGCCGCAATGCTGACCTAGTGTTCGAATTTTTACCGATGCTGAGAAAGCACGGAAATAGTTCAACTTTCTCATTTGTTCTCAACGTGGACCACATTTGAGAACAGGTTCCCCTAAGCATGCGAGAATTCTAAGTCATCAATCGTACCCGCAGGTTGAAGCTCCGATGGGAAGCATTACGACTTAATTCGAATTTACTGCAACAATTAAGATAATCAATTGACGCGCTACAAAAACAAGCATTCAAACATAAATGGACAAGATCAATCTCTTCCCAGCCCAGAGGACAGAAAAAAACGCACCAGAAGTAGAAAGTATAAATTATAGCGTATTCGATTGTCCTCTTACGAACTTTCAACCTTGGCGATCGCCAAAAGGGGGATGATTAACACCTTTCTAATGGTTTGGGATAAAAACACACAGTCTGCATTAAGCCAGCCAAAAAAAAAAAAGAATGCCCCGGGCGGAGATATCCAATTTAGGAGAGCGCACCCATCTTGATCAATGACGAACGTATGCCAAACGACCGCGCGATGGGATGAACGGAGAATGAATCACATTCACACACCTGGTGGGTCAGTGAATATTAGGGGATGTTACTTATCTTATCAAGATCGGAGCGAACTATTGTAGCATGAAGTTTGATTGGTTTAAATGGCCGTTTTAACCAATGATATAGGGATCGTGATTGGTGTATTATTTGAGTTGACAGAAATTTTGTGCGATACAGGAGAAAGTGGGATGTTTTGTTAAAATATTTGGCCCATGGCACTAACCGCCCTTAGGGTTTCTCATAAGTTATTGAACCGCAGGTCAACTGTATAGTATGTGTTTACGCGTTAATTTCAGATCAATAAAAATCGAAAGTTTTCAAACAAATGATTTTTAAAGTAACTATCATTATATGAATATCACCATTAGACGCTTCTTTAGATCTAAACCATTTAGACCATTCGGTCAGACCATGAATTTTTAGACTGGGACAAGTGGTACTTGGAGGAAACGTTTTCTAGGGAATGCCATTAAAGTTGACGATATTAGTAACATGTGCACTATGGCTTTTCAGGCGGACAAAAATCGAAGAAGTGTCTGTCACCGATCTGTTTTAGAAAGTAGAAAAGTTCAAAATTTGTGGATTGTAGGCAGTGCTCTCGTGGCCGAGTGATTAGCTTCCCACATTATCATGCGGGGGGTTCGGGTTCGATTCCCGTTCTGGTCGGGGGAGAAATGTCGTCCGACTTGCACTGTGGCCACGCGTATTTCAGAGCTTTTTTTTTATTAATTCGTTTATTTTTACAGGCTCAGTTACTTAAGTTTAAAGGAGCCGAATTCTTAAATATAATTTTAAAACTATATATATAAACAATTTTCTTACATCTATGGTTAGTAAGGTGGAAAACCGATTACTCGCGGTGTACTCGAGTTTAGGAGGGTGACATATTTTTAGGAGAAGGATGGGATATAAGGAAATTGTAACAATGTTGATGAACACTCATTTCTTAAATCTATTCGTATATCTATAGTGTATTTACATTTCAACTTATTCTACTATTTATAGCAAGGGGACGAATTACCCGCAAAGGAAGGAAAGGAGGGTATAAGGATGTAGGGACAATCACACACGAAGATCTACAGCTTTAAGGAAAACATATATATGGTATTTCAGAGCTTGCCACTCCTGATTACATTCGAGGCGTGTTATCCGGCATAGAAATCTCAACTAAGTACTACTACTGAAAATGATGCAAGTAATACCTACCTTGAAAAGGCAAAAGTTCCACTGGGAACGTAAGTGCCATCCAAGAAGAAGCAGGTACTATACCTGAGATATCGAGAAATAAAGTTGATAAATTGCAAAAAATGTTTTTTTTCCGAAAAATGTGAATTCTATGAAAAAATTTCGATCATAATTACTCAGAATAACCTACAGGTATATTCTATTCCTATAAACGTTATTGAGAAGGCTTTCCGAAAAACTTGTGGTTAAGTGGTTTTATAGGTGAAAACAAGAAAATAGAGCATAATAAAAACAAAACAAAAAGAGAACGAAAATCATAATTTCAACTTTGTTGATCTGTATCTCTCTACTCCCAGGAGTTCCAGGGTTGGGTCCTTGTTTTTCTTCATGTTTTAGGTATATACTAACAAATTCTGAAGAGTATTGCTGCGACGACCTGTCACGAAGCGGTTTGGAGCGTTGCGAAAAATTTTGGTCCCTAAAGGAATTATACAAAATAAAAAATATTGTCAACAATTATACATGCCAATAAAGTTTTTTTACCCTTTTTTAAGTTTTTTTTTCTTTTTGATATAGTTTAAACTTGGCATATATGACAATTTCTATATATTTCACCACCAACTTTTTAAAAGGGCTTATCCTTTTTAGTTTGAATGAAACTATCTATATGTATAAAAATGGATTTCTGTCTGTCTGTCTGTCTGATTCTTATGGACTCGGAAACTACTGATCCGATCAACATGAAAATTGGTATGTAGAGGTTTTTGGGCCCAGAGAAGGTTTTCGTGATAGTTTGAGACACCTCCCCTCTCTCTAAGGGGGGCTGCCATACAAATGAAACATAAAATTCTGCATTACTCGAGAATTATTCAAGCAAATGAAACCAAATTAGGCATATTGAGGTTTTAGGGTGCAATAAATATTTCTATGGTAGTTAGACTCTCCACCCCCCTCTCTAAGGGGGGGCTGTCATACAAATGAAAAACAAATTTCTGCATTACTCGAGAATTATTCAAGTAAATGGAACCAAATTAGGCATTTTAGGGTGCAATAAATGTTTCTATTGTAGTTAGACTCTCTACCCCCCTCTCTTAGGGGAGGGTGCCATACACATGAAACACAAATTTCTGCATAACTCAAGAACTAATCAAGAAAATGGAGCCAAATTAAGCATATGGACGTTTTAGGGTGCAATAAATGTTTCTATGATGGTTATACTCTCCACCCCCCTCTCTAAGGGGGGGCTGCCATACAAATGAAACAAAAATTTCTGCATTACTCGAGAATTAATGAAGCAAATGAAATCAAATATTGCATGTGAAGGTTTTAGGGTGCAATAAATGTTTCTATGATGGTTAGATACTCCTCCCGCTCTCTAAGGGTGGGCTGTCATACAAATGAAACACAAATTTCTGCATAACTCGAAAGCTAATCAAGCACAATTTGGGATGTGAGGGTTTTCGGGTATGATAAATGTTTCTATAATGGTGTGACACCCCTCCCTCCTCTGGAATGGAGAGGGGGTCCCATAAAAATATTACACATATTTCAACCAAAAATATTCCAACCAAACATGACAATTGAAAATTTTCGGAAAACTCTGAAGGAAAAAGGAAAATTCGGAAAATTAAATTCCCATGTGTTCTACAATTACATAGTGACAAGTGCTGTTAGTCCATTTGATGTTTGCGCTAGTGAAATTGATCTTTGTTCTAAACTCGAAATGGATTTTAATGTGATGAAACGCCAGATGTGTTGATAAGAGCAGAACTCGGAGAAGGAATTGTCCGATTTAGGGCTGTCTTCATTCTATCATATTTTCCGTATAAAACATTTATTCCATGTAACGGAGAAACATATTATTTACATGTGATTGAAAAATTTTGAACGAGAATTGTGTCTAAAAATAATCTGATGTTATAATGACGAGTTATGTTAGAAATAATAGGAATTTTATAGTAAAAAGTAAATTCAACGGGGACGAACAAAGATCAATCAATGAACAGTTCTGCTATCGGACCCATGAACTTGCTCCTAGCAAGAAAACGTGAATGTTTGAAGGTATTGATAACACAAAACAAATTTTGGGCGGAACGAAGTTTGCCGGGTCAGCTACTAATTTTATAAAAATACTAGCTGAATTTACCGGGCTTGACAATCCAGCCCCCTTCCTTAATGAGTTGCACCCCCTTCCCTTTTCCAATACACTAACGCTTAGTTGAAAAACTTTCAATTTTTTTATTGCTGTGGGTGCTTTTAAGAGTGGGTAAATAAAAAAAAATACGGGTCTAACATTTTGGCTGGTTTTTGAGCAAATTGAAGAACTTAAAAAAAACTTTTTTATATTAGAATCGCTGTTTATTTATATATCTTTATGCATATATTTATACAGCCATTCCATATCAAACGGATATAGTGGCTCTCAGATTTTCAGGAAAAGTGGTAGATTTGTTCTTTGTCGCAGAATATTAGAACCGTATTTTTTTATTTTTTCATAAAGGAGTCTATTTCCATTTTAGGGTGGTCCACAAAATCAATGTTTTCCCCTTTTTCCTAAAAATGACCTTTTTCGAAAATCATAACTTAAAAACGGAGAAAGACACATCTTTGATTTTGGGACATGTTATGTATAAAACCTCAGCTTTCAAGAAAAAATATAAAAAAATAAAGCGCCCTCTATCTTTAACCGAGAGAACTATGAAAAACTAACACAATCAATAATTACTGTGATCCAAATTTTCCGCAGATGTAATATTTTTTCAAAGAAGACTATATCATTGGCTTCAATTTGATAAGACGATCATCTGAATCGGTCATGTTGTTTAAAAGTTATTATTTTTTCAAAAAAGCCTTTTTTAGAAAAGGGGGAAGATTTTTATTTTTTTTACCATTGGGTAAATTTGAAAATTCATAACTTAAAAACGAAAAAAAATCACATTCTGATTTGAGATAGGTTATTTCAAAAATTCTCAGCTTTCAAACTTTCAAGAAAAATATACAAAATGTAAAATATAACACCCTCTAGCCCAAAGTCATGAACACAACAAATACAATCAATAATTACGAAAACAAAATCCAAATTTTTGGCAAGTGCAATATTTTTCCAATATAGACTAAGTAATCGGCTTTATATTGCTTATATTGATCATCTTAATAGGTCCAGTAGTTCAAAAGTTATGAATTTTTGAAAAAAGTCATTTTTGAGAAAAGGCGAAAAGAAAGTCCTTAGAAAACACATTCTTGCATTTATAATGCCTGATTCACATTCAAAATAGTAACTAGAACCATGTTAACACTCGGTTCTATTTTTTGGTACCAGTAACACACGAATAATTCTACTATACTTGCGTGACTAGTGCAAGATGCCAGGTAGTTTTTCGGCACGCATAATGCTCATCAACGCGTGTGAAAAATCTCAAGCTGTCCTGTAGCTGAAAATGTTGTTTCCCCCAAATGTTACCGGGAAAAGACTCTTTAGGTCGAGCAGTGTTTCATTTCAAACCTTATTGGGACCGACAGAACAGTCAGTAAGCTGGAACACGCAGTGAGAAAACACGAGTCTACAAGTCGTGCACCGCCCACGGTTCTTACCAACTCGAGTCCCACTAACTTAGGCTCAAAGGCTTCTAGGCTAGTTGTTCTGATCACTGTCTCCGAGCGAGGCTTTGTGGTTCCTTTCGAACCCGAATACCGGATGATACAAAGCGAAAAAGACTAATTAAGGACTGTTTGCCGTGGTAGTGTATAAAATAGAATGTAGTTAGAATCGTTATTTATTTAGATAGTTTTTTGTTTGTGGGTGTATGTGAAAAAGGTTTTATGGATGACAACGCTGTACTTGCAGTTTTGTGGGTCGTCTTCGTGCTCGGCGCGGGTAGATCTGCCAATTCAGTTTGAAATACTGAAGGTGTCTTTGTTGGCCAATAACCTAGTTGATTGTCCCTCGTCAGGGCCTCCTTCTGTGTGACCTTGTAAAACGTTCCCGGGCGAGAGGAATGAGCCAACACATAAAGGCCCGTTGGTCGGACCTGACCAACAGGTATCATTAGTACATGTGAAGTTACCATTTTATTTTTTGACCTGTGAACTAGTTTTTAATCAATATTTAATCAATTTTTTAACGTGTTTATTTTATACGGATGTCTGCTGTTCCTTTGTTTTATTGTTATATCTATTATTGTAACTGTATGTTAAGGTAAGATTATTGTTTTAACCAGATTTTACCATACTGACCGGTTTCTTTTTAATTTATTTATTTTTACCGTTTAAAACGAGAACAAATAACATGTCGTGGGACCGAACAAACAATTGCCAACCAACTAATAACCAACTTCTGGAAACATACCTATAAAGTTCACACAACTTGTTTCCTGTTTAACGGCCCCTTCTCCCCGTATGCAAATCATATGTCAAATGACAGATGAATTGCAAACAGTAAAGATATGGTTGAATTGGTTTGTGGCGAAGCTGCAAAGGTAGTGTGTTACCGAAGGTTACAATGTGTATAAACGCGCAGCACCACTCAATTGGAATTCTAGCCCTGGCGTATCGTTCAAGTATACTGGCTCACTGGCGTCCTGCTACTGGCAAACGTGTAAATCAGACTTAAGATATACGTAGGTATTACGATAGGATATTTATGACAGGTATAACTTCAAATTCAGTTTCTCACGCCGCTAGTCTTCACCAAGTTTAAGAGAGCTAGCCTATGAATTAAATATTTCTCACGAGACCATTCGTCATATTGTGGGTAAGAGAAAAGTCGTAGCACGACTAGTGCCAAAAGAACCCGGAAATTTCGGAAATTTCCACACAATCAAGTGGTTGAAGACATGCTTGAACGATCTGATTCTGATCCACGTTCATCCAATGCATAATTACCGGCGACGAGACGTGGGCAGATTTTTTTTTCTATTTCCGAAACTCAAATTACCGCTTCGTGGGACTCGTTTTGACAGCATTGGAGATATAAACACGATTTCGTCGCGTCAACTGAAGGCAATTTAAGAGTACAGTGCCAATATTTTTCA
The DNA here is from genome assembly GCF_029784135.1 of Toxorhynchites rutilus septentrionalis. Classification (NCBI taxonomy): domain Eukaryota; kingdom Metazoa; phylum Arthropoda; class Insecta; order Diptera; family Culicidae; genus Toxorhynchites; species Toxorhynchites rutilus. The sequence continues at coordinate 207,761,737 of NC_073745.1, forward strand.
TCTGTGTATTTCTCGTACCTAGGTGTATCTTGGGAGAGTTATTGAGAGTGTAACGCTATGCGGAACTACGTTTCGTCAGTTTGCGTATAAGGTACGATAACGGGTGGCAACTAAAATTTGGCAATTTTTTCGAGGCCCATATGCTCAACAACAAAGGAGGTCGGAGTGAAATAGGAGTGTGTATGTGTTAGCTGTCCCTTTCTCATCTTTCTGCTAGTACAATTCTATGACCTGTATAAAAATCTCAGCGAAAAGTTTACGGTACAACATTTTAAAAGCGAAAATGTTGCGGCTCCGACTGTTTACCGTATCCTAAGATCCCCAACAACTACTCGCCAGCAAGGTATATGGATTCAACGACAAGGATTTACTGATCCAAGCATTTAAAAGAGTCAGAATATAGACAAGAGCCTCGGAGTACACTGAGAAACGCTGAAATCCCAATGCTGCTGGTTGATAACATTTATTCCGGAACATGTTTTGTTTTTGACGACGAAAGTTACGTCCCTCTTTCGAAGACGCACCTTAAGGAAGTCCATGCCTTCTTGCGTAATCTGTATTTCCTATTCCTCATACGATTGTGAACAGATCATAACCCGTTGGGCTTAGCTAGGACAAGTAAGGAGGAGACTCTAACATCTCCAACCCTAATTCCTGCGCCTTCGCTAATGTCTTCCGCGTTCTATGCGGGGGTGCACTATTGTGCAACAAAGGTATGGATTTCCTAGTAGCTGAGATATGGGATTTGCCTCACTTCTTGGCCACTATGCTAAGCTGATGTTGCTGATCGACTGTGTTGGATGTATCCAATGAATCCCAGTGAATTAGGTCATGACGATAACAAAATAGGTATAACATGAAGAAACGGTAACTGCAGAACTTTTTTGGAATAGATTCCAATGGCATTCCTCTTCTTATCTAGTGAAGCCTCTTTGTATGAAGAGTGAGTCGCAATTTTCGATTCATCACTGGTTACCAGACTGGAAAGAAAGTTATCGCGCTCGCTTCTCTTCAGCATAACTTGAGACAGTTCAACCCGTCTCTGTAATATCTTCGCATTCGTCTTAAATGGCCCATCCTGCGAGATCCGTAATCAAGGGAATGAAGCGTTCTAGTCATAGTGGCAGCTGAACACCGATATATTTTGACTAAAGACTCCGTTGACTGCCTTGAATTATCCCTAACGTCATCACGGACCTGGTCAACATTTTAGATAACTTGGATGATATGTGGGCGACATGTGACGAATTGTAATAAGGAAGTGACGGCAACCGGAAAAGAAAATGTGGCAGACATCTACAGGTATGTGAAACGATTTAAGTTAGCTAAGAAATATCTGTACATCCGCTTGGGCTTGGAAAGGCCCATTTCGCTTGCAATCGGAACCGTCAACTAAAGCAACACGATTGCTCTGTGCTGTTTAAGCCGGTTTTGGCATCGTACTATTAAGGAACAAATGTCCTGGAGTGGTAAGCCGCTAATAACTTGCAATTGGTGTCCAAGAACAATAACTCTTCCAACAGGTCAACACTCCGTTCAAATGAGAAATGTTTTGCTATCGTTGAAAACCAGGACCACTTCAAGAGAAACTGACGTTCTGCGGCCAACAAAGAGGATGAGATAACTATAAAGAATTTGATGGCAGTTAAACAAATCACTTGACAATATCAACTTCGAATTTTTTTTTTGGGTCTCGGTTGTCTTTGATTATTGTGTGTATGGGGGAATGGAAATCGTGAAACTATTCTGGTACTTATGCAATAAAGAATTATATATTTTCTATTGTCTAAATTATGACGAGCAGCTCCCATGTTCTCGAAAATCTCCGCAGTATTTCTGAAATCCATTATTTTTGAGTGAGACTCTTAACTTTATTTATGATTAGCTGACCCGGCAAACTTCGTCCCGCCCAAAATTTGTTTTTTGTTATCAATACCTTCAAACATTCACGTTTTCTTACTGAGCATTGCATCCTAAAACCTCCACGTGCCAGATTTGGTTTCGTTTGCTTGATTAGTTCTCGAGTTATGCAGAAATTTGTGTTTCATTCGTATGGGAGCTCCTCCTTAGAGATGGGGGAGGAGTATCGAACTACCTTAGAAATGTTTCTTCCCTATAAAACCTCCACATGCCAAATTGAGTTCCGATTGCTTGATTAGTTCTTGAATTATGCGGAAATGTATGCTTCATTTATATGGCAGCCCCCCTCCCCCCTCAGAGAGACGGGAGGAGTGTCTATTCACCATAGAAACATTTTGTGTTCCCTAAAACCTTCGCATGCCAAATTTGGCATTTTATTGATTAGTTTTTGAGTTATGCAGAAATTTGGCTTTCATTTGTATGGCAGCCCCCCCCCCCTTAGAGACGGGGGTGGAGTGTCTAACTACCGTGAAAACATTTATTGCGCCCTAAAACTTCCGTATACCTAATTTGGTTTCATTTGCTTGAATAATTCTCGAGTAATGCAGATAATAGTGTTACATTCGTATGTTGATAGTAGAGATCTGATTTCAGGGTTTGGCCCTACGGAAGCTACTCATATTAAATGATTTCTTTCAAGTTCCACCAAATACACAGTAGAATCTTTCTGGCCGTTAGTCCTGGTTTCGCCCCCGTTTGAGCTGCTTGACCACGACTTGACCGTGATCGTTTTCGAACAATATTGTCGTATGTAACCCTTTTCTCATCTCACAGTCACTATCCGTTTAAGAAATGGGTCGATTCCATGTCGTTTGGCCAATCCCTTACGATTGAATAACACTCACAATGTTAACACCCCTTTATCAAACAAAAACTGGGCAAGAACGGTACATTATATTTACTGTGATGCATAATCGAAATAAAGAATGATTATAACCTGATCAAGTATGGTCGTACCAAACAGACCCGAGCCCAGGTTTGGAGGAAGCTAACGAAAGACATGATAAAACACAACAATTTATGTCGTATAATACACCGCCGGACACCCGACTCATACATAATTTTCAACACCATTCCCCCTGAGGTTGTCGTTTTAATGTTGGGTGTGTTACTTTGGTCGCACACGCAAACAACACCTGTGGACTCGAGCCGGCTACTGTCTAATGTCTGGGGCGCGTGTCTTTCATAACCCACGATTTGGCGGTGAGAATCGTTCTCAAAGGTATAGCGGTACTGGCTTAACGAAGCCAACCAATAATTGTCATTGAGATTTATCACACACACCTTGGGCTTATTTCTCCGAAGTAGCATTGCACGCGACTATAAACAATCATAACGAGAAAGTATACAGGCGTTTATCACGAAAATACACATTCCCGTTCTTCGAACGTTAGCTCAGAAGCTGGAGGCTGAAAATCATTACAAAATCAATATCATTTGTGATATTGGGATGGAATAAAATCTAACGGTATCAACAAAAATCGTATCATGCAAGTTCAAACAATTTTTTTCCTCAAGAACTCCTCGATTACCTACTGATCCCGTCAATCGTGTGTCCACTCAATCAAGTTCCCCTTGGAATTGTTGGTCTATACCGCAAAAGACACCCGGAAAAAGCGCTGCCCATAAAAGTGCAACTGTATCAACATTGATTTGCTAAGACACATGCTACATCAGAGCGAAACGGGCCATAGCACAACCATCTGCCGATTTGAACCCTTTTATCTCAGTGATACACAGTGATAACATGCGATATCCTATCGGTTGCACTATGTAATCTAAGTATCATTTAACGACTTTTTTTACTGTGTCCATCTTCGTACACACATCAATCTCCAGCTAAACAGACACATCATTCTGGAATGGCAACCACCATCGACTTACTGAAATGTCTTCCGTCTTGTGTGGTTTCATGAGTCCACAGCCCTTCCGCGAGACTATTAGCTATTAGCCAACCAACTTGATCGTCGTGCCGGTACAATTTGTATCATCGAGTACCATTTGGACTTCCTCGCAGCAGCGAGATCCGAACGGCGGGAGCGCGACGACGGAACAATACACACAACAGTAACGAAAATCATTTCGTGGTTAGCCTCTGTACCATCCGTGCGCGCGAGTTCCTCGTCTTATTCCCTGGGCTACTGTGGCCACCGACGAAATGACGACGCGGTAAACCTGCACTATCGCGGGTCGGTCACCCAAATCGATGCAGCGGAGGAGATTTGATCTCGAATCGCAGCTCGCTCGATAACGACTGTTTATGATCTGTTAAAACAATCGTTAACGGATTGCGTGTAGTAATTGGTCGTCCGGTTCCCCCTCTCTCTCGGGCTACCGTTTGTTGCTGGTAGGAAGTAGGAGGAAGTGGGAAACAAACTGCCGAGTTCGTTCGTTGACCGAGATTGAAATCGGATTTAATGCATTTATGTCACATGGTTCATTTTGAATGGGAAGCTGTGGGAACATTGTGTTCCGGAAATGTGATGCATATCAGTCGTATCCTCGTTTTATCAATGCTTCAGTAAGTAAGTATGTAAGTAAGAATTTTTTTAGCGCAGTTTAATAAGTCTCATAATATGTGTATTTCTTGTAGTGTATTCAAACAATTTAATCCGTTCTGTATATAAACTAAGCCAGAGTCTTTTGAAGCAAATAAAATATCACTTATATAAATTCATATTAGATTGATAATTAAGATGATAAAAGTTGTTAATTACTTTTTATTAAATTGTGGATAAAGGGTAAGGGTGTCCCACATCAAATTGCATCAACGCTCTAGCAAATGGCTTATTGGGTATTTTCTCTTGAAAATTTGGGTAGAAGTAGTACTCTCATACTCTCATCTCTAGTTTACACTGTATTTTTATCGCTGTCAGTTTTTCGAAAATTGAAAAAAAATGGCGTCAATCGAAATGCAACATCGCGAATTGATTTTGCGGAAACACCGGTAAAAACCTCAACTCTCTCATCGAGACATCGGAAAACAATTCGGAATCGTGCAGTCAACGATGAGTCCTGTGATTAAACGTTACAGGTTTGATGTTCCGGAGGAAGTAAGGAAGCAGAAACTTTCAAAATTTTGCAAAAGAAAATGGAGTGTGCCGTTCGTGACTATCTGGACTCTAAACAAACTGATCTACCTCAAGAAGTGTCTACAGAAGCGTCCGCTCCCTCTGTTGAAGCAACACGTGGGCCCTACGGTTATTTCGTTGGATCTAGCTTCGTGCCACTATTCAAAGGATGTCCTGAAGTGGTACGAAGCCAACGGGGTATGTTTCGTATCCAAGGACATGAACACAATAATTCCCCCCCCCTCTCCCCCAATGCACCAGAACTAAGGCTCATCGAAAAACAAGACTGGGCTATTTTGAAGAACAGGTTCGAATATCTCACAGTCGCATGTGCAAATAAAGCAATATTTCAACTACTTAACTGCTCGGGTGACAATTCATCAAATTTTGTTAAAAAGAATTCATTTTGCTATATACCATAACGAAGAGTTCTTCAATGTATAGGGTATCTCCACTGAAGAAAACAAGTTCAATGTGGATGGTCCTGATGGTTTCAACGGGTACTGGTGTGATTTACGGAAGAAGGAACAGAATTTTTCAACCAGGAATTTTGGTGGAGGCTCGTGCATGGATTGAGCGGGATTCTGCGCAACCGGAAAGCTCAAAATAGTTTTCACATCATTCTAGGATTACACCCATGTTCTGAAATCCTCTCTCCTACTGTTTTTGCGTGGATATCGCCACAAAAAATTCACATTCCAGCAAAACAATGCTTCTATTCATACCAGCAAGTAAACTAAGCAATGGATTAGGGACCAAAAACCTATTTTTTGGACTGGCCGGCTCGCTCTCCGGACTTGAATCCTGTTGAAAAACTTAGGGGGGGATCCTTGTACGCAGAATCTACACTGAGGAAAAACGGTACACCACGATTGAAGAACTCAAGGTCGCAATTTCGGAAAAATGGAAGAAATATTGAGAAATCCGTTCAGCAGAATTTGATATATAGTATTCCAACACGAATTTTATTGACACTATTGACATGTGAATCAGCCTATCGTTTTGAATTTTTCATTGATAATACTTATGAATTTTGAAGTGGTCTTATAGAAACTGGACAGCTGAAATTATCATATTCAAGGGAGGACCTCGGTCTGGAAAATGGAAAAAAAATGGTTTTTTGCATTTTTGGAAGCTTGTGCCTTCAGAAATGTTGTCCTAAAAGGATTTTTCGATATTTCATTTCGTTGGAAAGTTACATCGAAAAGTATGAAGTCACCTCAAGGGAAATAATATTTCTGTACGAATTTTAAAACGCGTTTTTCTCGAAACCATGTGGTATCGATATCTCAGGATCTACTCGACCGATTTGGCTGAATTTTTTATCAGCATGTAAAAATGAATTATCTAAGGCGTTACATAGCTGTTTTCTGATATTTCATTTTTTCGATTTTTCATGAAAAATATCTAATTTTTAACGAAAATGGCTGCCGTTTTGGCAATTTTCCGAATTTTCAAAAACCCCTATGTAACGCTTTAGGTATTGTCCTAAAGTTTCAAAATATTCATTGGAATTCGTTCTGCGACACCCCGTTGTTTCAGAACAGATACCATCAGCAGAGTCATAATCACTATTCGTGCAGTCAAACTATGGAAAATACATCTTCAAATATACCTCAAACAATAACCAAAATACACGAACACTTCACTTTATTCGTAACATCCGAAAAAAATCCACGAAAATTCATTATTTTCCGACCCTCCAGACAGGGGTCCCTTTAAGCACAATAAATAAACAAACAACTCTTTTGAACGGAATTGACGTTAACACTCCTTTACTCGCGCATTGTTCTGTCAGACCGAGAAATGAATAATTGGTTTCGTTTCTCAGAAAATATCAACACTACGACTTTGCGATTCTCTTTAGCTTCGTTATTCGTCGTTCGTCATCGTTTAGCGTATCGCATGTGTTGGTACAAAGGAGATGGGTGCCACTTTTTTAACTCTTTCGGTCTGACACACCGACGCGAGTATAGGAGTAACTTTTTTGGACAAGTGCCTTTTTTCATATTCTAGAATATTGTTGAATGAAATGTATCAATTAATGTTAGTGGCGTGGAATATTTATAGAATATATTGCATGAGATCAATACCGGACTATTCTTATTTGATTTCAGTCCCTTTTGTAACTGGATTGAACGGATCCATACATTAACTATTCGTCGATATATTCGTCGTTAGATTCATATGTTCAAAAGCAAAATATAAATGTTTGACTGTTTGATGTATAGTTATTCACTAAATATAATGGTCATACATATACACACTTGTGAAATAATTTCACTTGTGGAAAAATTGTAAATAGTAAACTATAAACTAATTGGTGGCTTATGGTAATTTTTAACAATGACAGTTTCGGGGATATTTTTTTTATAATGAACAACATCGACAAGAAAACACGAAAAAGAAAAGGAAGTTACTAGAAATCCTTTTATATCATCTTTTTATGCCCCATCTAAAAAAAAAGGTATTAATTCTTAGTTTACCAAGAATACAGAGACAAGGAATATTAGAAATATGCAAACTTTACATTCCAGAATCTTTATCATCTGGTAATTATCTAGAAGGTCGTTATACATTCTTCTCTTCTATAAAAGACCCGAAAAACACGCAACAACTGCATGAAATGTAGAAAATATGTTTGTTTCGAGCATGCAGTTATGCTATGCTCTGATTCTTACTCCAATGAAATCACAATCGATTAATACGTTTTTATGTTATTAGATTGCTCTTTATACTTCCATGAATTATATCCAGTTGCTTACTTTTAATTAATAACAGTGAAAAATTCGAATTTCGATATTTGTGTTGGAGTATCAAAAATTACTCTGTTTTGAGGAGGCTGAATTAGATGACTATTAAAACATGATAAAGACGAAGAAAACATATTTATTTATGTTTATGTTTATTATGTTTTATGTTTATTAAAGCAAAATTTATGTTTATTAAAGCAAATTTTTAAGTTTATTAAAGCAAAATTTACACTGTGACCACAGTGTATGTCGGAGGAAATTCATTTGACGAAAAATTCCCCCGACCAGAACGGGAATCTAACCCGAACCCCCGGCATGGTAGGTGTGATGCTAACCACTCGACTACGAGCGCACTATATTTTCATATTAGGTATGTTTGAATATTAAGGTGAAGGTGGAATGGCGCTCATTTTTTTATCTCCCTCCCTCACCCCTCGCCCAAAATCAAAAATTTAGCGAAACAGTGTGAAGAAAATGATCGGCTTTGCACACTTCCTATCAAGTAATATGTATTAACCAAACTCTAATCGATTACTCACAAGATACTAAATTTTCATTTGCCGTCGCACTGTTTAATGAAAAACGTCGGAAAACTCGAGCTACTGCTCTGAAAGTTAAATTTTAATTTTTCAATTTTCCGCAATGGTTTTGTTTGTATTGGTGAAAACATCGTTATTTTTTCGACTGATGCTAGGCAACATTATCGACACAGCTATAAAAACCATTCATTAAAATGTTGTTACTGAGTCATAGCGTTAATGACATGAAAATCAATAGAATAGAATTGTGTTGATATCAATACAATTATTATTTTTACGTTTAATGGGTCTATAATGTAAGTTTTAGCAACTTCAACATTGGTCAAGCAAATTGTACTGCAGAGCTCGGAACACTGCCACGGCTGCCTATACTTTCAAAAATAGTAAACGGAAAAGTATTACATTCAATCAAAATACCTCGGCCAACGAAGAGAAGGGTTAGGGCTCTCCAACGTGAATATGTGCAAACAATACGATCAACGAAGGAAAATATTAAGGAATTATCAACATCGAGTTACTGTGCGGAAGAACTTGTGATTACCAAAAGAGCCCTAATTCGAATGTGTTTTAAATTTGCTCATGTTACGCTCGCGTATAATCAGAATTTTACTTCATATGCAAATACACCTTCTATATATATTTATATTTGCAATTGTTCATCGGAACACATCATTCATACATTTTACTTTAGTATTGAATTATTATTTTTTTCAAATGTGTTCTAAGACTCGTGTCAGTGAAGCGCCACACAGTCTGATAAGTGAATTGATCTATTTACGTGTGCTTTGGCCTCCTCTCACAAACACTATTACCCCATTTTTACACGTGGTTTTACCGATACTACTACAATGGCTTACTTCCACCTTCGTCTTAAATCAATGTATTCATTTAAATTTAAAAGTTTCAACGTAATTAGGAAAATAATTGTATGGGGCAACTTCTATTCCAGCTTCATCCTCTAACTAGCTATGTTCAATTTTGTTCAAATGATCACATTTAGAAAGTATATTAACAAATTATTCAAAATCTCTGATCTAAAAAATTAGAAAAAAACAAAACTAAAATACTCCTGGGGGTCTTCGTAGCCTAATTGGTTGCGTGTCGGCTGCTAAACGAACGATCATGAGCTCATAACTCAGGGCTCCTCAACTGACCATCTTTGTGTGTTATTCTAGCTACTATGCCCACGCAACAATCATCATGCGACGGTAATCCCAGTCCCTTACCGCTCACAATTTCGGTCTGCTGCATCGGTAATTGGTACTATTAATAACACAACAATGGAAGCCTCATATCAACAGTCCTGCTGTGAACAGTTCAACTGTGAACAATCGAACAATAAGAATATTCTAACGCCGAAATATGCGACATGTGCGGTGTGTCGATAGAATAGGAATACTCTTACGCCCAAAAATGGTACCAGTGTAATATACAACAAAAGTTATCTTAAGATAAAATGTACACGATTGAATTTGGCTCTGTTACAGCTGAATTGCTAAATGAGCCTAATCGAATAATCGAGTAATCGAGTTTCCGTATAATCGAGTACTACTTTTTATGTGTTATTTTTTACTTTGAAATAACTTCTATGGCCTAATCAGTTATCTCGTCTATTCGATTTTTTTAAAATATACAGCCATTCCATGACAAACCGATATAGTGGTTCTAAGATTTTTGTGAAAAGTGGTAGATTTGTTCTTTATTGCAAAATAAAAGTAGACCAGTATTTTTTTTATTTTTTTAGTGTGATCATTTTTGTTTTAGGATGATCCGAAAAATCAATTTTTTTCCTAAAATGACTTTTTTTTTTAAAAAAATCATAACTTTTGAACTACCGGGCCGATTCTAATGATCGGCATATCAAATTAAAGTCACCTCGTCTTTTGACGTAGGACTACGTCTTCCATTTATATACTGGGGTGTAAGTTCTAAGTTTCGAAAACGAAAGCGTTACGCCGGAGAACGAGATTTTGATTAATAGTTAATAGCTCCAAAACAACTGAACGAAATGGTATGATATACACTTCATTCGAAAGATAAAATGTCTACGCGGTCTATGTTAGTTTTCTTGTGATCCAAAAACTTGTTTCAATAGCCTTAAAATTGCTTTCAAAACAGGCTATTGAAAATCCACTCAGTTATGATTACGCAACGATTGAGGTACCATCGCTGGAATGAATGGATGTTTCCCTAACACAGACTTCAAAACCATGGAGCCAGGGGAAACTGGCATTGCAAATAATATGCAAGCAGCGGAAACTTTTGTACTCGTTTGCGTTTTTGCAAATCTGAATGTTTCCCTAACACAGACATCAAAACCATGGAGCGTGGGAAACTGGCATTGCAAATTATATGCAAGTAGCGGGTACTTTTGTACTCGTTTGCGAAAGAAATTAAATTGTACGTAATTGAACTTTCTCCGTACAATTACCGGCACCTGGTGGGGAGCCCATCCCGAAGATCTTATAATGTTGTATCGAACAACTATTCTCTCAGTGATGGAGTATGGCAGTTTCTGTTTTCAATCAGCTGCCAAAACACACCTCATTAAACTCGAGCGAATTCAGTATCTTTGTCTCCGTATCGCGTTGGGATGTATGCCCTCAACGCATACCATGAGTCTCGAGGTTTTGGCAGGCCTACTCCCACTAAAAGATCGCTTCAATTTATTATCTCTTCGGTTCTTCATCCGGTGTAAGGTCATGAACCCATTGGTGATCGGAAATTTTGAGCAGCTGATCGAGCTAAATTTTCACTCCGGATTCATGAGTTCATATCATGAATTCATCTCCATGCAGGTTGATCCTTCTTCGTATATTCCCAACCGTGTTTGTTTCCCTGACTACATCAATTCCTCTGTGCATTTTGATCTGTCCATGAAGCAAGATATCCATGGATATTCAGATTACCAACGATCGAGGATCGCTCCAACGATCTTCGATGAAAAGTATGGGGGTATCAATTGTGATAATATATACTTTACTGATGGGTCCACTATAAACGAGTCCACAGGATTTGGAGTGTTCAACGAATTTTTTAGCACCTCACACAGTCTTCAGAATCCTTGCTCAGTGTATGTTGCTGAATTGGCAGCAATTCATTGGGCGCTGGACAGCGTCGCCTCACGACCTGTTGAACACTATTACATTGTAACGGATAGTCTTAGCTCTGTCGAAGCTATCCGTTCAGTGAGGCTGGAAAAGCACTCGCCGTACTTCCTTGAGAGAATACGAGAAATTTTGAGTGCTTTATCCAGACGCTGTTATGTCATTACCTTTATCTGGGTCCCTTCACATTGCTCCATTCCGGGTAATGAGAGGGCTGACTCATTAGCAAAGGTAGGTGCAATTGAAGGTGATATTTATCAGCGTCAAATCGCCTTCAATGAATTTTATTCTTTAGTCCGCAAAAATACCATCGCTAACTGGCAACGCAAGTGAAATGAAGATGAATTGGGCCGGTGGTTTCACTCGATTATCCCTAAGGTTAGCCTCAAACCGTGGTTCAAAAGTCTAGACTTGAGTCGGGACTTTATTCGCACCTTCTCCCGACTCATGTCCAATCACTGTTCGTTAGATGCACTACTCTTTCGTTTCAATCTTGCCAGCAGCAATATCTGCGTTTGTGGCCAAGGTTATCACGACATCGAGCACATTGTTTGGTCGTGCGAGGTGTATCTGGTCGCCAGATCGAATTTAGAAAACTCCCTTCGGGCCCGAGGAAGACAGCCCAATGTGCCGGTGAGAGATGTGTTGGCTCGGTTAGACCTTGATTACATGTCCCATATATATGTTTTCCTTAAAGCTATAGATCTCCGTGTGTGATTGTCCCTACATCCTTATACACTCCTTTCCTTCCTTTGCGGGTAATTTGTCCCCTTGCTATAAATAGTAGAATAAGTTGAAATGTAAATACACTATAGATATACGAATAGATTTAAGAAATGAGTGTTCATCAACATTGTTACAATTTCCTTATATCCCATCCTTCTCCTAAAAATATGTCACCCTCCTAAACTCGAGTACACCGCGAGTAATCGGTGTTCCACCTTACTAACCATAGATGTAAGTAAATTGTTTATATATATATATATATATATATATATATATATATATATATATATATATATATATATATATACAGTTTTAAAATTATATTTAAGAATTCGGCTCCTTTAAACTTAAGTAACCGAGCCTGTAAAAATAAACGAATTAATAAATAAAAAAAATGGTCTCGGGACCAAGGGCATTATATTTTTTCTAGAAAGCTGAGGATTTTTTACATAAATTATCCCAAAATCAGAGATGTGTTCTTTTTCTTTTTTAAGTTACGGTTAGATGTCTCCATTCTCTCTTAGATTCTCTCTATTGACATATCACATTTATCAGATTTGGAAAACCACGCGTACAGTAGGAGTAACGTATCAATATTGTTTTGAATTTGTTTTGCGTATATTTTCGAACGTTTTTCCCATTTAGAGGTGAGGTATCTATTCAACTATGTTGGCTTCCGCAAGTAAATATTTTTTATATTTTTTCGCAAAGCAAAGCATATACACAGTGCATTCAAAAAGTTCCGGGACTATTTTTAAAACAAAAAAAAAGATGAGATACTTAAATGTTTTAGTATTAGTTTCCTACAAATGGGCCTTCTCTTTCCACACCAATTTTTGAACGTTCGTAGAGGTGTTGGAAGGCGCGTTTAAACTACTCAGCCGGTATGGAGTTCGTCACATTTCGTTGAATGTCTGGAAAATCGTCGGAACGGACTAGACTTACAGATTTTAGCGCGCCGTAGTCCTGGAACTTTTTGATTGCACTGTGTAGGCACTTTGTCGCTGATCGACATCTCAAATTGTCAAAAAAAACTTTTTATTTCGAGAAAACGTACAAAAAATGTGTAAAAATCGAGAATCAAGTGTAGTTGCTGAGCAACGGATCTGTTTCATTACCCATCAACACGTAGCAATTTGGTGTATTTATAGCCAGAAAATGGCTCCATTGTTCTATTCATCAACCACTTAATTTTGTTTCTACTAAAGCCCTACTGTTACTGTACTAATATGAATGATAAGTACAGTTGAACCACGATTATCCGCGGAATAGTCGCATACAGACAAACCTTTTTTTTGCGGGGGATAGGGACCACACAAAAAAATCGCATAAAAACATCGTGCAAAACTTCACCAACAGCTTCAAAAAAATCATGTTCGGAACACATTTTGAAAAAAACTTTTTTTTTTGTGCGGTAGATAGGGGCCGCATAAAAAAAGTTTCCCCCAAGAAAATAACTCAAATCCACGCCATTCACCGTTCAATTTCCTGCTGTGCGATGGGACACTTTGCCTTTTCGGTTGCGCGTGGCTGTTTTGTGTTTTCAGTTACATTTCGAAACGTGTTGCTGTTAGAAATCATGTCATGCAAAAACTTAGAAAAACTTGTAGCATTTGATGGGAGGAGGGGAATGATTTCAGAAGTGGACAATTGAAACGCAAATATGCTTTTTTCGCACCGGAATGCATATAAACCATCGAAAAAAACTAAATGGGCGATAACTTTGTCAAATATGCTTCTTTTCATATACCGCACAAAAAAAATCTCACAAAAAAACCGCACAAAAAATCGCACAAAAAATACCGCTCAAAACAGGGTTTACTGTAATTGAAATCGCGGATAACGCGATAAAAGACTAAAAATGAGGTGAAAACAATGAATAGAGACATTGTTGGCATGAAAACTATGTTTTATCAATACAGAAATTATTGAACTATCCATTTGCAAGGTCGTGTACACCAGTGGTCAGATGAAGTGAAAGCCACGACCAAAACAAAAAAGCAAGTGTCTATCTCGCACTGACAAATTTGAGGAAGCATAATCGGTTTTTTACTGTATATCTTCGAGGCTTTTATTAGAATTATAAATTTGTGATTTTTTCGTATAACGCATAAAGATGAAGGCTGTTTAAACGAAGCTGTTCAATCTAGTTATTCTAGATCTTGTTGTACCGCATAATGTACGGTAAATAAATTGAATTTTCAATCATCTGAATTTGATTCACATCTAACGGAAATGATAATGAAATGAAAGAACTGGTAGGTCTTCTAAATGTACACTAGCCAAAGAACAGGAAACTAATTTATAGATTTCTATACCAAACAAGTTCTATAGATTTTAATGTTGAGCTTGATTAATTTCCGACAAAGACGATCACTCACTCACTCGATGCCGAGCCCGCGGATAGAAATTGGACTTCTCACCTTCAAAGATGCCGAATGACAAAAGTGCGCCACAATAATCAATTGCCAAGATCCAGCCCGGACGGAGGACGTACGGACATCATCGCCATTGTCCTATTTTTCTGGTCGGGCTGGTTGGTCGCACAGCGATTAAAATATGACTAAAGTGTCCAAAAGCGATTAGTCACCTCAAATTGACTAATTCGCACCAACAGACGAAGGAAAACGAGATGAAACTGCCGCGAAGAGTCGCGTCTTTTGCTGCAATCCGATTAATTCTTGCTTTTTTTCGGGGTTTGTGAGGCGCGAGCGAAAGCTTGTTAATCTTTTGGGCTCGAACCAGAACATTGGCATAGCGAATATCGAATGAGACGCGTGTTAACCGAACTATTTTCACTATCGCCCATTTTCGAAAGTAACAATCCGCGGGTAATAAATACGAGCCACTCCAAGCCCATTGGCAATTGGTACTTGTACATATCACCATCTATCTTTTGGGCTTGGCCACGGTCCAAAGACACAGTGCCCTACATTTATTCGGAACTTTTTTTTCTCCCTCTTAATTTTCAATTAGTGCCCAGCGTGGCGGAGTTCTGTTTTTTTTTGTTGGGTTTCGACTTTTGACCGCGTGTTGATCATTAATTTTTTTGTCTCTCTATTTTTTACTTTCCAAATGGCGAAAGCAGCATGATAAAGGTTAGTAGTTGAAAGCTATAATTTGAACAGCGAGACAACGGCGGCACAATTCGGACTGAAGACGTCATGGACTTGAGATACTATTCATGTTTCGAAGATGATTCAATTGTGGCTGTTCAGGTTTCATAATTGAAACTGAATGCCAGAATTAGGAACGAGTGCTACGTCAGAAATTGCATTTTGAATGTGCTATCTGGCCTGTATATCAGTGCAACCGCATCAGAGAATTCAATCTGTACTTTTCTCGGATAATTACTCAATTTTAAATCGTGTTCATAGATGTGACCACGGAGTAACTCCGATGGGCAACTCCGATTTGTAAATATAAGAGCCAATTATATTTCAAATTGCAATATGTTCTAGTTGCGACATTTTACTACCACCTAGTGTGCCTTCAGGAAGCACGTACCTGTCTTGCGATTCAACCGTTGGTACGTCTTGAAGTGATTAAAACTGCTGGATTCGTCCCGGCGGTCCCGACATACCCTTTTAGGTGTGGCAATTAATTTTCGCACCTGTGAGACGCGCTAGAAACCCGTAGACTCCACATGTTTTGACCCAAAAATGTCCCGTGACAAGATGGATGTTGCGTTACGGCTTAGGAGCGGCTTCACATTTACACCTTATTTTGCCATGGGCTACCATCAAATTAATTGCTACTGAATGTGTGCGATCAGATAAAGCAAAAATTTAAAAAAAAAGGCGAATGAGGGCAATTAGAGTTTAAGCTAAGATTTGCGGCGATGGCCGATGGCACATAAGAGGGGATTGGTTTTTTCTCAGGCATACCCTGGGCGTTGCAAATGATGGCATCTGAGTATCTTGGATTGCAATCCGAGTGTTAATATTGTAGGAATGTTTCATTTAATCAGTTTGTGTTTGAAACTGCTGTACGAATATTTCAACTCGTGCAAAAATAGAGGCAATCATTAAAATGGCGCTACAAAAAAAATTCGTTCTACTGTTCTGCTGTCTTAATGTCCATTTGAGCGCGATCTGTTATTTAGTTTGTATACAGCGTCACTAAGAACAAGAAGCACACACATGTCGAAACTCGTGTTTCTTCAGTCTATCGGGACAATTGTCAAATCCCAATCAGCAATGACGCCATTTTGTTGAATATGTGTTAGAAATTGGTGATCTTCCCGACACAGCAATGATTTTTCGTCTGAAAATTGCCATTACCATTACGAATTGAAATTTTCTCATCGACACCGGGGCCGATGTATCCGTCATACCAAGAGATTCACGATTAAAGTGCACTACACATATAACGTCACCGTCACCGTCCCGTCAACTATTCCCTTGGACTTATTTTGCCGACGTCAAAGCTGCCGATGATTGTGTATGTGAATGCTACCATACGATTTCCATAAGAGAATATTTGACATTTCATTCCTTTACGTTAACTTCACGGTGACGGGACGGTATATTTGTAGCGCACTTAACCCGTATGAAATCTACCAGCATCAAGTTTCTCGCGGCAAATGGAACGCCAATTAAAATATATGGAGAAACGCTGTTAAAAGTGAATCTCGGACTCCGACTAGAATTATTGTTGCAGATGTTACAACATACATTTTTGGTGCTGATTTCATCTGCTATTACGATCTCTTGATCGATTTGAAACGTCATCATCTAATCGACAACACAACGAAGCTCGAGTCAATGGCTGTTTTAACAAAAAATTAGTGAGTTTTCAATCGAAACTTTCGGCACGACATCCCCATACTCCGAATTGTTGGCCGATTTCCCATCCATTACAATACTAGCACCACCCGGTGTATTAAGTAAAACTTTTTTACACTTTATCGCATCGAGATAATTGGTCAACCAACATACGCTCGTCCACGTCGACTTGCACTAGGAAAACTCGTGGCAGCTCGTAAAGAGTTTGAGAACCTCATGAAGCAGCGAATTTGTCGATCATCATCTAGTAGCTGAGCTTGTCCGTTACACATGGTAAAGAAAGCTGATGAATCATGGCGCCCCTGTGGAGATTATCGACCACTAAATGATCAAACAAACCTATCAGGGATTGCCCTGATACCCTTTGCCTCACTTGCAAGAATTCAACACCATTCTTCAAGGTAAAACGATCTTTTCTAAGGCCGAATTGCAGAAGGAATTCCATCAGATATCTATTCATCCCGACGACATCCCGAAGACTGCGATCATCACACCGTTTGGATTATTCGAATTTAACCATATGACATTTGGACTTCGCAACACTGCCCAAACTTCCCAACGTCTGATTCACGAAGTACTTCGGGGACTGGTCTTCGTGTTCCCATACATAGACGAGAATTTTATCACTTCATCGTCACCAGAGAAACACCGAGATCATCTTCGACAGCTGTTCACCCGATTACATGGACATCATCTAGCGATCATCGTAGCCAAATGTGAATTCGGTCGGCAAGAAATCGTTTTCTTTGGTCACTCAGTCTCAGTTGGCAACGATTCAATAAGACCTGTGGTGTCACCGCCATATGCCGAGCCATATCCAGTTTTGGAGCGAACCGACAAATACTACAAGATCAGCGTAAACGGTCGGGAGACTGATATTTACATCGACACATTGAAATCTGCATGTACAATAGAAGACCAAAAACCATCTCAACCAACCACTTCGGCTACAACTAAATCATCAGAGCAGCCTATAACGATCTCCCGACCTGGATGACACGTTAAGATTCCACAACGCTACAAATGATCGTCGCCTACTCTTGGAGGGAGATCTGCTAGATATCGTTGCAGCCCCTGCGCAACGCGATATGTTTTGTCGCACACGTTTCCATATCAATGTGAATCAATTTATTCAAATTGAATCCACAATTGTCCCGTCAAATCGAAATAATTGAAGCCACAAACCTTTGGAAAAGGGAGCGGAGATCTCTGGAGTAATTGAGAAGTATTGAGGATAATAACTAACATAAAAAATAATATATATCTTGCGATGAAATTCATATTTAATACACATCATAGATATTGTGACGTGACCTCGCTTTGTGGAGATTTTTCTAGAGCACAGAACGTGTTGTCACGCCACAAAATACATACCGATTTTTGCAAAGTTCTTGCAAGTTTTTTTGGAAAACTGAATATACAGGAATCTACGTTCATCGTTTGATGACAAATCATAGAACAAAGTTAATTTGAATTTTTTGAAACGACACTGAAAATAAAACATTAATGTTCAACAATCGGAAACCGCAAAAAGTCAGGTTCTTGAGACACAAAAGTATTAGATTAGCACCAAGCGAATTCAACTATAAAAAAGTTCATTTGTCTGAGCCTAGGGGCACGGACGGGATCTTGACATAGGACTGTGATTATGTATAGTAATTGCATTTAAATTGAGTTTTTCATTGTTAAAAATCTGTATATTTTCTGTTTTGATACATCAAATGGATGCCCCGGAAAAACCGTTTCCTGTATGAAATTGTATCCTTTAAACGGGTTAGATAACATAACGTGGTAGAATTCGGTACCGCATTCTGTTCAAAAATGTACACAAAAATACCATTAAAGCCATTACTACCCTTTTCTTCTGTTTATTCAATCATGCAGAAAAAGACAAAGAGTCATCATGTATCATGTTTAAAACACAAGTCTAAATAGTTAAGACCTACATAAATATAAGCCTGAGTCAAATCAATCTATGATTACAAAAATATATCATAGATAAAATAGAATTATCTCCTTCGTTACCACGTTGTCCGAAACATTGTTTGTAATAACTTTATTGCCCTGTAAGATCGCGACTACTCAAGCTATCATAATCTGATTTACGTGGGTAATTGTTCCGATCTTCTAAATCAGCAGCTATTTAAATTCATTTATTGCATTTTACATAACCAAACAACATACTCGATATTATGACACCCTGGACCACAACTACACAAATTGTTAGTAGTGAGACCTTCGCGATAAAACATGAATTGGACAACATACAATATATTATAAAATTTATGCCTATTATCGGTAAATGGAGAATAATTCATTTTACGTATCAACTCACATTATGAGCTAACGCCCGAATTTAGGCAAAAAGATGCTCGTTGCATCGGGGAGGAAGCGAGTGGATGGTGCAATCGAAAGAAAACATACCCAATTGAATCGTCAAATTGTTAACTTTTTTTACTATATTCACTGTTCATGTTTCAAGCAAAAAAAAACTGGATAAATTTCCTGTCTAATGATATATAACATAACATATGTCGCAATAACCATTTTGAGTAATATGCGTTTGAAAACTCTTAATAAATCGTTACATTTTTCGTAGAGTGACCCCCCTATAAAGAAATCGAAGAAATAGTCCTATGTCCATATTCACCAACTTGACATCGTTTACTTTTTCGAAATCGTGTATATTTTGATATTTGAAAACGAGAAATTTCACGTCACGTGGAATGGAATGGGTCAGAAGAGAATTTATGGCGAGAACTGAAGTCGTTTGAAAAAAATTTTGAAAATTGGAAATCCGTTGGGATTATTGGTTGAGATCACGAGGCGATACAAAAAGCTGAACCAGTTCACATTTTCAATTTGTATTTGTTTGATATGCCTTTGAGCCAACCAATAACCAATAACATTTTTAAAAAGGTATGCTACCGTTCTACGCATAGATGTCCCATTGGCAACTGAGAAAATCGTAATCAAAGTTTTCTAGCATATTTGTCTACCAGAAGATCTAAGCATTGTAATTTAGCAATACACCGGGTTTTTATACAAACAGTAAACTATTGTTTGATGAAATGTGAAAAGTTCCCCTCATTGAATCAATCAAGCTTAAAAATTCATGGTGGGACAGTTATGTAGAATATCAACATGGGACAATTGAACTTGATGTTCAAACAATAAGTAATTTTTTGTTTTCCCGAAATATGTATAAAAATATCGTTATATGAAGAAAAGTGAAGTAACATGTTAGAATTATAAATAAAAGTGCAGCACAAAAAAGTAAACACAATTGGTGTTGTAGCAAGTAGCATCGGAATGTAGTACAGTCTTTCAATCTTTCAGGTCTTCAGATTAAACGCTCACGCAAAAAAAATCGATTGTTTTCGCTCCGTCGATGGTAACACTGCATTCCACCACTTCAGGACCAGAGTTGCCATAATAAAATCTGTGTTTTGATCTCAAAAAAAAAGTTTTATATATGAGGGGCTTAGAATGCAAGGGGTGTAAGTGACTTGATCGATTTCTCTTCTTCAACTTTTTCTTTGATTAATAACTCAACTGCAAAAACGATCCAATTTGAGTTTGATATAGAATTCGAACATTGTCAAATACAGCTGGGAATGAGTTGGCAGCTAAGTTATGACCAAAAGAGAGAGTCGATGTAGAGAAATCGATCAAATCACTTACACCCCTTTCATTCTAAGCCTCTCATATAAGATTTTAAAGTATAATCTCAGAATAGTATCGTTGGTTGTTATATTATAATTATTATGAATTTAACGATGTTGATGGTATCCACGTAAAAAATCGCATTCATTGTGCTTTAGTAGAACAAAGATAAACTGTGTTATTTATTTATTGTAAAGCTAGCCAATGACGCAGACTTTTGTATCGTTTCGCAGTATTACAAGCTATATCCATATGTAATCCAAAAAGACTTTCAACTGATTCGATTTTATCTGTATTATAGTGACTTTCATCTCAGATTCGAATGCTATATGAATAAAATAGGTAAGTTAGGAAAAAAAACATTATTGAGATCATGCCATAACTAATATTAGATCGTTATTTTGAAAAATCTGTAAATCTATATGCAAAAAAATCTGTAATCTGTATCTACAGATTCTTGGTTTCAAAAAGTCTGAAAAATCTGTATAAATACAGATGATTCTGTAGATATGCTAACCCTGTTTGGGACGATAATATTCGGCTACTCGTTCAGTCTGATCGGATGGTTTTTAGTGTCAAGATGTACAATTTACAAGAACGTGTCTTAATGAAACTTTGTTCTCTTATGGTAAGAATTTCAATATTTCTCGTTTTTGATTACATCCTCTGGGGGTACGTGAAGGATCGTTGCTATGTTAATAAGCCACAAAATTTGAAGGAACTTAAAGAAGAAATAACTCGGATTTTCAATAGCTTCGAAGTCGTAATATTAGAATTTTGCATGAAGAATTTTGTTCGCCGTTTAAAACGTCACACGTCACATCGAAAATGTCCTAAAATATTTTTTTTTCGTTTTTCTAAAATAAAAATCGGTTCACTTTTGTAGATGTTATTAAAATTTGTTGCGTGAGCGTTTAATCTGAAAGACCGTGTATATGGTAGTGATATCGCTTGTGAATCGTGCAGTGGTGTGAGCGCAGTGAATGATCTGCAACACTTTTGCAGAATATAAATCTCATTGTTATTCGGCATTCGCTAACAAGGTGTACACGTTTTTTTGTTTGAGTATTAATTCGTTCTTCCAACACAGAAACGAGTGCATTAGCCCTGCTGAAAGCGTGACATGAAATTCTTGTACTTAAACCGATTCATTTATTATTAATCTACAAAAAAATACATGGTGGAACAGTTATGCCTAGAATATCAACATGGAGCAATTAAGCTTGATGTTGTTCTTTTAAAAGCTGGGAACAAAAAATAAGTTTTTGAGTGTTTTTCCGGAAGATTATTCATAAAAACATCGTTTTATGAAGAAAAGTGGGAATTGCAAAAAGTAACATGAGACAACTATGCGTAGAACATCAGTGTGCTGGTCCCATAATCAATACCGATATCCCATAAAACTCACTACTAGTTCGAGTGGGGCCACTACCGACCCTGTTCCAGTTAGAAAACAGGGAAACATATCACGGGACAAATCGGATCGTCGTAAAACTTTACAGTTACGTAACAGTAAGTGACCACTCCATTATCACATCAACCGCTGAATCCGTTCATTCTTTGGGCGCATCCCGCGCATCGTATTGCAGTTGGAATCATTTCTATTCACCAAGATGCCATGATGTAAAGTCAGGTGCGTGACGACACGTGAGCACATGATACGAAAGTCTCCACGTACCGTGCACCGTCGTACACCTGAAGAAGCGATTTTTCATCATGGACGACAACAATTACTCAAATCATTGCCTTTCTCGGTGGTCATAGGAAGCGTACGATGATGTAATTAGTGCAAATTGCACTCATCCATCCCATCCAGTGCAGTGGGCGAGCCGGTTCCATATGAAAGACCATCCAGACTGGATCAACTGGATCATTTATTAAATGGCACTTACGTTAATTTCCTCACTCGTCGAATGAGCACTCCTGTTTGTTTACGCGATTTTCTGTATCGATTACGGAGGGTGTGCTAGTTTCGCGGAGATGTGGCGCGTCTCGGTGTCGTTGGTTCACACGAGTCGGCCACATCCAAAGGTTTTCCACTAACCTAGCAAAATAAACTGCATCGAATTTTACCTCTAAACTAAATCAGTATAAAGGTAAGCGTTGTTATGAAACAGAGCCACTTTAACCTTTTATTACTGAACTGTTTCGCATCTACCGCTCGCGAGCGTGATTGTTTGCTGCCGATAGATGCACTTGATGACCTTTGAGAGGTTCTATAACGGTGTCTGTGAAATTGATCTCACGAGCTCGGTTCCCCCAATGGATTGAGGTATCTCAGCGGTAGCTTTGTGAGCGGTGGTAATAAACCACGTAATGACTTTCGTTTTCTACCGGTGCATCGCAACCATCATTGCACACTGCACCAGATCGAGATGGGTGGGTGGTTGGATTGGTGGCACGTGATCGTTTTCGGAGGAATTGTGGGATGACTAGCGGGACCAGCGGAATACAGTGATCGTGCGACTATCCGAAACAAATACGTTGGTACCGTAATGTGGAGAAGCGGTTCGAGAGTGCATGCAGTTTCCTAATTGATTATACTTAGTTGTTCCAGACCCGTCTTGGAGTGGATTTTAATGGTTATGTATGACAATTATACTGTTGTCGCATTTCAGGTTAATCGGAAATTTTGTACAGCCTTCAGATTGCATTCTAAATCATTATGATTTTTAAATGTCGTCGGTAAATTTATTTGAGAAAGATGTTCACTCGTCTAATGACGATTTTTTTCCAACCAATCTACATACAAAACGTACACATAGTCAGCAGTGAAAATGATCTTCCAGACGATGGTGATCCTGACCATGGTGTACCATCCTATGCTGGGAAAATCGTTCCGTACCTCTTTCACTTTCCAACCAATCACACGGCAAGTGTTCAACCGATAGTCAATGTACGGTGGAAAATTGATTCGGTCTCGGAGTGTGGCGTTACAGAGGTGCAATAATTGCTTGGCTCATTGACGATAGACTGCTGATGAATGAGGTGCAAACATCCGCCACCACCGCCGCCTTCGTCAGTGGGACGAGACCGAATGAATAATGAATTCGGAATGGAGTGTGTGGCGATAATTATGGACCATGGAGTGAAAGAATTACAGAGACAGTGAAGAAAAACATGTCACACACATGGTAGCCCCTATCTTTGGTTCACACGGTCAAACACCATGAAAATGGGGACAAATTGAGCTTTACACGATTTGGAGCCAGATTTAACGTGCGACAATGTTTGAATAACTGGGTCATTTGAGAAGTATTCGCGAATAACTAATGGCTGGAATAGAAAATGTCTGCTCTTTGGTTCTTTTCACCCCTTAAATAGTAGAAATAAGTCACAATACAATTGGTCGGGTTTCAGTCAGAACGTCCAAGTAACAAAATAAGAAAAAATGAGTTTGTTACAGACACTGGCAGCACTGCCGTATCTGTTCCGCGATCATTGTCGAATTCCTCGATAACTGACAATCTTGCTTCTGTTTGACAGCTATGTCAAGCCGATGATTACCTTTTTTCATTGAGCTATTTAACCAACTTATGGAAAGAACGTGTTCTCTAAACAGATCTAATTGTTGTTCGATTTTTTTTGGAAACTATAACCTTAAAAAAGGCAAAATAACGTCTTTTTCTGAGGATCCGAACGAATTCATCGATTCAACAAATTTAAGGTTATATCCACGTTTGGACTAACTCGTCACTATGCCGGAGA
Organism: Toxorhynchites rutilus septentrionalis; assembly: GCF_029784135.1. Taxonomy (NCBI): domain Eukaryota; kingdom Metazoa; phylum Arthropoda; class Insecta; order Diptera; family Culicidae; genus Toxorhynchites; species Toxorhynchites rutilus. The sequence goes on from NC_073745.1 coordinate 207,786,014, forward strand.
CGGAACGCAATGATTGCAAGGTTTGCAAGCAGTCCAACAGCATGGACAACATGGTCCTTTGCTCGGCGTGTGAAGAGTGGATACATTATGGATGTGCAGGAGTGGATGGCAGCGTGAGAAAAGTAAAAGCTTGGAAGTGCGAGGCATGTAAAGCATCGATTTCCAAAGCCCCGGCATCGTTACCCCTCGCCGCAACCATATCAATTCCACCTACGTCGATGTCAAATCCGATCAGCTCGGCAGTTGAGACCAGTCGAACAACATCTCCGGTCACGGTGACTGGTGGAATCAGTGATAATATGATCAGCCCTATCAGCAGCACCTCGTCGCAGGTTTCGGAGAAAACGAAGGCAACCCTTCTACTGTTGCAAGAACAGCAGGGTATTCTGGAGCGAGAAATGGAAATGCAGCATCAAATGGAGTTGGAGAGTAAGAAGCAGCATTTGGCCTGGGCAATCTCGAATGCGAGAGGAAAGATTATATGAAGCGAGGAAGTGGACCTGACAACGATGACGACAATCGTCGAAGATTCCGGTGTTGAACGGTTAGAAGAATGGATGGGAAGAGTGGGTAATCGGCTATCGAACCTGTCACTCGCTCAGCCTGTGGTGGCAGCGGCACCTTCCATTACATCTTGCTACGGGACCTCTACACCGAGATCCGGAACGGCCGCGAATGTTTCGCTTCATCAACCGTTTACTCCCGCCTATGGCGCTGGCATGACAGCTGCCCAGATGACCGCGACACCTTCTGTTCCGTCGTTCGTCCCTCCAGAAGTACCCTACAGTTGCATGCCGTCAGGTCTAGTGTCGGGTGGAATCGAACAGTATGTAAACCAAGAAGCGATTCCCAGGAGCAAGGTTATGACGTCACATTCCATGCCAGGCATGGGTATGCCTACTGTGTGCGCCTTCCAAGCGCGCAGCTCAAATCCCGTTATGCCGCCGTTGTCGATGGCAGCCATAACTACACCTTCAGTTCCAGCATATCAAACGTGCAGTACGATCCTGACTATGCCACCACCTTCGATGTCAGCGATGAATATCCCTCCGGTGCCTACTCTACCAGCTTGCAATGCTGTACCAGTTATTACGCAGCCAAGAATGTATTCCGGTCCAACGATGAATGCAGTGTCGACGAGTGCTACAATGTCATCAGTGTCGTCGATCTATCAATCCCCCGTACCGGGTCTTCCATCGTTATCGAGTCATCCATCGTTCCCGAGTCAGCAGGCGTATGTGTACCCATATGCACCAGTGGCACCTACGCAGCAGCAGTTGTTAGCGAGACAGGTAATGCCGAAAGATTTGCCCCCGTTTAGAGGGGACCCGGAGGACTGGCCACTGTTCTACAGTGCCTACCTCAATTCCACTACGGCTTGCGGCTATACTGACGTGGAGAATTTGGCGAGACTCCAGCGGGCTCTGCAAGGTAAGGCGTACGAAGCAGTCAAGAGTCGGTTTCTTCTACCGGCATGCGTGCCTCAGGTGCTGTCCACTTTATATATGCTTTTCGGACGCCCTGAGCTGATTATTCATAATTTGCTAAATAAAGTACGGGAGGTACCGGCTCCAAAGCCGGATAGATTAGAAACATTAATAACATTCGGGATGGCCGTGCAGAATCTCTGCGTCCACTTGGACGCGGCGGGCCAAGTGGCACATATGTGCAATCCGGTATTGCTGCAGGAATTAGTTGAGAAAATACCGGCGCAGCTTCGTTTGGATTGGGCGTTGTACAAGCGGAACTTTCCCGCAGTTGATCTTCGTACATTCTCGGCGTACTTGTCCACCCTTGTTGTAGCAGCGTCTGACGTCACCGTGTTGGCTGACACCAGGTCATCCAAGGTAAACAAAAGTGAAAAGACGAGGGAAAGGAACTACATCAACGCTCATTCAGCGGAGGGCTCATCAAAAGCAGCCGAAACAGGAGTTAGCTTCGAAGGTACTCTGCTTGGCGTGCGAGGACCCCCAGCACAAGGTGAAGGATTGCGCGATCTTCAAGAAGATGGATCCAGAACGTCGTTGGAAGCTCGTGCTGGACAACCATCTCTGTCGCACGTGTCTCGGTAAGCATGGTCGTAGAACGTGTAAATTACAATCAACCTGTGGAGTGGAAAGCTGTCGTATGCGTCATCACCCACTGCTGCATGCGGTGCTTTACAAGCAGGACAAAACTGCAAGGGAAGAATCCAAACTAGCAGGGACTGCAACCGAGAACATTGAGAAGGTGAACGCACACCACAACCCAAAGCAATCAGTTATGTTCAAATTTCTTCCTGTGCGTTTGTTCTGGAAGGAAAGATCGGTGGAGACTTTCGCGTTCCTTGACGATGGGTCGAACGTTACTCTTGTGGAAGACTGGGTAGCGAAACGTTTGGGAATCGACGACGGTGAAGATCTACCACTGTGCATGAGTTGGACAGGCAACGTTACCCGCTATGAACCCAATTCACAACGAGTTTCGCTAGCGATTGGTGGTGCATCCCTCTCGGCAAGGTTCATGCTGAACGACACCCGTACGGTGAATAATCTCGGTCTTCCTAGGCAGTCTTTGAATTTCGGAGAGTTGGCTCAACAGCACTCCCACTTGAAGGGAATACCTTTAAACAGCTATGAATCTGTTTCTCCTGGAATCCTGATCGGTTCCAACAACGCCAGTCTAATAGCAGCTTTGAAACTGAAAGAGGGTCAACTTGGCGACCCGATTGCTTGTAAAACTCGGCTTGGTTGGACACTCTCGGGGATGGCAGAAGAGGGCGACAGCTCAGTTAAAGTGAGTCTACACATCTGTGCGCGTAGCCAAGACAGTGAATTACACGATCTAGTGAAAGAATTCTTCTCCGTGGACAGCGTAGGAGTATCGGTGGAAAAGGGTCCAGAGTCCGATGATGATAAGCGGGATCGTTCGATTCTGGAGCGGACAACCAGACGCGTGTCGAACCAGTTTGAGACGGGACTCTTGTGGCGTTACGATCAGTTTAAGTTCCCCGACAGCTTTGGTATGGCGAAGCGAAGGTTGGAGTGCTTCGAGAGGCGGATGAAAGCAGATCCAGAACTTCGAGAAAGCGTTCAGCGACAGATTATCGAGTATCTGCAAAGCGGCTACATCCACTTGGCGACCGCGGCAGAACTGAAATCGGTGGACCCTGATAGGGTGTGGTATTTACCGTTAGGGGCCGTTCGAAACCCGAAGAAACCCGGGAAAATTCGGCTAGTCTGGGACGCTGCAGCGAAGGTTCTGGGTGTCTCATTTAACAGTATGCTTCTGAAAGGTCCCGATCTCCTAACACCGCTGCTGGAGGTTCTGTTCGGATTCCGCGAGCGGAAAGTAGCGATCTGCGGGGACTTGAAACAGATGTTCCACCAGTTTCGAATTCTACCTTGCGACGTTCACTCACAAAGATTCCTATATTGGAAAGATCCCTCGCACGCAATCCAGGTTTACGTGATGGATGTGGGTACGTTTGGATCTACGAGCTCGCCGAGTCAGGTACAATTCATTAAGAATTTGAACGCTGAAGATCACAAAAACGAGTTCCCTAGGGCAGCCGCAGCAATCGTGTCCAAGCACTACGTCGACGACTATTTGGACAGCTTCGACAGCGTAGACGAGGCCATTAAAGTGGCTTTAGAAGTGAAGCAAGTACACGTGAATGGAGGATTCATGATAAGGAACTGGCTTTCCAATTCAGAGGAGGTTATTCGTCGAGTCGGGGACCCTGGACCCGATGAAGCCAAGTTGATCGAAATCAATAAGGAGAAGGCTGTTGAGCGGGTTTTGGGGATGTCCTGGATCCCGAAGGATGATCAATTCATGTACGACGTGGATTTGAACGTGAACGGGATTACGCCGACGAAGCGCAACCTGCTACGGTGCGTTATGAGCATCTTCGATCCATTGGGGTTGCTATCCCACTTTCTGGTCCACGGACGGATTATCATCCAGGATATCTGGAGAACCCAGGCAGGCTGGGACGATGGAGTTTCCGGTGAAATAAAGGAGAAATGGCGCCGTTGGATTGCTGGGTTTGAAGAGCTTTCGAGGATGCGCATCGACCGTGCGTACTTTCCTGGATTCTCATCTGCAGAGATCGGTCCATTACAACTCCATGACTCCAGCGAAGACTATTATCGCATCTCATTCACTATCCATTGTTCGTCGCGTATTGTGGACCGATTCGGAAACCGTGCTTGCCTGGATAAAATCGGATCACAGACGTTACCGACAGTTTGTCGCCTGCCGAATAGGGGAGATCCTGGATAAAACCAATGGTGAAGATTGGAATTGGATCCCGTCGAAGCAAAATGTCGCGGATGAAGCAACTAAGTGGGGAAAAGGTCCCTGCTTCGGTTCCAACTCCAGATGGGTTCGGGGTCCCGAGTTTCTACGTCGTACGGAAGCAGAGTGGCCGAAGAAAACTACAGCGCAACCGTTGGAGACTACTGAAGAGCTACGTGTTTGCTTGATTCATCGAGAGGTCGTCGTAGAACATTTAGTGGATTTCAGACCCTTCTCAAAGTGGGAGCGCCTGCTGCGAACGATTGCGTATGTCGACCGATGCTTCGATAATGCCCGTCGTCGCAGATTGGGGAAACCAAAAGAAATTGGGAGGTTGTTGCGCGATGAGTTACAGCGGTCGGAATCAGTTCTTTGGTGTATGGTGCAAGCCGAAGTCTATCCGGACGAAGTCGCCGTGCTGCTTAGTGGGAGCCCGGTGATGAAGATTGATAAAACGAGCAAAATCTACAAGTTATCGCCGTTCGCTGGCGAAAGGAGTGTCCTACGCGTGGACAATCGGATTGGAGTCGCAACGAGTGTGACATATGATTTCAAGTTTCCCATAATTCTACCACCGGCTTACTGAACTCCTCGTCGATTGGTATCACCGGAAGTTCCGGCACGCAAATAACGAGACTATAGTGAATGAAATCCGACAGCGTTTCCAGATACCGAATCTCCGCACAGTTGTACGCCAGGTCGCTAAGAATTGCCAGAGCTGTAAAATTCGTAAGGCATCTCCCGTTACTCCGAAGATGGGTCCACTACCTGCGACACGATTGGAGCAGTGTAGCCGACCGTTTACCTACGTAGGTATCGACTATTTTGGGCCGATATCGGTCAAAAGAAGTCGCAGTCTCGTGAAAAGGTGGGTCGCCTTGTTCACGTGTCTTACCGTTAGAGCCATCCACCTGGAAATCGTGCATTCCCTCACGACAGAGTCTTGCAAGATGGCCATCCGTTGCTTCATTGCTTATCGAGGAGCGCCCAGCGAGATATACACCGATAACGGGACGAACTTCAAGGGTGCTAGTCGCGAGCTACTGCAGGAACTCAAAACCATCAACAGCGGTCTAGCTAACACCTTCACGGATGCCAACACGAAGTGGGTCTTCAATCCCCCCTCCGCCCCACACTTTGGAGGTGTGTGGGAACGCCTTGTACGCTCCGTGAAGGTTGCAATAGCATCGCTGCTCGCTTACGGGAACCCAGATGACGAAACGTTACAAACAATCATGGCTGAAATCAGTGCCGTAATCAATTCGCGGCCGCTGACCTTCATACCTCTTCAATCGACGGAACAGGAGGCTTTAACGCCGAACCATTTCATTCACCTGAGTTCAGACGGAGTCGTGCGTACCAGAAAACCATTATCAGAGTGTCATGGAGTCTGCCGTACCAACTGGGATATGTCAAGGCTGATGGTTGACCAGTTATGGAAGAGGTGGACGAAGGAGTACTTGCCAACCATCTCGATGAGAAATAGGCAAATAGGCAAATAGGAGATCTTGTGGTCCTGGTGGAGAAAAATGTTCGCAACGGATGGATCAGAGGTCGCATAATCTCGGTAGTGACAGGACGCGATGGCCGCGTACGACAGGCCGTCGTCCAAACAAATGACGGGGTTTTTCGTCGTCCTGTATGCAAGATCGCGGTACTGGACGTGCTTTCAAAAGGTAAAACTGAGCCAGGAGCGTACCTGCAGCTTTACAAGTCGGGGAGTGTTACGGACACTGGCAGCACTGCCGTATCTGTTCCACGATCATTGTCGAATCCCTCGATAACTGACAATCTTGCTTCTGTTTGACAGCTATGTCAAGCCGATGATTACCTTTTTTCATTGAGCTATTTAACCAACTTATGGAAAGAACGTGTTCTCTAAACAGATCTAATTGTTGTTCGATTTTTTTGGAAACTATAACCTTAAAAAAGGCAAAATAACGTCTTTTTCTGAGGATCCGAACGAATTCATCGATTCAACAGAGTTGATAGTAGCAAACAATCAAGAATATCTTAACCTACATTCTACTTTTATCAGATCACACGTATTTGCAAATAGCCAGGTTTATGGCATAAATTTATTTTGACTGATCAACAAAAACTGATAATAGTATGCAGTCAGAGAAACCAGAAAATGGAAGGAAGGTGTCGTGCACAAATTACGTAACGCTAAAAATTCGGTTTTTGGACAACCATTTGGTTTTGATTTTCACCATTTGGATTCCGGGAGAGGTGGTCGAAGGTGGAAAAAACGGTTCCCGGAATAAATCGCCACAGAAAACGACTGCAACAGAAACCACCGCTTATAAAATGTGTAGTAGGCTATAAATATTGTGGCGCGGTATTGTATTTCAAAACAAGAATTAACCGGGCAAACGTATCGCCCCAGGCAAACGTAACGCCCCGGGCAGACGTATACCGTCCGACGCTCGCTAGAGCTCGGTCGGACATTGCTAAAGGATCGTATCCTATGTTTCAAACTAACCGGGCAATCAGTGGATCCCAGGTTTGCGTGCGAGACACCGCCGCTTCCGACGGCGGGTCGGCGGTGGACTCGGATTGCGTCATCTTGGCGGCATGGGCCGCCTCGATTCCTTATCCTCGCCAAATGGGGACTTCGTCCCCATTACATTGTCCTCAGAATAAATTTCGAAAAACGAGAACAAGAGAATAAATTTATAATAGAAATGTGAGGCACATGATGTTTTTCCCGCGCCAAATATTTCTAGCCTACTACACTTTTTCTAAGCGGTTGTTTCTGTTGCAGTTGTTTACTGTGGCGATTTATTCCGGTCACCGGAAAAAACAATGTTCGACGACAGCAAAATGTGTGGATCCCAAACCAACCCTATTATATTTTGAATCTCTCCCATGGTGGCTGGTTGGGTGAGAATAACCACTAGATGGCATCGATGGATAGGACTGGATGACAGGTTGGAATGGTAGGAAAGTGGAATGGTTGGAACGGAAGAATTCGGGAAGAAGGAAGGAAGAGGAGTTCTAGATAGGAATTGTAAAGGAATTGTGCTCTCTTGGGTGTCGACCGCGGAATCGTGCACATTGATCAAGTTGGATCAAAGTGATTCTCGCCAGTTTTTTGTATAGTGAATATCACGTTGCGGATCATTACAGTGAGCGGAGAAACCGGCTGAAATAGCCCTGGTCGCTGGCCATAGTAAGGTCAGCTAAATATCAAGGACCAGCCAAGAGAGTGTGCCTGTCTCGCCCTCATCAGCCTCGTGCTGGTACGGCTCACCGTAAAGGAGCTACGCAGGCCAGTTGTCACGAGTTGCTCGTCACGCTCCACTCGTTCTTCGTCAAGGACGACACGGAGGTTGCGACCTTCCACCGAAGCCAGGATCCGGAGAAATCACCTCGTCATATCAGTCGCCCGTTCGCCGTTGCCGACCGCCATCTCGCCGATACCATTCCGGACCACGCCGTAGCCGATCACCACCCGCCAATACCCGCCGCCAACTCGAGTAGACGACCATTTACCAAAAAGAAGAATCCGTAAGCAAATAAACATTGATTGTTAACCTGAAAATTACTTGTTCTCGCTAACCCAAATCCGAAAGCCACAGCTCACGTGACGACCCTGAGACCCGGGGACCCAAAAGAGACCTTTCGCGTCCACCCTTGCACGGTCATAGATAAGGCTGGGGGGCTTAGACAGCGTTCCCTCCTGGAACCAGTGAATCGTTTCCTCGGGGGCTGAGAGCAGCCTTCTGGTGCGGTAATTCGTAACACGTTCAGCAAAATAGTATCTGCCATCTACTACGAACATGAATATGATTTTCCGGCTTTCGTGTCAAAGCATATACTTCCCATTTTCAGTCATCTTAGAGAGTATTCTTCAATAGAATTGTCAAATTCGAATTCATTGCCATCGTTACAGTCTAAACTGCACTCTGAAATAGTACATTTTGCGATCATTCACACTGAAGACCAGCATTTTTCACTGATTCGTTCAGTCAGAATGGATAAAGTTTATTTTTTAATATACTCAGAATGTGCTCATTTTACACTAACGGGTTCAAGCACATTTCAACATGATAGTTATTAGCTTCCAGAAAAAATTTCGCTGGTTTGAATTCGGCGCTTACAAATGGTTTAAATTCAATATACAAATGATTGATACATGATCCACTCTGTCTGCATATGATATAGAGCCATTTCGCCATGGTAAATGGTACATGGTCCGCTCTGACTGCATACTATGAAGGGTTTTCGTTGATCAATCATAACAATTTCGATCAATTATACGTGATTTTCCAAATCTGATAAAATCTGATAAAGCTTACATAATGCTTTTACTTAGAGGCGAATGAACTGAAAAGGTCAAAGCCTCTTTAATCCAACATCATCATCATCATAATGCTTAACCAAATGTAATCAATAACTCGAAATTTTCAATTTTGCGACTTGGTCCCCTCTGACTTAACACCGACCAATTGATGTTGATTTATACAAAAATAACTGTTTGTTTTCAGAAGTTCGAGACTGAATCGAGATTTGTCACTGCTGTCACTGCTCAAAAAAGGGTCGCTTTCTTAGGAATTCAAAAAATACGTTCTCAAATTTAAAGAATATGAGGAAATAGTCCTAATCCGACCGATGGTCTTAAACCGTCCTCTTCTTGGATCTCGGAAATAGCGCCACCGTGTTTCAATGCTTAAAAAGGGAAAGCTAGATGGTTAACCAGTACTGAGAATGAATTAAATGTTCTTTCAGACGATGAGACATTTCATTACTAAATTATTTCGACAAGACAAGTTATATAGATTGAATTTAACTGATGCTTGAAGTAAACGGCATACTGTTAACTGAAAAAATTTATAATGGTTCTGAACCTGCCCTCTGTGTTTGCTTCGTAGTTACTTAACACGTTTATTTATTTATTTATTTATTTATTTATTTATTCATTTGCCAACAGATACAATGGTTATCCCAATGACATGAAAATTACGACACTACACATATTAATTAAAAACTCTACGGAAACAACTCTTATTTCTACAACGTGAAACATTAAAGTCAAACACATCGCAGTATCTGTTGAAGACACGGCACATCCTTCGCATGGGCTCGTTAAATCCATAATTTGTTCGCGAGGGATGGACGCGTAAATTACGGCGGCGGATGTTTATGTTAAGACAGCTTAACAGCGAAGTACAGTCGATGTTACCTTGAAGCAGGTCACCAATGAAGCATGCCATCGTGATGTTACGTCTCGCCTCAAGTGATTCCAAGTGTATTAACATGCAACGACTTTTGTAGCTGGGCAAGTTGTGGACGTCATTCCAAGGAAGATGCCTCAGAGCGAAACGGATAAACTTTCGTTGGATTGCTTCGATGCGGTTCACCTCGTTTTGGTAGTATGGGCACCACACTACAGCCGAATATTCCAGTATTGGTCGAACCAAAGAACAGTACAAAGCCTTAAGGCAATATATATCCTTGAATTCTTTGGCGAAGCGGAACATGAACCCGAGTTGAGATGAAGCTTTCGACACCACGTAGGCGACGTGGTTCTTGAATGTAAGCTTGGAATCAAGTAGTAATCCAAGATCCTTGACCGTCGATTCCCGTTTCAAGCTTATCCCTGATAGAACATAGTTGTGTTGAATCAATGCACGTTGTCTACCGAATGAAATTATAGAGCATTTCGATGCATTGAGTGACATGCGGTTTAGTTGGCACCACTCGGCGAAAGCTTCTAATTGCAGCTGTAGAAAAACAGCATCGCTTGGTTTCCGTATCACGAGATACAACTTGAGGTCGTCGGCGTACGACGACTTGCGGCATTTCAGAATGTAGTTGACGTCATTCATATACAGCAGAAACAGGAATGGCCCTAGATGGCTGCCTTGAGGAACGCCAGATGTCACGGGGAAGGAAGGAGCAACATAGTCCGCAATTTTGACAGACATGCTTCGACCAGTCAAATAAGAAGAAAGCCAAGCAAGCAGGTCGTTCTGAACACCTAACCTGTCATACTTAGCCAAAGCAATGTCGTGATTCATTTTATCGAATGCTGCAGAGAGGTCTGTATATATAGCATCTACTTGATGGCCTTGCTCAATTTCACGGATGATGTAGGAAGTGAACTGTACTAAATTGGTAGTCGTTGAGCGCTTGGACATGAAACCATGCTGGTCCATCGAAATGCAGTGAGCGAAGTTTTGAACCAATTCTTCGAGAATAATTAGCTCGAGAAGTTTCGACGTAGCACTTAAAGCGGCTATTCCACGATAGTTTGATACAGTCCTTTTGCAACCCTTTTTGTGAATCGCAAAACGTAAGATTCCTTCCAGCAGGATGTGAAGTCACCCGACCTCAGGGAGAGATTGAAAGTATTGGCTAGAGGTGTTGCTAGAGCAATCAAGCAGCGTTTCAGGACCAAGGACGGAATACCATCAGGACCGGAACCCCTCGAACTTTTCAGTTGACTCCCGGCTGAGATAACCATTTCTCTCGTAATAGCAAACGGACCACTTGAGAAGGATGAGAAAGGAACGTTGCGAGATGCAGCTGCTACGTCCTGGCTGTTTGTTCGTTCGTTACTGAAAACGCTGCTAAACTGTTTACGAAATAATTCTAACGAGGTGTTAATTCCGCCAAGGTTTTGGTAATACAGGAGGACAGTTGAACCGTTGGCATCAGCGACGTTGGGAATAGAGATTCCGCCAATGACCTGTGGTATTCCGCTGCAATTCGACGAAGCATCAAGAGAAGGAGCGTCGTGAATAATAATATACTTGCCTGTCAACACAGGCTGGAAAACCCTTTCACCAGCCTCGACCGCAGGGCCAGGACGACTTCGACTGTGTTGAACCCCGTTTTTTGATCGATTCTCCTCGAATTCACGAAAACGAACGTTCACTGGCCATGAATTTGTAGAGATAGCCTTTTCTCTGTGCCCGTCATCGATGCCTACTTTGAAGGATACGAACCGGAGCGAATTGAGGTCCGTCCCTTTTGAACCAATTTTATCACTTTCGGTGACACGTCCGGCAGCTCAAGGCACTCGCTGACCAGTGCGGCGATCTGGCTCTCCGAAGTAGTTGGATGGAAGGCTGTCAGATAGACCCATACCAATTGGTCCTCAGCACGGCGATCGATGTTTACAGTTCTTATGGTATGTGCAGCTTTCGTGCCAGCATTCCCTCATGTGTTTAACATCAACGAAACGCATTTGCAATATAAGTGGTCTGATCAGGGCCATCTTACCCTATATATTTGACTAAATTTGAAATTCACGCACGTATGATTTTGGATGCTGTCTGTCGTTCTACTGATGTCCTGTTTCAAATCAACCCATCTGCGCTGTATTCGCATTGAGATGCCTAATCTTGTATGCGGGTGTGTGTGCGGGACAGAATAATAGATACGATCGGGAATGGTCAGATTGAGCCATATTTGGTTTCCATCTGGACTAAACAACTTTGTATAAATTCCAACAGTGACTACTCCTTGTTTCAACGCAGCGGTTCCTGTCGTTTGACTACTTGCAAAGAGTACTGGGATGTTCTTACGTGACGAGGAAAATCATTCGGCTAAATATCCTACAAATTCTACTTCCTCAATTTGGGAGTTTTCGTTTTAATATATTAGGTTTTAACGGGATATCCATCGATTGCTAGGTTGTTCCACAGATCATCTAACTATTTCGCTGCATACTCAAAATGTTTCGCTTCCAGTTTCGGATTGTTTTGAATTTTTCATCCAAGTGAGATCCATAATTATCATGCGAAAGTATTAATCCTTCTAACTTCTAGAAATAATAACCTTCCGACGTTCAACTCGGTTGAAAGCCATGCGTTCTGGACCACTTGTAAAAAAAGAATATTGCATCAAGATTCAATTGATTAAAATGATGAAAATATATATATATCTATGAACTTTTTAAAACGAGGGTTCTCGTCTGGTCCTCCATCCACATTAATTATGATTACTAGGTTAATAAATCTTCGATATCGAATAATTTTGAATTCAGGGAGCTCGCCAACATTTTTTAAAATCGAACCCATGAATTTGAAGAACAGTGCCTTCCTGAACAAACTGCAACGTACGTTGGATCACTGTATCCAACTGGTTCAGAATGACCAAAGTGCCCTAGCTTCTTTCTGCACCTGTGATAACCGATGGAATAACCTTACGTGTAGCAGCCAAGAAAAATAATGATCTGAAAGATAACCGCGATATTCGAGATGCATTAATTGGTGCCTGCCTATTGACCGCGGTTTAGCCCATTACAACACGTGCTTTATCATCTTGACTCAGGAAACACACCACATTCGGTCCCAGAATCGAAGCTATCTGCTCAAGCATATAGGGGCTCTGAATTTAATTAGGAATAAAAATTGAATTATGTTACGTAACGAACACGCTTACCCCCCTCCCCCTTATGTCACATTAAGTAACAAAATCTCGACCCCCTTCCCCCCTACATGCGTTACGTAATTTGGGCACGACACCGAACAAATCAAATTGAATGATGGATTCCTCCGCATCAGAAGGTCCTTCCCTTTGTACTGCAGTGAACACGGAATAGTAACTCATATTGAAACATAATGTATATGCTTTTCGGACAATTCATAGTTACTGAAAAGTTGATCGAATATATTATATATCTTGTTCAGACAGAGTGGACCAAGTGCCAGAGAGTAAAAATTGTAATTACAAAACCTTTCATGATCGATTTCAGATCCAACCGTGGTGTCATTGAAACATATTTTTTAGAAAATCAAGAATTGCACTCGAAAATACATACTAATCGATTATTTTTGGTAAGTAAAATACTGTTCCAAGCCATGAAACCGGTTTGTTTTTTTGTATAGGTTTTTTTCATCCCTTTTGTTTATTTTAGGCTCATAAGCATTTTAGCTGTAACAGAGCCGAATTTTAATCGTGAACATGTCACAAGTTTATCATATCTAAAATTTAGCACATTACACAGTTGCCATTTTTCGGCGTTAGAGTATTCCCTTCTATACCATTGCATATGGTACACATTTACACAGTAGCCATTTAGGCGTAAGAGTTTCCCTTCTGTTCTTCCATTATCTATAGTTAGACCGGACAGCGGACACAGTTGATTAATCATTGTTGAGATATTTATAGAACATTTATTATAGAACATTATTTATAGAACAGTCTTGCAGAGCAGAGTAGTTGAATGTATGAATTGATCTTATTTCGACCGTGGATCGATCTTCATTTTGCTGATGATTGTTGCGTGGACGTAGTTATTCTGTAACAACACAAAGATAGTCAATGAGGGCCCTGAGTTTTGAACTCACGATCGATCGCTTACTAAGCGAACGCGCAACCAATGTGGCTACGGAGACCCCCCGATCTAGGCTAGTCACGTAGGAATATTGAACGAAGACTTGAAACATGCTAAATTTGCATCTCTGACATCAACATATGTTATGTAAAAAAGCCTCAGATTTCCAGAAAAAATATAAAAATATATAGCACCTTCTATCTTTAACCGAGAAAATTATGAAAAACTAACCCAATCAATAATATAAAATCGAAAATCAAAAAAATCGCGAAAATAGCATTTCTTTCAAATAAAACATATTTATAAGCTTCAGTATTTCAAAAGTTATGATTTTTTGAAAAAAGTCATTTTTAGGAAAAAGTGAAAATAATTGATTTTTCGGACCACCCTAAAATGAAAATGGGCACCCTAATAAAAAAGTCACATGAGGGTTGTGTCCGAGACACGACCGCATAATTGACGTAGGATTCCGTTTGGCTATCTGTTGATTTTGGATATGTTTGAAGAATTACATCGTTCAACTCTTTGATAATGATTTAGTGTTAATGTCTCTGTTAGGGAATACATTTCAGTAGGAACAAAAGTTCCCCCTACTTTCATGTATTAGCAATGCCGATTTCCTCCAGGCAGCTTGGTTTTAATATCTCTGTTATGGAATACATTTCGGTGGGAACCAAAGATCCCCCTACATTCATGTATTTGCAATGCCGATTTCCCCCAGGCAGCTTGGTTTTAATGTCTCTGTTAGGGAATACATTTCGTTAGAAACAAAAGTTCCCCCTACTTTCATGTATTTTCAATGCCGATTTCCCCCAGGCAGCTTGGTTTTGATGTCTCTGTTAGGGAATACATTTCGTAACGAACAAAAGTTCCCCCTGCTTTCATGTATTTGCAATGCCGATTTCCCCCAGGCAGCTTGGTTTTGATGTCCCTATTAGAGACCCTCCGCATGTGTCGTCAATTTCGACCAATCAGAAGTGGGTATTTCCGTTAGGATAGGGGTTCAGATCATCAATCCATCATGAAATGACTGAGTAATAAGCGTTTGAAATTGGACAATTTTCACGATGTGCTCGATTTTCGATTTTCAATTTGTACCCCAATATGTTCCCGAAAGACGGAATCCTACGTCAAAATAAAAAAATACGGGTCTAATGTTTTGCAATAAAGAACAAAATTACCACTTTTGACGAAAATCTGAGAACCACTATATCGGTTTGGCATGGAATGGCTGTGTACTTAACCACTGTTAAAATTTAGTTTTATTTCGATAACTATAGTCGATTTACCAATCTAAAATATCGCAATAATTATCGACGCATCGTATACGTTTGAAGAATTTCATTTAACAAAAAAAAATCACATGCTCATATTATGTGATATGTGTGAATGATTCAACTACGTGAGTAACAGAGAAATGTGGTTCAATTGTGAATAAATTTGAAGAAGGAAAAAAAATCACCTTATGGTAATTAGTTCTAAATTTAAACGCAACACTACTTATAGTACAAATTCTCCTGTTTCGAGAATTGAATAATTTGAGCAAATGATTTGAACACTGCAAATTGCTCCAACACTTTCGCCCTACCGAAAACAAGCCTGATCTAGTTCATGTTTTGTTTACCAACAGCTCCACAATTCGAATGTATGTATGCCAAGTTGTTTTGGATTAATTTTGCCTCGTAATGTGCACCATTGCAGCAAAGCAGAGATATTTGCGACTGGGAGCCATCCGCCAGTGGTACCTTTTCAAATCATGTTTAGATATCTGAAATAGTGATCCTATGTGTTGTGACCGAGATGTTTTCCGTTTCGGATTCCTGGTTTTCCAGCGAAATTAATTTCCGCAATAGAACTAACTAGTTCAAATTTTTGTGCTCTGCACTGTATATTATGATACCACGAACTATTAAACTGGACTGTGTTCTGTGAGTTTGAGAACGTGACTGGCTGGGATAATAGTGTGTTCAAAAAGCTCTGAACAATAAGCGTTACGCTTGTCCCTGATGGCATATTTTTGTTGTGATCAATCACCATGTTTTCATGTCTGTTTCTATTAATTCTTTCAAATGAAGGGTGATTTTGTGAGGTTATTTTTTTCAGATTTTTATTCTGACAGCTTATGTGTAATATGTGTAATATGAAATAATAAGATAGTGTTGCCACTTCATTATGGAAATATATATCATTTAATTTTCATATCAAAATTTGTGCTATGCGAAAGAACGTTTTTTAATACGTTGAGTGCCACGGTCTGGAGCGACTCTATGGAAATTTTTAAATATATTAGGGTGGAAGGTATTTTTGTTCGGAAAGGAATGCTTATAAACCTATATGCTTATATTAGTTACTTTTATTATCATATGTTATATTGTCAGTCACCGGTGACTGACGTGGCAGTCAACGTGTTAAGGCTTAGACTATTTTAAAGTATTTGGGTGTTTTATTTCAGAATGAAACACGAACCTCTTGAAAAATTAGAGTATCACAATCTTAATCTATGAAAAATATTATTTTAAGTTTTTAAAACCATATTGGAGGTTGTAAGAAAATAAAAAATCAAACTAAAATGTATTTATCTAGAGCACTGAGAGCAAAAGGCAGACAATCGGATATCCCCGTCCGGGATATCTTAGGTAGCCGTGATTCTGATCTTCTGCTTCATCTATACCTGTTCTTCAGAAACGCCGATGTCAACGTTTAATGATGTTTCCTTCGTTGTGTCCCTGTTTCATATCCCTCCTATCCGATCTATAAACTTTTACTTAGTCGCGGCAATACATACACACACTCTTTACAGATACACGGGCCAAAGGTTGTGCAGTCCACTGATGATTCAACAAGAGCCAAAGGTTGTACCGCTCATGACAACTCTACACAAGCTGATGATTGCGCCGGCTAGTGATCATTCTATACTGGATTCATCGAGTCGAGAAAGACGCACCACGCTAGATATGGGGTACAGACTAGGGGGCGTTGCTGATTAATGGTCAGCTGCATCCCAAAAGGAAGTATCCCGTGTCGGGCACAGGTACAGAGCATTGGAGACAGCAACATCACAATTACGAAAACACTTGTAATACTAACCTCGAGCCAACCGCGAGTAATCGGTTACATATTACTAACATAGTTTTAAGGCAAACATTGTCGAAATATTGAACTCCCGGCCCCGACAGGTTGACGCCATATGAGCCTTAATAAAAATATATATTTTGGATAAAAAAAAAATGTATATGATCAATGTATTATGGATTTTCATGCAAACCCAATAACAATACTGAATAATTCATTGCTTCAACAATGTTGAACGTAAGGAATTGCATTCGATTAAATTCTTTACCGGATTATGCAATGCTTATGCTAATGCTAATAGTGTAGGTTTTATTCCGTTTCGATATATCTGCTGTTTTGACCACCCACGCAATATTTCTCATACAAGTTTCCTTCTAATAAACAATGAACCGATACCTTGTTATTATGCAGTGAACTGCCAGTTATGTTTAGGTTACAATGAGTAATGAAAATATTCATAATCATAGTGAAGGCAAACAGAGCAGCATTACATAATGTTTAGCCTGCACTCGTTGCAGTGTATGAGAACCTCAATATGACAAGCAGTGAGATATCAATCAAACTATAAAGCTTTATTGAACTCCAAAATCGAGCCTCTGTCGGATATTTACGTAATGGCGAACGACACCGGAGAAGGTTCCGACGACGACAGCATACCATATTTGTGTGCACATACAGAGGAACGTCTGTTGTCGCCAATTACTCACAGAGGGGTAAAAACGTGTTACAGCGAGCCGCGTGACTCCAGTCGGAAAAAGGTGCCATTTCGAGTGGTTCCAATTCAAACGATGACACAATAATGAACGGAAGTCGGCGAATCGTTCTAAAGTGGTTTTCGCTATGAGAGGGTTATACAGTGATCATGAGGGAGGTAGGGATGATCGATTGGAAAGAATCTTAAGTCAATGTTATTTTTTTGTTAAGTGTGTTCTTAATGACCATTATACAGTTGAACTAGATTCATTTAGATTTCGAAATACTAGAAATGCTTCTTCTAATGTTCCCATCTTAATATCATCTCTAAAAAGTTGAACATCTTAATGTAAGCAAAAGCAACAAGTGATATGCAAATTGAGACTACCACGTGAAAACAAGAATGCATTTGAAATATAGTGGGATGTTGCTTTGGAATCTGACAATTCAGCGACTATTTGCACGATGTATTTGTGAATATGGATTTACACTGTTAATAGTTTTAGTATTGATACTGGATTAATTGTAACAATGTTTTCTATTTCCTGGATTTTCAGATATCTAGTTTTTGTCAGGTATAATCCATCATTGATTTTTTTTTCGTTCGTTTACTGTCTCTTCTTCAAATTTTTTTTCAAAGACAATTTCGCAGGGCTTGACGTAGTGCCACACCCAAAATAGATTTTTAGCTCATGTTTTGTCATCCCAATTTATGACATTAAATGAGACATAACATAACAGAATATGTCATGGCTCACAAATACTGGTAAGCATTTGTATAATATACATGGTACAGCAATATAAGATTAATACGAGCGAGCGAAACAAAAGACAAATAAGCTTTCCGCATGCTTTGCCACATACACGGCCCAGACCGAGATTGATATTGTTCTCGCTTCTTTTTTACTCTTAGAAAATACTTCCCAAGTTCATTTCATAATCAGATGCAATATTATCACGTATTTGCTGAATAACTTCTTAAGCCTCATTAGGCATGTGGATAGCGTGGTCGTGTAAATTAGCTTTGCATTCCAGCCGGCCTAGGTTCGATCCTCATTGACTTCGTATGAACTTTTTTTTGGCACAATCCCAAATGAAATGAGAAAAGAAAACAGAAAGAGATGTCTGCACGCATTCATACAAACCATTTTTGAGCTTTCAAAATAGCTCATTATTTGCGCATTTGACTCAACAGCACACTATATGGCATCATTTCTGCCAAAGATGACATGTTTTCTGCCAACGCTAGTTTGGGTGCACGCTTCTGAAAGATTGACATATTATGCCTTGCCGGTTGGGAGCGGGAGAAAAGGTGACTCTTAGTTCCAAGCTGTTTTTTGCTTCTAATTTTCGAGAGAAACTACCCAAAACACTTCTGCTTGAAGGAAATGAAATAACGAGAACCAAGAGTCTACAGCTCCAGTTTCGACACCCTGAGTCACATTGACTTCAACTCAAAGGCTTGTGTGAGCAATCTTTCTAGGTAGGGATACCATCTATCCTGATTCAGCAGAGCATGTCCTGATTTTGAGATCCTGTCGGGGCGTCCTGATTAATTTTTCGTATTCTAGCAATTGTCCTGATTTTGATAAGAAATTGAATCTTGTTGACAAATCTTTTTTTTTCAGTGTAAAGGGTGTGTCACATCAAATTGCATCACGGAAAAAATGCTGTAGAATTCTAATTTTTTGGAATTATATCTTCAGCTTTCGCTTATAATCAGATAAGAGTGTATAGATCACGTTGGCCATGCTTCACTGTCAATTTTTCGTAAATTTGGAAAAATGTCGTCGAACGAAAAAGAGCGTCGTGAATTAATCCTGTGCACTCATTTCGAGAATCCGGAGTTGTCACATCGGGGCATCGGTCTACTGGGCGAATTTCTACAGCGTTTTTTCCGTGATGCAATTTGATGTGACACACCCTTTATTTTGTTTTTGAATAAAATACTTTTTTTATTTGTGACTAAAATTTTACGAGCGTGTCTTCCATCTGTTATCACTCAGAATTTTCGTTTCATTGATCACGGTGTTGTTTTTTTTTCGTTTTTTTTCAATGTCTTAACGAAGGTTTCATTTCACCAACGAATTGAACCGGAAGAACCCTTGTTTCACAGAAGGACGTAATGATCATGAGGCCAAATGCAAATGAAATTCAAACGTGTCGGTGGCTAATAGCGGTACGTACATTTCGTCATTTTGTAGAAACAGATGTTTGAAATCAACAATAATTAATTACAAGTAAATCTGATCTGGAAAATCATATCCAACCACCGATACATTGTAAGAATGTTCACATTCCATCCACTTCCAAATCCCTGCTGAATTATATGAAGTGAAAATCAAATCCAGCCGCTTAGAAGATTTGAGCTGAGCTCTTGCGTTTTATACCGTTATGAATCATAACAGTTTCAAATCCATGGATTGTACTCCTCGGAAACTACAAAAAGAATCTTCTGTGCTTGTGTAAAGACAGAAACCATCATCTCTGGATTATTTTCACCGCACGGATCGTTTGAGAAATATGTGTAATAAATTAATTGAAGTATTTTGGTTTCTTGAAATGCAAATTACGTACAACGTGTTTTAATTTATTTATACAGAGTCTTTCAGATTAAACGCTCACGCAAAGAAATCGAATAGCCCATAACAATTTTTTTTTCGCTCCGTCGATGGTAACACTGCATTCCCCCACTTCGGGACGATAATATTCGACCACTCGTTCAGTAAGATCGAATGGATTTTAGTGTCAAGATGTTCAATATTACTTCGATATTCTCTTAGTGATAAATGATGTACAGTACTTGCGTTCAGCTGTTCTGGGCGTCTTTGTTGAAAGTGAAATTAGTGGGTTCACGTACGCTGAATCACGGTTGACCGGATTACGATGTCCCTCGTCAGGGCTTTCTTTCGGGTGATCTGGTTTATATTCCTTTTCGCGTCTGGAAATTTATTAAAACAAGGCCCGTTGTTCGGAGCTAATCAAAAGGTTGAGTCATCAACTCATCGACGGTTCTTAGAACGCTTAACATTGTTGCTTCGGATGTACCAACCAGGGCTCGGTAAAGTCATATTCAACTGAGGATTTTCAGCGGAATATGAAGAAATTCGCCTTCGTATTCAATTGGAAATGAGTTTTGGCTTCTTCCAGTAATTTCTCCGTAAGCATGACTCAACAGTTAGTTGATGACTTGGGAATTTAGTTGCAATCGCACTCTCACTACCTCATTTCATTCTTCCCGTCAAATGGACTTCAATGTATATTGAAGTGATTCCCCCCAAATTGAATTCGTTTCTCTCTCTCATGTATAACGTATGCGTGTATCGATATTTGAGTTACATATACTACAGGTGGGCTAGATTTTTTTTGTATCGTACACGAAAATTACTCACACATATAAAATAGCGTACAGTGCAGTGTTGTTTCCAAACACTGACAAAGAGCCTGGCCGGGTAAGGGAGTAAAATGTGCCCCCAAACCAAATCACTAGCTGTATGGAAAATATTGTATAGGATATTAAATAAGAAATTTTGATGGTTTATTTGAACCCCTATGTGGTTCAACATATGATCTATAGTGAAAAACGTACTTTTTCGTTTATTTCACACCATCCTCTAAAGCTTCGAGATAAAAATTTGAAAAACATTCTGAATGTATAACTTACTACGCTGTGTCAATAAAAATTATAAAAAAAAATCGTCAAAAATTTAAGTACTAAAAAAATATTTAAATTTTGATTTCTACGGCTTTTCTAGATATGTGTGATTTTTTTCAGGTTTTCAGTGTTGCGTGGTTCAAAAAAAATTTTTTTTTTATATTTCCAAAGGGTCTGGCTGGGTAAAGGAGTAAAAAGTCCCCCCAGCTGTATGGAAAATATTGTATAGGGTACTAAATAAAACATGTTGGCAGCAGTACCATATATTTGAGTCCTGATATGGTACACCATAGGCTCTATGGTGAAAAATGCACCTTTTCGTTTTCTTCACGCCATTCTCAATAGCTTTGAAACAAAAATATGAAAAAAATACTGAAAATACATCTAAGGTGTATCGATAAATGTCTTCAATCTGTTTTTACATCGAAAATTCTAATAGTATATTTTTTATATACTTTCATGCATTTCGAAATTTTGAAAAAAATATAACTGTGAGACCCACTTCTGCTTTAATTTTTATTTAAATGCTTTCGTCTGTGTCTTTTTTTCTCCATGTGGCGTAATTTTTCCTGAATTTTTAAGAGCATTGCGAGACACAAAAATATTTTGCTTCATCGTCTGCATTATTATTTTTATTTTTTTGAAATCGATTATTTTATTGAATTCGTGGTTTTCAATTGTAAGATTAAAATAAAAAAATTAAAATGATTCGGATTTTTTAAGTGTTCTTCACATTAATCCGAATGGTCTTTCCACAAGGACTTTATTTTTTTCCCACAGAGCTCTATCGTACTGCTGACTCCTATGAATTTGGTAAACCATCTAAATCCAATAAACTAATATATTTTTAGATACGCGAAAACAAATCTTTGTACAGCGCAATGCTCTAAATATACCAACAAAATTTAGACATATGAAAAACAAAATTTAAAAAAATATTAGAGCAGTAAGGGGTCTCTAAATTCAAAATAAATTTAAAATTGTCCAAAGGCAAAAAAAAACTTTTTTTTTTCGCACAATCCTCTTAAAAATTCAAGAAAAAATTACGCCACATGTGGAAAAAACAACACATACGAACGCATTTAAATAAAAATTAGAGTAAAATTGGGTCTCAAAATAATATTTTTTATCAAAATTTCGAATTGTCTGAAAATATATATAATTTTTTTTGTACCGCGAAAAACTCTCTAAAAATTCTGAAAAAATCACGTATACCTAAAATAGACGTAGGAAGAAATTTAAATACAAACTAGAGTAGTACTGAATCTCAAAATAAAAAAATAAAATAAAATTTAATTTTAAATAAAAATAAAAATTTATTTATAATTTTTTTAGTGTTTGATTTTCTGATGAAAAAATTGTTTGAAAATATTGATCGATACACCTTATAAAGATGTACTTTCAGTATTTGTTCATATCTTTGTCTCAAAGCTATTGAGAATGGCGTGAAAAAAACGAAAAGGTGCATTTTTCACCATAGATCCTATGGTGTACCATATAAGGACTCAAATATATGGTACTACTGCCAAAATGTTTTATTTAGTACCCTATACAATATTGTCCATACAGCTGGCTATTTGGTTTGGGGGACTTTTTACTCTCTTACTCAGCCAGACTCTTTGGAAATACAAAAAAATATTTTTTTGTACCGCGCAACACTGAAAAAAATCACACATATCTAGAAAAGCCGTAGGAACACATTTAAATATCAATTAGAGTAAAGGGTGTGTCACATCAAATTGCATCACGGAAAAAACACTGTAGAAATTCGCCCAGTAGACCGATCCTTTTGAAAATTTTTGACAGTAAAATAAAAACTATTAAACAACTTTTGGCATTTTCTTTTTATTCATACTTCGAGCCCAAGCCCGTATGCTCGCACCTTCCTCTTTACCCCGTCCATAAGGTTCTGTACAACGTCAGGTTGTAGTTTTTTTTGAACAGAAATCCATTTTCTCTTGAAGTCCGCCTCCGATTTGACAACTTTTGGGTTCTTCCGAAGGGCCTGCTTCATAATCGCCCAATATTTCTCTATTGGGCGAAGCTCCGGCGCGTTGGGCGGGTTCATTTCCTTTGGCACGAAGGTGACCCCGTTGGCTTCGTACCACTCCAACACATCCTTTGAATAGTGGCACGAAGCGAGATCCGGCCAGAAGATGGTCGGGCCCTCGTGCTGCTTCAATAGTGGTAGTAAGCGCTTCTGTAGGCACTCCTTAAGGTAAACCTGCCCGTTTACCGTGCCGGTCATCACGAAGGGGGCGCTCCGCTTTCCGCAAGAGCAGATCGCTTGCCACACCATGTACTTTTTGGCAAACTAGGATAGTTTCTGCTTGTGAATCTCCTCCGGAACGCTGAATTTGTCCTCTGCAGAGAAGAAAAACAGGCCCGGCAGCTGACGAAAGTCCGCTTTGACGTAGGTTTCGTCGTCCATTACCAGGCAATGCGGCTTCGTCAGCATTTCGGTGTACAGCTTCCGGGCTCGCGTCTTCCCCACCATGTTTTTCTTTTCGTCGCGGTTAGGAGCCTTCTGAACCTTGTATGTACGCAGGCCCTCCCGCTGCTTGGTCCGCTGGACGAATAAACTTGACAAATTCAGCTTATTGGCGACATCTCGGACCGAACTTCTCGGATTACGTCTAAACTGCTTAACTACGCCCTTGTGATCTTTTTCACTGACGGAGCATCCATTTTTGCCGTTCTTCACCTTCCGGTCGATGGTTAGGTTCTCGAAGTATCGTTTTAGTACTCTGCTGACCGTGGATTGGACGATTCAAAGCATTCTTAAATTCCTGTATTGTTTGTTCCCGACGTCAATAATCTAGTAGTCTTACGGTAACAATACAGTCATTTCTGGAACACAAACCCCTCTATTTATTTTGCTTATGAATAACACAACGACGGAAATGATTTACGGATGCCGAATTTCGGGGCGTTTTAGACGTATTTGAGGTGGCAAGTTAAAAGATACGCGTTCAGCAATATAAAATAGGGAGCACTTCCTTTGTAGAAAAAAAAAACACGGACAGATCAGGAAGTTCGATTCCCACTTAAACTTCAACTTGTGTGAAGCAAAACACTCAGTCGTGGAAGCTACAAAAGCGGGGCATTTCATACTTACTGTTGATAGCACCAAGGCTCGCTTATTGACTGACTTCTTTTTTGAATGTGTTCAGTACGTACCTGTAGAAATGGGAGAAAAGGTAAAATTAGTTACACATGTTTGAATTTTGATTTTTTATGTACGAATGGTGGATTATTATACGTTAAAAAATAAAGGAGGTTTTGTCAAGAAATCGACGGCATTATTGAAGAAATGCGAAATTATTTTATTCATTTCGCTTGTTGAATTTTAGTATTAGCTCTTTAGTAGACTGTTTTGCTGGTCTTGGATAGGCGGATGCTTTCCGTGGTTTTGTAGAAACAGCTGGAGGTGATTGATTTATGCATCATCCTTGGCCTCCCGAGAACAATATATAAGCTGGCCATATGTCGAAATTGAAGTCTTTATTAGCAATGCATGCATGTACTGCATGTAGCATCGCAAACGTACTTCATTTTCCTTGTTTTATAGATATCTCAAACTTCGAAGTTTATCGCCTCTGGTATTTAAAAAGGTTGATTAGAATATCGAAGCCAACCAGCTAATGCGGCTGTCTTTTTCGCAGCTGTAATTAGAAATTTGTTCCACCACTACCATCATTCCCCATTTAAAAAAAAAACAAAACACAAGACTTCTATAGTAGTGGTTACTAGTCTACCATTGACAATGCGTGAACACGAAAACAGTTTGTGCGTGTGATGTGATAACACACAACTGATAGCATGTTCAATGCATTTGCATTTACGAGCGACTGATTCGCAGTGGTTTATGTGAATAGTGCCTCGACGTCATATTAGTTGTTCGTTATTTATAGCATGGATAAGTGAGCACAAAGGTGCTTCTATTAACTGCATTCAAGGCGTATTAAGGTGAAGGTGGAAGCCACGACAGATACAATATGGTAGCGCGACTTATGAGAAAGGCGTTTCAGCCATCTTGGATTTTGTATGTAAACAATCTGCAATATTTTGCAATATCTTTTTTTTTGCTCTTTGTGTGTGGAATTGTTTTGGTGGGAATAAGAGCATTGAAAAGTTGAAAGGTAAGTCTTTTACGGTTAAATTTAGGTTTGTAATATACTCTATCTTTTATGTTTCAGCTCAAGAGAATAAATCGGCTTTCGGTTTCGGTCGGTGATGGAGGTATTTTTCCCGCGTTTTGCAGTTAGAGACGTCGGTTAATTATTCGATTGTAAGGTTTCTGGAATTTCAAGTTTTATTATATTTAATATTCTTTGTTTCTGTGTTCTTGGTTAACAAAAACCTAATGCCTGTTTTTGATGGGGCATAAAAAGATGATATAAAAGGATTTCTAGGAACTTCCTGCGACTTGTTTTATCGTCGATATTGTTCAGCTCATATATTATAGAAAAAAACGAAGCTGTAACTGTAAAAATAACCATAAGCCACCGATTAATTTATAATTTACAGTTTACAATTCTTCCGCAAGTGCATTTATTTCACAAGTGTGTATATGCATGACCATTATATTTAGTGAACAACTATACGAATGTCTAACATTTGTACTTTACTTTTGTACGTATGAATCTAACGACGAGTATATCGACGAATAATCCGTTCAATCCGGTGACAAAAGGACTAAAATCAAATAAGAATAGTTCGAAAATGATATTATGCATTATATATAATAAATATTCCACGCCACTAACATTATTTATACATTTCATTGAACAATATTCTAAAATAGGGAAAAAAAGTCACTTGTCCAAAAAAGTTACTCCTGTACGCGCGTCGGTGTCTCAGACCGAAGGTTGTGAAAAAGTGATATACGTCCCCTTCGTACCAACTTATACGATACGCTAAACGATGATGCACAACGAATGACGAAGCTAGAGAGAATCGCAATGTCGTAGTGTTGATGTTTTCTGAGAAATGAACGAATTATTGAATTCTTGGTCTCTCAGACCTATGCGCGAGTATAGGAGTGTAAACCGTCATGGTGTTTCGTCGAAATTTTTCGGATATGCTAAATCATTTACGGTTGAACCCTAAAAATGATTCCCTGGTGGTGGAGGAGACTGGGAGGAAGAATTCAGGGTCTGCAGGAGTAAAATGCGGACTTAAAGAAGGTGGTCTCAGCTCCCGTTCTAAAATAGTAGTATTCAAATTCAGAGTGCCGAGGAAAATATACCATACTAGTGGTCAATGATTCTATAAATGTACCTCTTTTGAACTAGTAGCTATAATGACCAAGCAGAAATATTCAAACAAATCAGCTATTTCATTCAACATTCAAAGAACAGGTAATTTTGAACAGAAAAAATTTTATGTTGGTACAATAATAATATTGTGCATCATTTTCATTGTGTACTTTTTTTTCAATCGTCCTCAAAAAATCATGAAATGGTAAATTTATCAATATATTAAAATACCATTTTATTCAAAAACAATTATTCTGCACCATGTTTATTTCAAAATTATATTTAATGTAACTTTTAAAATTATAACATCATACTTTTTTATTCAAATATGTCTGTTCTTTTTGATTACAAGAAATAAATATTCGCTCGGTTAATCGAATACTGAAAAAACAATTATTCGAATGAGTCGAATATTAAAAATGACCCCACGATTAATCGACAATTGAATAAACGAAAAATGTAGACATCTCTATTTGCAGTCAAATCCCTTTCCACAGTCATCTGTATATTTATACCGTTTCCCCTCGCGCACTTATTGACGACACGGTCACACCTTTATTCCACACATCTTGGGTGGAAGCAAGCCTTTGTAGTAGTATGGGTAAAACCACGTCAAAAATGTGGTAATAGTGTTTGTGAGAGAAGAGCAATTTGTTTCGTTTGTTTTGATCTTTGTACGTAAATAGATCAATTCACTTATCAGACTGTTATCAAACACTTCACTGACACGAGTCTCAGAATACATTTGAAAAAAATATCAATTCAATACTGAAGTAAAATGTATGAACGATGTGTTCCGAAAAACAATTGCAAATATAAATATGTATAGAAGGTGTATTTGAATATGAAGTAAAATTCTGATTATACGCGAGCGTAACATGAGCAAATTTATTACACATGCGAATTGGGGCTCTTTTGATATTAACGAGTTTTTCCGCACAGTAACTCGATGTTGATAATTCCTTAATATTTTCTCTCGTTAATCGTATTGTTTTCACATATTCACGTTGGAGAGCCTTAACCCTTCTCTTCGTTGGCCGAGTCATTTTGATTGAATGTAATACTTTTCCGTTTACTATTTTTGAAAGCATAGGCAGCCGTGGCAGTGTTCCGAGCTTTGCAATACAATTTTATAAACCAACGTTAAAGTTGCTAAAACTTACAATATAGACCCATTAAACGTAAAAATAATAATTGCATTGATATCAACTCATTTTTATTTTATTGATTTTCATGACATGAAACGCTTCATTTTATTAAGTGGTTTTTATATCTGTTTCGATGTTGTTATCTGGCATCAGTGTCGAAAAAATAACGATGCCTTCACCAATACAAACAGAACCATTGTGGAAAATTGAAAAATGGAAATTTTATTTCCAGACTACTAGCTCGAGTTTTCCGACACTTTTCACTATACAGTGCGACGGCAGATGAAAATGTAATATCTTGTGAGTAATCGATTAGAGTTTGGTTGATATTACTTGATGGGAAGTGTGCGAAAATGATTATTTTCTTCACACTGTTTCGCAAAATTATTGATTTTCGGGGGAGGGAGGAGATGAAAGAAATTAGCGACATTGTGGCGGCCATTTGTGGCTTCCTTCCACCTTCACCTTAATGCCGTTGAAGAAGGTGAGCACAAAAATGCACAGAACACATGTATGGGAAAATAGGTTTGCTTCCAATTTTTGTCAAAAAAACTGTTCACAGCAAAAATGATTATTAACGTTAGCATTATTTCATAAAAAAGCAGCCTCTTTTCTGATTACGAATAGGTAAGAAAGCTAAATCTCCACATTAGTGGCGTCAACCGATGACCATGTTAAGTGCGCTACACACATACAACGTCCCGTCACCGTGAAGTCATTATAAAGGAATGAAAAAATGGGTGGGTTATATCTATGATATAACCGCAAGGTTGACGTGGGACTATCTTAGCGTAGCAATCATTTGTTTGTATTGATTAAATTTTTGATTGAATGAAACAATTCCCGAATTCAATCAAATTCAATATATTTGCTTTGTGAGTAAAAAAGATTGTATAATTCCATATTAGGTCAATTCATGCATTGTGATAGATTATGTTCTTCGTTACAAGTAAATTTAATGATAGTCCTTTTACGTTTGGTATGATGCCTAGGACAAAACATGTGAACGGAAGAATTATCAAACGATTATTTTATTTTACGTTTCCTTCTGAAGTTTGCATCTCTCAAGTGTACGTATTTCTCGAACCGCGAATTTGCTTAATTTGATGAACTTCAGGCACTCAGTTTCGAATTTGACATGTACGTCGAACGCATATTATTTAATCAATAGGCGTCATCGCAGCAATTGGTTATCAACATCTTGCCTAATCATCAAATGGTATGCGTAGGAATTCAGTGAGCAGAAAATATTAAGGCATATCCTTCAATACAATCTTGAATAAACGAGCCAAAGCGTGGTGTTCGTATCCGCTTTTGTAATCCGTGTTAGGAAAACACTTTTCGGAGTGCAAAAAAACATGCGAGTGCCGAAGAACCCTGGAAGACCGTTTTAAGGAAGCATATTCTAGTTTGCACAAAGGCAAGCGAGTACAAAAGTACTCGCAGTTTGCATTTATTTGCTGAGCCGATTTCCCCAGACATCTTAGTTTTGAAATCTGTGTTAGGCAAACACATTTTAGTCGGAACAAAAATGCCCCCGACTTGCATGAATTTGCAATGCCAATTTCCTCAGACACCTTGGTTCAAAGTCTGTGTTGGGGAAACACATTTCAGTCGGAACAAAAATGCCCCTAACTTACATGTATTTGCAATGCCGATCTCTCCAACGCTGCTTGGTTTTGAAGTCTGTGTTAGGGAACACATTTCGATAAGAACAA
This sequence comes from Toxorhynchites rutilus septentrionalis, assembly GCF_029784135.1. NCBI lineage: Eukaryota > Metazoa > Arthropoda > Insecta > Diptera > Culicidae > Toxorhynchites > Toxorhynchites rutilus. The sequence goes on from NC_073745.1 coordinate 207,815,134, forward strand.
AAGTCCCCATACTTTCATGTATTTGCAATGCCGATTCCTCCAAGGCTGCTTGGTTTTGATGGCTGTGTTAGGGAACCCGTAGATCGGGCCAATCAAAATGAGGTAGTTAGGGCGTTTAGATAACGCTTAACATTTTACAGTTATTCAATTGTTTATCTAATCAAAAATAACATTCTATTAATTGCGATAGAAGCGTAGAAATATTCCCTATCAATTAATGCAAACATCTTTCCGATCCAGTAAGAAATGTTCGAGTTATAAGCATTCGGAATCTTTCATTTTTCCCTGCATGTTCTGTGTTTAGGTTTTCATTTTACCCCCCATATACTCCGGTTAGACGTAGTCCCACGTCAAAATGTCAAATATTCTCCCATGGAAATCGTATGGTAGCATTCATATACACAATCATCGGTAACTTTGACGTCGGTAAAATAAGTCCAAAATAATAGTTGACGGGACGGTGACGGTGACGGTGACGGTGACGCTGTATGTGTAACGCACTTTGTGCAAGTTCAAATCTGGAACAGAAAATGCAAGAAATTCTATAGTTTTTCGCTGGACGCACAGCATTAGCAGGAAGGAAGATCAACTAATGAGGAAAAATGAGATGTAAGCAAAGCCAATCCCGCTCACTATTCTATTTGGAACAATTTGTTAAACCAATTTGCGTTCGTTAAATATACTATTCCATGTGGCCGCGCTCACACCGAGCTACAAATCACGGGATATTGCGGGGTGCCATCAAATAATGTCTTCGGTGTCGCTTCTTCAGCATTAACGATAAGGTTGGCTAAATGATTACACCCAGATGGGATGCTAATGATGGGATTTTTCTTCACCGTGGTTACTCTGCATGGTGCAGGGTAGAGTGCAATTTACATAACTCCCCGGGTGCAGGGTGAGATACACATCCACGCACACGGACACCGTAAGTACCTAAGCATCAAATGATGAGATGAAAACTAGCAGCAGGTGTGCGATTCTCCAATTCGGTGCTGCATTCCATGGTTAAATCAGCTGAATTGAGCTATGTGCGCAATTGATGCGAGGGAGTAGGAATCTTCTGGGGGTGATAATTAATTTCATTGTAAGTAAATTCCATTTGCCTTGCGTTTGTGAAGATGATAATCACTTTTACGACGCTTTCAAAAACAACATTACATCTTTGCAGCGATCGCATGAAGATAGCATGAGGTTGATAGTAAAACTCGATATGAATGCGAAATAAATTGGCAAAAGTTTGGTCAGTGGGTTAATTGGCATGACTTTTCTGAAAAAAGGTCAAATGCAGTTCGAGTCACCATATTCATTCATTTCGTACTGTGAAAAAAAACACAACATATGTTGTTTGCGCAAAATTCCCATGTATTACGTCAGGCTAATGGAATCAGCATGTGAAGAAAGTGGAAATGCTGACTTAACCAACCGGACACCAGGGCGATCGTAATGGGAATCTTGCGCTGGGGCGTGCGAAAGGTATGATCTTCGGCGAGAGTCATCGCGCATATGTAATCATGGCATGGGTGGAAATAACGGTCAGCCGCAAGAGTTATGGAGTTCTGTGTCGGCCGCTGTCGATAAATAAATCAAGTGATGATGAAATGAGAATGATAATATTTATATTTTTATTTTTTTCAACAAACTTTAACATTGGCGAGAACAAGGCACAGAGGTATCCTGTAGAGTTCGACACGCAGGTTGGTGAGAACGTGTTTTGGGTGCAATGGAATGCGAAAAGTACTATAAGTTAGAGGTGGATTTTGAGAGTGGCCACCTCGAGTGCAATTGTTTCGCGAAAGTGGGTCATTCAAAAAGCAGGAAGCAGGACTCAGAAGCGAGCGTGTTAAAGAACTTTTTAGTGTTTGTTTGTATATGTTTAATAAACGACTTTTTTTATATATTTTTTCTTCCAAATTATTAATGATTCAGCCCCACATTTAGTAGCCTTGCCGTTGTCTCTGACGCGAAGCTAACATAACAGAACTGACACACATACCAGTAAAATAAAATTAGGTCAATGCAGGTTGACTGAGTGGCAAAAGAAGTACTCGAACATAAAAACATAAAAGAAAAATTCTTATACCGAATTTGAAAAACACTTGAAATGATTTTGAAAAGAGCTACATTTTTGTTAAAACTGCACTGTACCAGTCGTAGGCAGGGCACGGCATAGTCATAGTCAACTGAAGATAGTCGACAATATTCGTAGTCAGTTAGTAAGGGGCTGTCCACATACCACGTGGACAACTTTAGGGGGGTAGGGGTTACGAAAATGTCCACGCTTGTGCACGGTGAGGGGGGAGGGGGTTTTGATATTGTCCACGTGGAAACGTTAAGTATTTTTTAAAGTAGAACATTCAAGTTAGAAATTAAAAATTGAATGAGATCTGTTTTGTATTTACACGATTTATTGAACTTCACGCCCGCCCTGATTACTCAGTATTCATCAATAAAAATACTGAACTGCCTGAGAGTGCTGCTCGGTCAAACATCCATATTTTTTCATATGACTGAACCTCTTTCCTGAAATGTATATTCTGAAGGTAACGCACATGAACTAGGATCCAATTTATTCCAATCGGTAATAGAGGGCCATTAAACCCGCCAGGATAAAGACACCCAATAACACAAAGAATGTTGGATTTTGTGTAGTATTCAAAATCACGACTTAAGTGCGGGTTGAATTCAGCTTTTGCTCTTGATGACAAAACTGTTTGGTTTGTTTTCGAGAACTCCCAAGGATTTCTGAACATTGAAACGAAAAACAAATTCTTCCATGAGTGTACGGGCCGTATCTCTGGAGATCTTTTTCTTGCAATGATGTTGTTCTTCATTGATGTCTGGTAATTTTTGTAATACGCTTTTTTTGAGTTGTCTGGAAAGTTCATGCTGCTACTGCTGATTAATTAAAAGAAAAGATTAATCTTTCATGCACATGAATTAGTAGATTCACTACATATGTCGAAAATCACCGAAATCACTGAAACGAAACATCACGAAAAACATGCATGAAACATGCAAACATGCTACAATGCATGGACTACATATTAACCCATATTACGGAACCCGATCGGATTTGACAAATCGCAATCCGAACGAAATAAACTTTTGCATTCTGCATTTCAAGGTTGCAATATTTGTACAATCCGATAGGATTTGACTCGATCAGATTAAGGGGGATAGAGACACGAATTTCGGACGTTTGTTCGAGCTCCGAAAAAGTAAAACAAAGAATATTTTTACCATCCATTATATCACTATTTGTTATATCAATAAAACAAAAATTGAACGGAAAAATATATATCCATAAGTAGAAGCTGATCGAGTGAGGGGGTTCAAAAAAAAAGTTGTGCCATGGCGTACACGATCCCAGCACTTCTGGTTCTCTGAAACAAACAAATCGAACAGATTCTGAATCAGTAAAGATGCCACTATCGTATGAACCTCGGACAAGTCAAAAACGTGTTTTTTGATAAAATGGCGGAAATTTGAACAGATTCTGAATCAGTAAAGACCACTATCGTATGAACCTCGGACCAGTCAAAAATGTGTTTTTTGATAAAATGGCGGAAATTTCAAGGAAAAATATGCTGTTAAAAACTTTAAGTTTTTTAAGTTTCTTGATTTTTTTAAAATAGTAAAGTTACGAAATTATGATTTTTTCTAGGTTCATGCGATAGAAAGATACATACAGATTGTATTCATATAGACATAGATCGGATAAGTAGAACTTGAGATATCGTGTAAACCAGTTGGAAAAACATATTTCGAGAAAAACGCGTTTGCATTTAATTGTTATGGCCGTACTAGATGATGATGAGATTTTCAAAAAGTCTCTTCTATGGTATATTCTTAAATGTCTGAATTAGAGAAATATGAAGAAAAAAAATTGATTTTTTTCAATTTATTTGACTAGAATACCCTCTTAAAGAACGCAACATTGTGCTGCTTTCAAATCCGACCGGATTTAGGAATAAGGGTTTTTTTTACCGAAAAACACTTGAAGGGACTTATCTCAATCTGCGATTCGTTTCATAAACGCGACGAAAATACATATTTGTAGCGAATTGTAAAGGGCAAATCATTTACAAGAATGGGCACTTCTAAAACTCCACCCGCCTTACACACCAGATATTGCATCTTCAGATTATTAATTGTTAAGATTCTTGTAAGAACTTCCACTTACTGTATAGCATAAGTTCTGAGAGGATGGAATTCTCAAGTTGCATGAAGGATGCTGAAATATTCAGGAAAAAACGCTGAAATATTCAGGACAAAAAAAAACAAATGGCGCAAAATATTTTCGTGGAATGTTTATTATATCCTCACGAATCGCCATTTTTATATATGAGTATTTATGTTTGTAGAAATTTTTGATTGACTTGTGTTGGGAGTGGAATATGAATGTTTAAAATGACATAGATTGATGTTTGGTGAAAGCTGCTCCGATGTTGGTTCGAACTCCGGTCGTCTGGATTATTATCCACCAGCTATCTCGCGCTGCTATCTGAAATTTAATTCAACAGCGGTTAAAACTTTCGAGTGCATCAGCATTTCATTGACATTTCAATATGATGTAATATTTTTTTAATAGGATCTAATATGATTTACTGTTTCATGATTTTCTTCAGCATGCAACACGATTTACTACAGTACTGAATCGATTTAAATTATACGTTTATACGACACACAAACTGCATCAGCGTAATATACGCATATGATGCGGATTAAATATATTTTAGGACAATGTACATCATAAAATTGATGTTTATTATACCGAATTGCGACTTAATTTGAAAATGGTATATAAAATCTAGTTTTTACATTTTATGCGATTTCAAATAAACACGATACATACTTTGTATCCTTTGTATCTTTGTATACGATTATGATTTATTCGGATCTCTTGTAAGACTTGGCACGTGCAAAATTATACGATTTAATGTTTGCTGGGTAGGTTCATTATAGCCATCAGGCACTACCGAACCTGTAAAAGCGAAAGTCATTGATGTTTAGACGAGAACATTCTGTCAAACAAAGTGGTTGATTTCATTGTCTGATTTTTTGAAAACTCAAACAGCCAGCCAGCTTTAATAAAAATACTCGAGAATAAGCTCACAAAGGGTATTTTAAAATGGATATGGAGATAACGTGAATGGAATTCGGAAGAAAATAATGAGCTCCCGAATAATGTTGAAAAACATCGAAGATTTCAAGACAAATCGTTACCATTGGTAAGGCTATAATTTTTATCAATAAACATATGGAATAGAAAATAGAAACAAACTTGAAATGAAATTTAAGCGAAAAAATAGAATTTCTTGATTTTTTCCTCAAAACCGGAGGAATGTCTACGTAGACAACAGGGGGAGGGGTATAAGAAATGTCCACGCTTGTCCACGGAGGGGGAGGGGGTGTCTAAAATCATGCTTTTTCTGTCCACGTGGTATGTGGACAGCCCCTAATGGCTTTTGGCTTCTTCACGCATTTTTTCCGCCAAAACGACTGAACAGTCAGTCGGGCGTTTAGTCACTATCTCCCCATACCGACTCGACTATATCATTTTATTCTTCCCAGTCAAATTGTCCTTATTGCATTTGAAGTGACTTCCCCCAAAATGAATACGTTCCTCTCTCTCTTTCCCATGTATCTTTATGCATGCATCGATGTTTGAGTTCACCGTGGTTTGACAAACGCTACAGGTGAGCTAGATTTTTTTGTATCGTACACGAAAATTACTCACACGTATAAAATAGCATGCTGTGTGTGAGATATTTTGCACGCCTAATACTAACTAATACTAACGCGTGGACCTTTATAGCATACTTGATAAATGCCTAAGACAGTGTTGTAAACGGTCGACATTTCTCTCAACCATCACATACTGCCCTTGCTCAAGAGTTACGGCTCAATATGTATTGCGAATGTAACCAAGAATGCATTGCACGGTTCTAACAGTCACATCAGAAATAAACGCACGGCCGCAAACACGACTATCAATTGAACGTTTATATGTTTTCTCTTTCTGTCGACCGTACCCAGAAGAGCGATGAAAATATGCTATTTCCATTCTACCATTTGTGCTCATAACCATCCCTCAATTCCGGCTAATATGACTGTAGTTTTAATGTCATTTGACATCAAAACTGCAGTGGTGTGCATTTTTTTTCTCCCTTTATTCTGCATTCAAGCGTAGCTGCACATATACATCCACCTGCTCACTCACACATCTACACACGATGGATGGTATTCAGACGGATTGCTATATCAAAGCAACCGTTGAACTCTCCCCTATCAAGTGCGAATGTGTTGAATGAACGTTTTCAGCGGTGAGCGTTCCCCGTGAACACTATTGTTTAATTACGGGGCGATGGATATCAAATGTATAGGACGAAAAAAAGCCGAAATGTCATATGACATTTTTAGTTCGACGGTTGTTTGACTGTTCATTTTATGATGTTCATTAATGACACAGCACATACGTCTCCATGAACAGTCATACGATGGTGACCATTAGCAACACTGGCCTAAGATAGTTGGTTTGGTTGGTTTGGGTTCACGATGGGTAGAAAATAAACCGTCCATTGATGGGGTAACTACTTTTTTGCATCAGGAGTCAATTTTTCGTTCCTCTTTATATGGACGTACAACAAAATTACATACGGGGCACAAAATAAGCGTCAGGGGGAAATGGGAATGTGGATTGAAGTCAGTTGAATGAAGAGGCAGATTTATATTCATTAGTTGAGTCAGTTAAAATAACCACTGACTGGACTAGTTCACCAGTCATCCTCGCTAGTCAACGCTAGTCAATTCATTTTCTAGTCAAGTCATTTTTTGTTGGCGGTGACTGCCGAAGCAGCTCTAGTCGAAGCGAAGCTACTGGGAGTAGAGTCGGTCTTCATTTTTCACCGTCGAAGATTTCGGGCCCTGGTCGTAGGTACACTCTGTCCAACTTCTATAAGACCAGGTGGCGATCTTGCTACTTTGTGTCATTGTGAACAAATAATGCTTCAATTTATATTTTTGTGTGTAGGTATTGGTGACTACCATACACTGCATGATTTTCATATGTGTGTGTGCAAGCGCTGAGCGTAAAGATTTTTTTGTATTTATCAAGTGTCAAGTTTCTATAAGACCAGTTACATTTTCCGTTGTTTTAGTTGCTTTGATCGATTAAATCTGGAAAATGCCGAAGGGAAAAGTACCCACGGAGAGAGAAGAAAGACAAATCGATGCATTTCGCGAAGAAAATGTTGGTATCAGAGAAATTGCTCGTCGGATTGGACGATCCCATCGAGTAGTGCTCAATTATTTGGCGAATCCTCAAGGATACGGTACGAAGGAGGGAGTTCCACGTAAATCGAAGCTCTCTGACAGGGATAAGCGGGAAAAAGCTAGAACAGGTTCGAATACCTCAAAATCGCAAGTGCAGATAAAGCAATATTTCAACTACTTAACTGCTCGGGTGACAATTTGCCAACTTTTTGTTAAATATCCTCACATAAAGAGGGCTTAAAAGGTTAAAACTCCTCATCTGGCATGATTTACGGAAGTATGAACAATATTTCCAACCAGAAATTTCGGTGGAGGCTCGTGCATGGTTTGGGCGGGATTCTGTCCGAAAAGCTCAAGATAGCTCAAGATAGCTTTCACATCATTCAAGGATTACATACATGTTCTGGAATTCTCTCTACTAACGTTTTTCGTAGATATCGTCACAAAAAATTCACATTCCAGTAAAACAATGCTACTATTCATACCAGCAAGGAAACTAAGCAATCGATTAAGGACCAAAAAATATTTTTTTTGAACTGGTTAGCTCGCTCTCCAGACTTGAATCCTGTTGAAAATCTTAGGGGGATCCTTGTACGTAGAATCTACACTGAGGGAAAGCGGTACATTACGATTGAAAAGCTCAAGGTCGCAATTTTGGAAACATGGAAAAATATCGAGAAATCCGTTCCGCAGAATTAGGTAAATAGTATTCCAACACGAATATTCAAGATTATTAGCCGAAGTGGCAAGATTACCAATTATTGACATTTAAATCAGCCGATCGTTTTGAATTTTTCATGATAATACTCATGAATTTTGGAATGGTCTTAAAGAAACTGGACAGCTGAAATTATCATTTTTAAGCACAATACATAAACAAACAACTCTTTTGAACGAAATTGACGTTAAATATACTTTATTCTAAGCCTTAAACAATGTATGAATGTATCTTGTTGAAATTCTGACTGTTTGTGTTGCAACGAAAGAGAATGAGGGTGGGCTTATAGAAGATGGACAGAGTGTATGAACCCATTGTTATTACAGTGTGTAATCTCCTAAATATTCAACTATGTGACCATAGCAATCCCAGGAGCTAACTCACGGATAAAACAATAGATGTGGCAGATCCTTATTCGAGGTAACTCAGAAGTATGTTTCTTAAATTTTATGAATTTTTATATTCGATTGAATTTAAATCATCATTAGGGCCTTAGAAAGAAGTCGACAATATTTGTTCGAGGAAGAAGAAAGATCGAAAGGCGTACCGAATTTGTGAGTTGATATGATTACCTCACTAAAAACAGTATTAATAAACATTAAATTTATAGCTTTACGCATTACGTTAAAAGGAATCGGCGTTTTGATTTATTCTCGAACACAAATATTGATGTTAACTAGGGTCTAAAGTACCCACTTTGGCTATGCGCAAGGGAATTTCTCTTGGTTTATGTTCTTCAGGATTATTTTGTTTAGCAAATATTTCTTATGAACGGATAAATAGACGAAGTTTATTAATTAACAAAGGTATATTGAGTTTTATACCTAGAATAGCTTTATGATGATTTTTATTATGTGCTGGAAATATGGCTGCTCCTCCCACATTAAAATTATTAGGATAAATTATTTTAATAAATAGAATTGTAAGATGATCTTGATTAACAATAATTGGATTAAGATTATTGGAAGATTAGTTATTTTTCTCCTTTAGGATGTTCAATTGAATGATTTTTGTTCTACATCACAATGTGTGTTCTTTTATTAAAGTACTGTAGAAACGTTTACATAATTTTGTATTTTGTTAGGTTTTGTTGTTGAAACACCTTCCGCACATATTTTCTTCAAACCGTATTTATTGCCCAGTAAAGTTAAGCAAAATTGAATGAAATTGATGGTGAGGGGCAGCTCATGACTCTAGCTATCATCATGCCAGTACACGAAGGAAGTGCTAGAATGGTATAAGGCAAATCATGTCAATTTCGTGCAGAAAGATCTGAAACCCCCAAAACACTTCGGAACTGCGCTCAATAGAAAAACACTGGCCATTATGAAGCCGCACCTTCTAAAACGACCTAAAGTGGTGAAGAATGTAGAAGTATTGAAGAAAGCATGGTTGATATGCAAAAAAGAAACTGTCGAAATGAAACACAAATTTCTGCATTACTCGAGAATTATTCAAGAAAATGGAACCAAATTAGGCATATTGATGTTTTAGGGTGCAATAAATGTTTCTATGGTGGTTAGACTCTCCACTCTCCTCTCTAAGGGGGGATTGCCAAAAGAATGAAACACAAATTTCTGCATTATTCGTGAATTAATCAAGCAAATGAAACGAAATTTAGCATGTGGAGGTTTTAGGGTGCAATAAATGATTCTATAGTGGTTAGATGCTCCTCCCCTCTATAAGGGAGAGCTGCCATACAAATGAAACACAAATTTCTACATAACTCGAAAACTAATTAAGGAAATGAAGCCGAATTTGGCATGCGAAGGTTTTAGGGGGCAAGAAATATTTCTAAGGTGGTTCAACACTCCTTCCACCTTTCTAAGGGGGACTGCCATAGAAAAGAAACACAAATTTCTGCATAACTCGAGAACTAATTAAGCAAATGGAACCAAATTTGGCATATGGAAGCTTTAGAGAGCAATAAATGTTTTTATGGTGGTTTGACACCCCTTTCCCCTCTCTGAAGATGGGTGGGGGAGGGTGCTGAACAACTCGAGAACTAATCAAACAAATGGAATCAAACTTAGCATATAGAGGTTTTAGGGATCGATAAACGTTTCTATGGTAGTTCGACACACCTAGCCCCTCTCTAAGAGCATGGGGGTTGCCATACAAATGAAACACACATTTCTGCATAACTCGAGAGTTAATCAAGCAAATTGAGCCAAATTTGGGATGTGAGGGTTTTTGGGTACGAGAAATGTTTCTATGATGCTATGACACCGCTTCCTCCCCTGGAATGAAGAGGGGGTCCCATAAAAATAATGCACATATTTCAACCAAACATATTCCAACCAAACATGACAATTGAAAATTTTCGGAAAACTCTGAAGGAAAATGGGAAAATTCGAGAAATTCAATTCGCATGTGTTCTACAATTTCATATTGACAAGCGTTGTTAGTCCATTTGATGTTTGCGGTAACGAAATTGATCTTCGTTCGAAAGTGAAAATGGATTTTAATGTGATAAAACACACTCTTCTTTCTATATAAATGAAAATAGATCGCCGAATTTATTGATAAGTGCAAAACTCGAGAAAGGAATTGTCCGATTTAGGCCTGTCTTCATTCTATCATATTTTCTGTACAAAACATTTATTCCATGTAACGGAGAAACGTGTTATTTGCAAGTGAAAAATCTTGCACGAGAATTGTGTCTGAAAATAATCTGGTATTATAAAGTCGAGTTTTGGTAGAAGTACTGAAATTTTATAGTAAAAATTAATTTTAAAGGGTTGATTAGAAGATCAATCAATGAACAATTCTGCGATTGGACCCATGAACGTGTGCTTAGTAAGAAAACGTGGATGTGACAACGAAAAATAAACCATACAAATGAAAAACAAATTTCTACATTACTCGAGAATTAATCAAACAAACGAAAACAAATTAGGTAAATGGAGGTTTTAGGGCGCAATAAATGTTTTCACGGTGGTTAGACACTCCAGCCCCTCTTTAAGGGAGAGCTGCCATGCAAATTAAGGACAAATTTCTGCATAACTCGAAAACTGATCAAGAAAATGCTAAATTTGGCATGCGAAGGTTTTAGGGGACACAAAACGTTTCTATGGTGAATAGACACTCCTCCCGTCTCTCAGAGGGGGGAGGGGGCTGCCATACAAATGAAGCATACATTTCCGCATAATTCAAGAACTAATCAAGCAAACGGACCTAAATTTGGCATGTGAAGGTTTTATGGGGAAGAAGCATTTCAAAGGTGGTTCGACACTCCTCCCCCCTCTCTAAGGGGGGTCACCCATACAAATGAAACACAAATTTCTGCATAACTCGAGAGCTAATCAAACAAACGAAACCAAATTTGGCATGTGGAGGTTTTAGGATGCAATAAATGTTTCTATGGTGGTTCGACACTCCTCCCTCCTCTCTTAGAGTGGACTGTCATACAAATGAAAAATAAATTTCTGCATAACTCGAAAACTAATGAAGCAAATGGAGCCAAATTTGGCATGTAAAGATTTTAGGGGACACGAAACGTTTCTATGATGAATAGACATTCCTCCCCCCTCTCTAAGGGGAGAAGGGTGGAGGGGTCTGTTTTTATCATATTTTCTGTATCAAATATTTATTCCATGTAACGGAGAAACATGTTATTTACAAAAGGTTGAAAAATCTTGAACGAGAATTGTGTCTGAAAATAATTTGATATTATAATCAATGTTTGTGATTGACGAGAGAATCGACGAAAGCAACCAAATTTTTTCAGCAAGTGAAAACAGCTTCTTCAATCAACGTGTTGGTCTCGCATCATACGATACCACTCAGTGAGTGAGCGAATCCAAACATGTGGAAGACAAGTTCATTCTGTCTCGTAAGTAGAAAGAACAGCAGTTCTGTCGACCAATGATTCACTCTCCATCGATCGGATTTGTGTGTGGATGAGACAGAGAAGGATCGCCAAGCGATAATTTTCCCGTGATTGCACTCATTTGAACAATTATCATACCGACAGCAAGCGTTTTAGGGGTCAATGCAGCAAATGTCTGTATATTGTGATGCATACCGTACAAAAATTTATAAGCAGGGAACAAAGCTGCGATTTTTATTCGATCAGTTGTTTTTGAATGTCCCCTACTTATTCTTAAAATTTATCAGGTGTAATACATATTTTAGATTAATGTGGACTAATTGTATATGCGTTAAAAGATGTTATATTTTGTAAATGCTTGTGGTACAGTAGTTTGTTTTTGTGGTACAGAAGTCTGTTTTTGTTTGTTTGCAGCATTAAAGGAAATTGGAAAACCGCCAGTAGGTAACTTTTAACGACAAAAGATCAGGACCACATGGCTAACGTAAAGAAGAAAACATCGAATAAAAAAGTCTGGTGCATGCGAATATACACACAGATGTGATATGAAATTGATAGCAAGAATTTTTCTATTATCCGGATGGTCAATATTTATCAGTTTTCGCATGGAGTATAGCGTTTCACCAATCGATGGAAAATAAATACGATACAGTAATCTTCCGAATATACATATTTCAGTTTTTGCGGAATGTTTCTTCAGAAAAGAAATGAAGTTCTAATGTAAATCCGAAAGAACTTTCCACACAATCAAATAACGTTACGTTTTTAACCTGTTTTTAACCCTAATATACTCGCGCAAATGGTCTCCCAGGCCGACAATCAATAATTTTGTTTTAAGGAGGATGAATTAATTGACTTTAAAAACTGAGTGGAGATGAAGAACACATATTAACAGAGTATCACGTTTTCTGCAAGGAATATTGAACAGATTTTCTTCTGTTAAGAACTTAATAACAGAAAAGGTTACAATTATGATTTTTTGGGGATATATTGAAATAATTTTAATCCGGAGGCTCGATTATCGGGAATTTTAGACTCTATCATCCGGAGTATTTTGGTTTTGATTTTTTTTTATCGAAAATTTTGAATAATTTGTTAATATACTTTATAAATATGATTATTTGAACAAATTTGTACGAAGCTAGATAGAGGAGAGGACTGTAAAAGGGGTTGGTCAATACAACTAGTTTCGATTATCTGCAGTAGATTTATATACGTTGGAAATTCCAAAAAAATACATCGATTTAATATTTAAACATACCTAATATGATAATTTAATGCTACATCCATGATGATGAGCAGGGTCTGTTTAGTATGTTTTAATTCGGTTATCCACAGTGCATCATATATAATATGATCTTTCGAATAATCATGGATGTAGTAAAGAAAAGTAAAAGTTGGGGTAGGAGTGTTGAGATTGTTGCAAAGAATACAAAATAAGTGATAAATCTTTGAATCCGCTTGGATAGTCGTTTGATTTACTGGATTCTCAAAAGATGTCTATTTAGCATCTTCATATGTTACGATATTATCGCAGAATAGATTTAATTTAATTTAATTTTTTTTCTTGCAAATTATTATTTATTTCGGTTTAGAAATAAATTCATGAGTAACGATGTGCATTAGAGTTCCAGTGAGAATGGTCATCTCAAATTTACGAATGGGACTTCCTGAAAAGTATTGATTACCTCGAACAAATACACTATACAACATTTTAGCTCACTCAGACTTTACTTACTATTGTCGTAAAGACGCCAAAGTTTGAGTCTTCCGAAAACCATAAAATCACCGTTAATGCGTTCATGCGTTCTTTTACAGTCAACAATGGGATATCAACATTTTCCTTGACTTCACAATGCAATCAGTCGGTACCTCGTCCCAAGCCTCGGCCACCCAAAACATAGCATCCCTAATGTTGATTCGGTTAACCATCTTATCGAACTCTCCTTGGCTCCTGGATGCCAAGCTTTTGCTTGTATTTGGACTTGATCATTTGAATAATATTTGCTGTAACAAGGCAATGATTTTTTTTTCGAATTTCAAAACATTACTCCTCCCTCATGAGGCGCTAGTCAATTTGTGGCTAAGATACTGCATTATACAAATAAGTCAGTGCAAATCATAGTTATTTAACGTTTACCGGGAGATTTCCTCTTAATTTTTTTTATAATTCGATTATCCGGAAAATTTTATCATCCGGAGTTAAAATAAAATCAACATTCCGTTTAATCTCTAGTCGAGAGTGAGCAGTCTGAGAAACTGATCATCCTTTGCAGACCATTGGACAAAACGATTTCTACGAAGATTTGGTGTTTCTGCGAAAGCCCTCAAAGTCCAGCGTGGATACAACCAGGTTACAAAACTAGAGGGACGAGATCTAGCTTCATGAGGATGCATCGTATGCCTTTTCGAAATTTACAACAAATCAGTCTAGCCAGCAAGTAATCAACTACCCATCCCCTCTTAGATGGTGCCTACACACGCTACTAATGATAAATCATTTATTTTTTTTTGGAACCATCCTTGATTATAATGATGAGTTTTGGAAACTAGGTATTTTATAGTAAAAGGTAAATTCAACGGGGTCGATTAGAAGATCAATCAATGAGCAGTTCTGCGATTGGACCCATGAGCTTGCGCTTAGTAAGAAAACGTGAATGTTTGTAGGTATTGATAACAAAAAACAAATTTTGGGAGAGTCGAAGTTTGCCGGGTCAGCTAGTGTGGAATATTAGTCCATCCAAATGACTAATTCATATTCGAGTATCGGTGTCGAATAGAGAATATGATTCACAGTAAAAAACAAACGGTTCAGACTGATTTTGGATAGTTGAATCGCGATGTGACGATGTGATGAATTTTCATTAAAACTAAATCGACGTAGATTTGATTTGTGAACATCGTTCTCAAACTCGAATGAAAGGTATAATTTTATTCTTTGAACTTAATAATCTTTCGGCATTCCAAATTATATGGAATTATTTTGCTTGATGCAATCACGGATAGTCGTTACATGTTTTTGTAAGAACCAAACTATAGTTTATTTGTTTCCGGCACAATATCGGGTTATTTTTCAAAAAGATCCGTCTTGCACTGATATACGCCACCTGTCCTTAAAATGCAAACAAGACATTAAGAAATTTCATCTTCTTAATGACTTGCTTGCCTTATAATAGCACTTAATTTAAATAAAGAGAGAAGAAGCAGAAGATTGAATAGAATGTATACTTAGCTTCGTAATTACAGCAGATTACAAGAAAGTCAATTCATTCCCGCCACACCAGAGAGCCACGGGAAGAGATAACCACAAAGTTAAACTGATACGTGCAAAGGAATGGAAATGAGTTTTCCAAAGTGGATTATGCAAAGTTTTGTCCGATTGCAATCGTTTTCAGTTGCCGTAATCGTCCATTTATTTTTTTTATCTTCTATATGAAACTGTTCTAACCAGAAGATTGCAGTTCAAATAGTGCTGGCGGACATCGAATCTACTTTCTGAATGCTCGTCGAAGAATACGGCTTTTGAGATCAAATAAATGTTTATAATAGACTTTTTCGCATGAAATTGATTGATTCATCTTATAAAGGCATCTTCGCCATAATCCATCACGATCGGTGTCTGCACATTGAAGGAAGACACTGGATAAAGTGAGACGATGATCACGCAGCATTGCCGCGTATAGAGCGAGTATATAATTTTCATAACCAGAACGATGCATTTATGCTGATAGATGAAATGTATCAGATTTGCCTAACTACTCGTTGTTTGTCTCGGGGTATCGGAACTGGGGCTGACAGTTCGGCTTCCTATAAAGAAAGCCCTAGCTTGGTTGACATGAGGAGCCGCAGTTATGGCTTTAGGGTCGATATTGGTTGGTTGGTGATGCGTTCTTTTGTTTAGAATATGGTTGGATGTCGGCGGGATTGACGTGATTGAGAGATAATCTTCATCGCACTTCCTTTCCTGGTCGTTGGATAGCTAAACGAGCTCTTCAACTTAGGATCCGATTCAGTAAATATGCTCTTTTGTTCGGTGTGAAAATTGTATCAAAAATGTATCCTATGTGAAGAGTAGAACATTTTCTGCGATTGATGAATAAAATCATGAATGGGAATTGTGCCTGTTGATGATTTTTTTACTATAATATTTAATTATGAACGAGAATCGCTGAGGTAGCGAAGCGTTACCAAAACATCGTTGAATGATCAATTACGATTCATTCAAACCAATACATAATCTAGCACCCAATGTTCCAGCCTGAGGTTACAAAGATAGAGTAGCTTCTGCATCAAAATTACAAAAATAACCTTCGATAATTTCCCATTGGCTAATAGCATTACTGGTAATAAATTTAAGAACGTTCTACCTTTTCTGTAACGCGTTGCCCGACACGCTCCTATTGATTTTTATCGTTTTTTTTTTCTTCGGTAACCCTGGGAACGATTTCTCTGCAGCAAATTTATAATGAGAACACAATTTACACGATTTGTTCTGAAACTGCTCGGAATGATCCCATCGAATATATGTTACTTATTAGCTAATGAAGATTGCTACAAGATTCTGCGCGCATCAAACTAGCTCATTATCTCCATAGCCATAAGAATCATCCGTACTCTGTGGCTGTGGTTAAGTTCTTGGGCACTCGTATGTGCGGAGCTTGATATGGGGAGCACTCAGCGAAAAACAACCATTCAGCCAAACGTGTGTTAAATTTGATTGAACGAATTTCCGCCTAGCACTCTCCGATGAAATCAAATAATAATTATAATTTATAAAAATAAGCATAAAATAACTCTCGCTACTCGCGCGGAATGGTGATGCCTCTGGCGAGATATTATAATACCGCGGCATATCGTTATAATTGGCTTATTTTCCCTTTCAACCTTCCCGGGTTGTGTTTTCCATCTCGGAATGATGACTGATGATGCCGAACGCGGCGAGTCCGGTGTGGCGTATTCAAGGCGTCATCGGTCCAAGAACTAGACCTAGACCGATTCTTGCGTTCGAGGGTGCAGCGAGCGCATGAATGAAAAGAAGGCAGAAGCACCGATGCAGAAGGTTTCACTATAACGAGGAAGTCATAAATCTTAACTGTAATCTAGAGGCGAGAGCGCAAGTGTTGATCTAGTGGAAAATAATAACATAAAAAAAACAACCTTTTGGTCAACAGGTAGACCTTCAACTTTTATTTTCTGCGTTTATACGACTTATCGTTGCTCCTCGGTGGGATTCGTATGATGGTCAATGTGTAGAGTAAGGTCAACTCATTTGTGCGGTAGGGAGGATAGAAAAGGGAATCAAATTTAGAAAAATGATGTGTCAGTAAAATAAACGATAATTTTGTATAGCCGTATATCATTCAATTCGATGTTCAAATTGAATACATTTATTGTGGTAAGATATGTGGTAGATATGGCTCGATCAGACCTTTCGAGACTGATTCTATTAGGTCGTAAATAATAATGTTGAGGTTTGTATTGTGTTAACTTTGCATGTGCATGTTAAATTGTTTGATTCAGACGTCATTTCAAAATGAAAAAGACGGGTGGGTAATGTCGGGGACATAACCGGAGTGACGTAGGACTATACAAAGGGGACAGCTTTTTTTTGATATATTTTAAATGTATTGTTTTATTTTCTTCTGCTACGTGAATACCTACCTATCTACCTGAAAAATGTATTAGTTTACTGTTTACTCTTCATGAACATGTTGGGGGTTCTGCAAAGCACCTTTGGTGTTGTGTTTTTGCGTTTTTTTTACAAACTTTCTCATTTTTTTCTCGCTGTCTTATAGTTAATTCTTGATTTTTTTCCGAAGGCTTTGTACTTATTAAATGTTCAACGCCGGGCATCTTTCGGCGTATGCACATATCGTACAATCAAAATGATGGCTGTGATAGGAGATGCATAGGTGGTCATCAGCTCATTCACTATCATATATTTCACTATTGAGCACATTACCGTACCTTAAACTGTTTCCGTGTTTCGGAGACGAATGAATTGCAAGATTTGTAGTTTCCGCAAACAAAGTAAATAAAAATGAACTGAGGTTTTGGAGACGAACTCTACGATCTGTCGAGAAATAAACGAGCTATAAGCGTTCTGAAAAACCAACAGTAAATACATGGACGAATGACCTTCGGATTGAAGCCCTTTAAAATAAGAACAGAGCAGCAGGAAATATATAGAGGCGAATGAACTGCAAAGTTCAAAGCCTCTTAAAAACAAAGAAAGAAGAATAAGGAAATACATAGCTCATCATGTTGCTCCTTAGTTATTTTTCTATACAATGCAGTTGTAACGTCATTCATTTTTCAACATTAGTTATCAACCAAAGAAAGCAGTTCTTGCTACCGAGAAAATTCGTTAATGCCATCCTGCATACAATGTGTTGTAATTTGAAGCTATTTTTAGCTCGGAAACCATGCATGGGTTTGTGAAAACTGAATGATCAATTTAAAAGACCCCAACCACCAATAAGTTCAAGAACAAGATAAACAAAATAAATCAGTTTATATTATATGTCATATTATGTCTCTTTAGAATGCATTGGTATTGTGAAAAACTTTCAATAACTCTTCTTTGAAAGGTTTAATGGCCCTGAAAAGTGCCGTGTTTTACGGTGGCTGGTTTTGCCACCAAAGCAGTCTGTATAAACAAACTTTTTCCTTCTTCTACCTGCTTCCGTTTTGTGATTGCGTTTGTCACTCGCTGAAACTAGTTGTTGCCTCCGAACCGAATGTGCTCTGTTCTGTTCGTTTTTGCGGGTTTTTTTATTGTTGTAAGCAGCTTTGCAAGCCAACTTGAGCACTCCGGCGGCCGAAATTCTATAACCGCTATTAGGTATACTGGTGCTCCGGCACCAATCCGTTGATGCGATGTGATGTGAAACGATGCCACACAACCACACTGATTTACGGTTTGGAAGAGAATGATATATTTTTCAGCGGATACGCGCCTTTTGTACTCTAGCGGTACACACTCACAGGATAGAGACAAATCGGCAGACTAAGCCAAAGGGGCGAGTCCAACGAGACGAACGAAAGAGCGTTAAAAGGCAGCGATGGCAAAAAAATACATTCATTACGATTTGTTCGCTCGTTGGATTCACATGCAGGCTAAAAAGGGTCCTTTTCAGGATCACAAAATTATCTTTAATCTAAAGAGTTTATTGTTTTGTTATCACTCGATATCCCCATCGGCTAAACCTTCCTGTTTAGCGATTGCGTTTGCCACTCGCCACAGCTTTCACAGTTGGAAAATTTCTTCCCATCCAGCTTGTGACATGTTGTACAGTAAATTACATTTAATGCGACGTGCCGAAACACCACTCAGTGTCGCATTGGAGGCGATTTTAACCTGTAATTGAACATTTGCGATGACAGTGGTATAGTGTCGACTTTCGATGTGGGGTCATAATTTGGAACTCGAACTTTATGTTTACAAAAATGTCCAACTAAATATGTCGCATTACAGGTCCGTCCAATTAGCTGAATGTCGAGCTAAATGTAAATTACTGTACTTTCAATCTAGAAGCAATTTAAAAATTAATGAATATTGAATAATCGGGAAAGTCCCCAACCATAAATAAGCTCAGAACAACTGCCAAATTCACATACTCATCATATACTGGCAAACAAATTATGAAAAAATCAATTTGTGTTTTATTATTATTTTGGATATTATTTTAGAAAGCATTGTACTGTATTTCGTACCTGTACCTGTACTGTACCTCTTTTTTGAAAGATTTAATGGCCCTGATAAGCGCCGTGTTTTATGGAATTTTAGAAAACTTAGTACTCGTGGTTTTGAAAAAAAACATTTTGAACGCCCTCGATGCCGCCTTATTCTGGATTTGCCACCAAAGCAGATTGTATAAAGAACAAACTTTTTTCTTCTGCTACCAGCTGCCGTTTTGCGATTGCGTTTGCCACTCGCTGCAACTGCCTGTTGTTGTCTTGATGTCCACCGAACCGAATGTGTTCTGTTCTGAAGGCGGGTTTTCTTATCGTCGCGAGCAGCTTTACCAGCCAACTCGATCACTTCGACGGCCGAAACTATATAACGCCGGCTAGGTGGACTGGTGCACTGGTACTAACGCGCTCGGCCTAGCTACCCTTGCGGGGAACTCCAGATCAACACGGTTCGAGCGGGATTTTGCCTTTCCCTTCACTTTTCCTCCTTTGCCTTGGGTTGGTTTGTTGAAGTGTTTTGATGCGAACCGATGTGGTGTACGGTTTGAATGAGAATGATCGTTACGGCAGCGGAGCGGGGATTTTTAAGCTGACTGGCTGGCTCGAGAATTACGCATGTGTGAGACAGCGACCAATGTTTCGATCATTTTTTTCTTTTTCCTTTCCAATGGTGCTTCATTCTATTTCGCTGCTGCTCTGGTTGCCCGTTTTGGTCGGTACGATTTGAGGAGCACAAAATGGACCAATCAAAAATGGGCACATAGTGCATTTGGACAATGCTTGATATCTCACAATTATTCAATTATTTATCTCAAGAAAAATGAAATGATATTCATTATGATAGATGCGTAGATATATTTCCTATCAATTGATGCCAAAACCATTGCGATCTATTGAGAAATGCTCGAGTTATAAGCGTTCCAAATCTTGCATTTTTTCCTACTTGTTCAGTGCCTAGATTTCCATTTCACCCCCTATATCTTCCGGTTAGACGTAGTCCTACGTCAAAAGCTGACGATTTCAGCAACGCATATGACTCTGGAACCATTAATGAACGTACCGCTAAGTTCTGATTTAAAATGTTTCGTATCGGTGCTGACATCCTCGAACATTGAAATAGCTTTGTCAACTTCCTTGTAGATTTTCTTCAACACGCTTCTGTTTTTATTCCTATGTTTTTTTCCTGCTAGATCATTGAACTTTAAATGTCTTGAATACCTTCATCTAAAATAAGTTCTCGTTGTTTTCCAACAGATATGGTTACGAAAATGTTGTACGCGTAGTTTGAAATGGCAGTTTTGGGTCTTCTTCTTCTTGAATGGCGTTAACGTTCTCTGTGGAAGTTTTGCCGTCTCAACGTATGCATTAACTAGCGTCATTTATTAACACTTAGTTGAGATTTCTTAAGCCAAATAACACGCCTTGAATGTATTCCGAGGGGCAAGCTCTAGAATACGCGTGACCACAGTGCAAGAACGGGAATCGATTTTTCGTATTTTTTTTCTTAAATATTTTTTCTGGAAAGCTGCGGATTTTTGCATAACATATCTCGATATCAGAAATATTATTTTGACGTAGAACTATGTCTTTCAGGAAGGGTGCCAAATCAGAAAACAGGTCACGTTTTTACGAAATAAAGTTAACGTTAATAACTATTCTTGCCGCGAACGGATTTAGATGATTTATATACCAAACGAATCGGAAATTCCCTAAGATTTATTTTTTATGCTATGTATTACCATCCTCTGATGTGTAAACGGTTTAAATTGATCAAAACTAGATCGTCGGAGGGGAATGATTTAAAGACACCGTGAACAAAGAAAAGACGAAGAACGAACGGGAGTATTTGCATGGAGCATAAATATTGCTGGGACAAACATTTATTAGAGGCGAATGAACTGAATAGTTTAAAGTCTCTTTAAAACAAGGAATGGAATGGGCAATCTTTCAGTATCATTTTAGATACGAAGCAATGAACATCGTTTGTTCCACCTTGTTTTGCGTCATCACATGTCTTCGTTTCGGAGTAAGCTGTGGACGCGACCAAATTACTTACTCGCTGATGTCTCTGGCATTGCAATCATTACATCAATCTGACATTAATCTATTAAGCTCCAGAACTAAACAATTGTGTGGGGAATCATCAAACTAGGCTATCATCGGCTCACCAAGAAAATAATTGTTCAGTAATTTTATGTGTAATGTGGTTTCGCTTGACAGTAGCAAAACTATCTCCAACAAGGATGACAGATAAGCTAATCCAGACCGGAAATATTAATAGAAAAGGTTTCTGTTGAAAGGAGCGCAAAGCGGAGATAAATGTGTGTATATAATAATATCCGAAGTTATTAACAAGCGACTTGAACAAAATAACAGTGTAGTTCTACGTCAACAAAGTGGTCGTGTCTTAGACACAACCTCCTATATTTTTTTTCGTTTTAATGTTAACCGATAGTTCGAAAAAACCATTTCCCCCTTTTTTATTACAAAATACATGACTTCTGAACCACTGGACAGATTCAGATGATCGACATATCAAACTGAAGCTAGTTTTCTTTGAAGAAATATTACTTTTGGGAAAAATGTTGATTTTTGTTTTTGTAAATATTGATCAGTGTGTCATAGTTTTTTCGGTAAAGATAGAGGGCGCTATTTTTTTTATATCTTTTTCCGGAAAGCTGATGATTTTTACATGGCATATCTCGATATCAAAGATGCTATTTTTTTCGTTTTTGAGATATGAATGAATATGAAAAAAATATGTAGTGCCCTCTAGTCCAAAGCCTTGAAAACAAA
This sequence comes from Toxorhynchites rutilus septentrionalis, assembly GCF_029784135.1. Taxonomy (NCBI): domain Eukaryota; kingdom Metazoa; phylum Arthropoda; class Insecta; order Diptera; family Culicidae; genus Toxorhynchites; species Toxorhynchites rutilus. The sequence goes on from NC_073745.1 coordinate 207,837,453, forward strand.
AAAAAACCATTTACAATCAATAATTACGAAAATAAAATCCATTGTTTTTGCAAGTTCAATATTTTTTAACAAAAGCTCATTGGCTTCAATTTGATATGTGGATGATCTAAATCGGTTCAGTGATTCAAAAGTTATGAATTTTTTAAGAAAGTCATTTTTGGGAAAAAGCGTAAGAGGTTGATTTTTTGGACCACCCAAAAATGGAAATGGTCACCCTAACGAAAAACTAAAAAATTATAACATTTTTAACAAATATTTCTTTCGCATTTTTGCCACAAAAGACTTTTCTCAAAAATTCATAACTTTTGAACTACTAAACCGATTCTGACGATCGACATATCAAATCAAAGCCTAATAGCTAGCTTTTTTTTAAAAAAAATAGTAAATTTGTCAAATAATTGGATTATAATCACATACATCCAGTCTAGTCGCATAGAAATGTTGAGGACATTTGAATGATGTTGTATTTCACACATAATGGCATAAACCAAACTTTAATTAGAAATAAAAGTTTAATCGAAATTCGAATTCTAAGTGTGTTTTATTTCAATTTACTTTCGGAATTTAAAGTTGGAAAACCCATGCGTCATCTCCAAAACTGAAAAAAATAGATCAAAACATCGCAAAACTCTTTTTACCTCATAACTTTTTGCCACTTTCATGAAATATATCTTTTTTTATATGTGTGAGCTGCTGGTGTGATATTGTATCAAACGACTACACTGTTACCGACATTTTATGCTCGTTTGCTTCAAAATGGCCAATGCGCACCTTTGCCCCGCGAACATTTGCCCCGCACTACTCTACATCAAATCTAAATCCCAACACAATATCTCAAAGAACAGCAATCTTCCAAAGCATTCCTCATCGATAAGTATGATTCTCACCGCAAAATCCAATGAAAAAGTCAGTGCAGTAATCATCCAAACCAATTGTGATGTGGAATGCACTGTTATTCTTCATATGAACACTTCCAATGTGACCTACCTACAGCTACAGCCTCAGGGCGTCCATTAAATGTCCATCAAAGGCAACACCCGGGGAACTGGATTCTTCTGCATCGAAATTTCACTGTCTACATGAGCATAGAACGAAAGGAAATTAATTGGTTCACCTGAAGGCGCAATGTGTGATGTGATACATGATTCTGAATCAAATGAGGAAGTCTATCGCCAATCAACACTGTTCGATTTGCAGGTGAGAGGTAATAAGAGAGAACATAATTACCCTATTTGACCCCTATGGATCATGGTTGTCGCTCCTGCTGCTGTTGGTTCCCAACAGAATAAATGAGCCGTCGCGAACGAATCAAAATAGATATGATCTGATGTGGCTAGTGTTGCGTAGAAGACCAACAGCGAACGATGACCGATGATGTCAAGTTTATTGAGAAAACGCGAGACGATTTATGCGCCTGCAGAGGTGCATGAACTCTGAGCATAGGGATATCAGGAGTGACGACTGATTTGAATGAAATGAATGTCCGCCGGTTTCGACATCCCAATGGAGCATGATCTCCTTGTAACAAAACAGCCATAAATCTTCAAACTTCCAATGTAACCATTTATTTCATTTGTATGGAACATGGGATTCAACATTTATATGCGCATATATATATATATATATATATATATATATATATATATATATATATATATATATATATATATATATATTAGATTGTCAAAGGGATTTCTACCGCTGATCACAGTTGACCACAAAAATACTCGGTTTCGGACCTCGAGACTTAAAGTTGATTCGAATTCATCAAACTTTTATTAAATTCTTAAAAAGGTTTTGCCTATTGTAGCATCACCCTAAAACTGATACATCAGGTTGAAACAATGCATGAGAGTGTCTCAGTACACAAAAAGAATAATTAGTGTTGTCCACTAGAGATGCTCAATTTACTTTTTCCGACATTCGGCCACCCTGACCGTCATCCGACCCGGATGATGTCATTAATTTTTCGTTATCCACTATCGGAAGCACCGCTGTCTCATCGAAATAATCGTCGTCATCGCCAGGAACAAAACGCTTCATATACTCTGCACAAGTTGACGTCCGGATCGGACCTTCATGTAAGCCAACCTTTTCCACATCGTAACGATCATTCCGTTTCTGCTTTATGACACGATAAGGTCCTAGGAACTTCTTGGCAATCTTCAAATGGCTTCCGAATTGAGTCCTGCTGATGACAACCAAATCACCCACTTCATAAACGTTAGCTTCCTTACGCTTGCGATCGAACTGGCGTTTTGCATTCTGCTGCTCCTTCGATATCTTCATTCGAGCTTCAGCACGCTCCGCCTCCCTTTCTTCTTCGAATAACTGGACATTTTCTTGGGATACTACGTCGGACAGCCGTACATCCTCGGGGCCCCTCATATTAACACCAAACAGTAACTGGAAAGGGCTCCGATCAATTGAGCGTTGATAAGAATTGTTCAAGTACCGTTGTAAGCATCCTACGTTTCGATACCAGTTCTCCGGGTTCTCGATGGACAGCTTCGTCAGAGCTGGGACGATGATACCATGGACCCTCTCAACTTGACCGTTTCCACGAGGTACACCAGTTGTAGTTAGAAGATGCTGGATTCCCTTACGCTCACAGTATTCTTGAAACGTAGTCGAGGTGAAAGCTGCTCCTCGATCTAAAATAATCCTAACGGGGTTTCCAAAACAAACCTTTTGCACCTCAAGTTTTTGAAGAACCTCTTCGGCCGTTGTTGATTTCACTGGGTAGATCCAAACGAACTTGGTGAATGCATCTACAATAGTAAACAAGTATCGATAATTTTTTTTGGATGCTGTAAGTGGGCCAAGATGATCGACATGGTATGTTGATAGAGGAAGATCATCTTTTGGTATAGGATGTAGCCAACCCTCCTTTTTTCCAGCCTTCCGTGCTGCTAGGATGCATGGGACGCAGTTCTCAACAAACCGCTCTAGCTTTGTTTCTATGCCCTCGATCCAATACTCACGTTGAATCATCTCCTTCAGTTTCTTTGCCTTGAAGTGACCTTGCTCGTGAACCTGTCGGATCACGGAATTTTGCATCGTAACTGGCACTACCAAAAGTTTTCCGCCAGCATAGTGTTTGTAGAGTACTTCATGGTCGAGGATAAAGTCATCATAATCTTCATTCTCCAAAACTTTCATTATAGCTCCCAGCCTTTGATCATTGCGTTGGTTTGCTTTCACTTGTTCGATCACGTTGCTTTGTAAAAGGTAAACCGATGGAATGCGGCTTAAAGCATCGACATGTCTCATGCGAACGCCTGGACGGTGCTCCAATGTGTAGTTATAGTCTTCCAATAAGAGCTATTCCCATCCAGCTATTCTTGGAGAAATATCTTTCTTCTCCATCGTCATTTTGAAAGCGGAACAATCTGTCACGATCTTGAAAGGGATTCCAAGTAAATAAATTCGAAACTTCCTCAATGCGGATATAATTGCTAGAACTTCCAGTTCATAGCTAGGATAAAATTACTATGCCGACTCTTCTATTGTTTGAGATGTAGTAACGGCTTTAATCGCTGGTTTTCTTGCTAAATAGTCACTAGAACTCTTTTCTTATGATCTTCATAGATCCTTCGTTCAACTAAGCACGGTTCGGTACCCAATAGCTTTTCACTTCATGAGCTATTGCTTAATTTTTGACTCACAGTCACTTCGTCCACATATGGGTCATGTGTATAGCGAAATCCCGGTTGAGCCCCCAATTTTGTTAGATTGTCAAAGGGATTTCTACCGCTGATCACAGTTGACCACAAAAATACTCGGTTTCGGACCTCGAGACTTAAAGTTGATTCGAATTCATCAAACTTTTATTGAATTCTTAAAAAGGTTTTGCCTATTGTAGCATCACCCTAAAACTGATACATCAGGTTGAAACAATGCATGAGAGTGCCTCAGTACACAAAAAGAACAATTAGTGTTGTCCACTAGAGATGCTCAATTTACTTTTTCCGACATGTTAGTTATGACGCTAACCATTCGGCCATATATATATATATATATATATATATATATATATATATATATATATATATATATATATATATATATATATATATATATATATATATATATATATATGTATATAACTAACATGCCGGGTGTTCGGGTTCGATTCCCGTTCTGGTCGGGGGAATTTTTCGTCAAAGAAATTTCCTCCGACTTGCACTGTGATCACGCGTATTCTAGAGCTTGCATACGCGATGATTTGGCATAGAAATCTCAACTAAGTACTAATAAAAATGACGCAAGTAATACTACGTTGAGACGGCGAAGTTCCTCTAGGAACGTTAGTGCCATTGAAATGCTCAAATGGCCCGACAGAGGCTTCGAGAGGGAGTCTCGAAGTGTCGGATTGCGGCAGACTTCGGTGTTTCTGAAAGTGATTTATGATTTGAATCTTCTTTTATTGACATTTCTACTTCTGCTGGAATGTGTCAGCGAGCATCTAGTGCGGTTCAGATAGGTATTTACGAGTGAGCAGTCAGAGGATTTGCAGGCCACTGGACAAATTTTTCTATGGTATGACTCTCAAAGATTTACGGCGCATGGCACTCGATTTTTCGGAGGCCAACAACCTCCAGCACGAATTCAGCAAAGATGCGAAACTAGCAGGAAGAGATTGGGCTTATAAATAGCTTCATGTGGAACCACCGTCTGTCTCTTCGAACCCCACAACAGCGCCACGAAGCAACAGCGCTCCAGGAAAAGCGTCGGAATCCTCAGAACCGAAATCCAAGATGAGGAATAAAAATAAACAATTGCATGCAAACAAAAATGTTTTTGTTTTCACCATGCATCCAATTCAATAACGGTTATGTTTCGTTTATGCTTATGTTTTCACAATGAACTTCATACCAATATTGTTTTTTTTTTCAGCAATAAGTTTCAAATAAATCAAGTGAAGGTAACTATGTATTTATAAACTTGATCTATAGAAATAAAAATGATTTGGTGTCCTTTCCTTACGATTTAACTCAAGAACGGAGCCACGGATTTAAACAGTCATTATCAGGATTGATGCGTCTTAGTCTGCATCAGGTTTATATACCAAAAAAGAAATTATATACCGCGAGTATAGATTACGTACATAAAAATAATTTCAGTGGGAACTTAAGTGTTCGAAATGTTTTATATCAATACATCAATTGTGGGTGGGACGAAGTTCGCCTGGTCAGCTAGTTTGTTAGTAAAAACGAATTCTGTTTCAAATGTTGGACATTTTCAGGTTTCTTATATTGTCAGTCTCCAACCTCCCAATAATTTCCACGTGGTATGTTCGACCATAACACCCACCCATCTCCACCTATAAAACATCATACAACACCCCCTCCTCCTCACTGGATGGTGCCTACACACTCTAGTAATGATGCTTATCCCGCTGGTAATGATAAAGCATTTATTTTTGGTATAAGTTATTTCAAAAGGTGCGCACCTTTGCCCCGCATTACTCTACATTACTGCAAGAATGATCGAAAATTGGAGTTTCCGGTTGGACTCCTTTCGACTCAGATAGTCATATGCCGAAAATCGTATTCATATAAAAATAAAAAAATATTATTCTTTAAACCATACCAAATTCGAGTCAATCAGTACAATTTTTTTATGTTTTGAAGTTCAATGCCTCTAAAACACTACGTAGTTGCTCACTGATAGACAAGGAAAAGTCTGTCAAAAATATATATCAAAATGGGAATGACAAATACAGAATAAAATAAAAACCGCGGAAATATGTAACATATCAATATATATTATTTACTTGCCCGTTTACATTTACCACAGGTAACACCGGCATGTCCGTTATATATTGAAATGCATCAACCGGGTTCCTGCTGCATGTAATCAAAATTACGCAACTCCCGTCAAATGCCATGAATGCAGCAGATTGCAAGCATCTTTTCATATACTTTCGCCTCAAAACCGCTTCGGCTCTGCTGGGAAAAACGGAGCCGATCTGCGAAAATTCATTCACCGTCGATTTGTGGTCGATCGTCGTGTGGCTGCACTTGACACCTCCACCACCGGTCGAATACGGACTGTTACGGACAGCTGAGGCTTATCGCGAATCGAGTTAGAGATCCATAAGATAAGCACTATTTGAGATTATATTTAGAAAAGACCTCCAAGCGAGGTATAGAAACGTTTAGAAAGGACCAATGTAAGGCAATTAAAAGATGTAAGAGCTCAAGTGTTTTGTTAGGCTAGAAAACGCTTGTAGTTCGAAATTATTGCCGGTCATAAATTCAGAATGGACGAATATTTAAATAGCGTCCGGTAAACAATTTAATGCATGCATCATTTAGGATGCATTTTTATTACCCTTTTCCATCCCTAGCTGCGCTCAGCCAGATACACCAGCAGGGTGTAATAAAATAAAAGGATGTTATTTAGAGCGAAGGATGGAAAGGGGAAATCCAAGGATAGGATAGGCGCACCGACGAGGTGCTATAAACTTAAGGTATTTTCTTAGGGTAGTGCAGCCGTCTCAGACTGCACGTTACCATACGCTAGAAGAAGGGACAAGGAAGGTAGATGATCTAAACGAAACCGATATGTTATCGGTTTTCAAGAGAGAGAGAGGAGATGTTCCTCGTCAATCTTAGTTTAAGGAACCATGTATATATTGTGAAACTTTTGAATAAATTTTTTAGTATTGTAACAGAACTCACGCGAAAGCGTTAAAATTTTTCTTTCAATAGAGAAATTTTTCATGGTGGCTCCAGAGAGGAGCAAGTTTTTCCTTTTATTTAAGTACAAAATGTGTTAATTTGCGAACTCTTCTCGGCAGTGGATGCCAGAGGTGATGTTCGTGAAATCTTCTCAGCAGTGAATGCGAGAAGTGTGAATTTGTGAATTCTCAAAGGCAGTGGATGCCTAAAAAGTGCATTTCTTTCGTGAATTTTATCAAAAGGCAGTGGATGCCTAAAAAGTGTATTCGTTTCGCGAATTTTCCTAAGGCAGTGGATGCCTAAAGAGTTTATTATTTTCGCGAATTTTCCTAAGGCAGTGGATGCCTAAAGAGTGTATTATTTTCACGAACTTTCCTAAGGCAGTGGATGCCTAAAGAGTGTATTATTTTCGCGAACTTTCCTAAAGGCAGTGGATGCCTAAAGAGTGTATTATTTTCGCGAACTTTCCTAAGGCAGTGGATGCCTAAAGAGTTTATTATTTTCGCGAACTTTCCTAAGGCAGTGGATGCCTAAAGAGTGTATTATTTTCGCGAACTTTCCTAAGGCAGTGGATGCCTAAAGAGTGTATTCTTTTCGCGAACTTTCCTAAGGCAGTGGATGCCTAAAGAGTGTATTCGTTTCGCGAACTTTACTAAAGCAGTGGATGCTATATACACACATAAATATATGTTAATTCAAGTACCAGAAGGCAGTTATTATAAATATGACCAACTGCCGCAGCAGCACGTGGTCGTGGAGTTAGAAGCAAGAGGTAGCAGCAGTATCCTCGGCACAATCGGAGAGACCATCGCTAGAGATACCAGGAACTGTCAACCAGCGGAACCAGAAGCAAGCGGTGGCATTAGATGCAGCAGCACCAGCATTGGCACTATCAGAAGTGACAAGAACAATCCGAGCCAGAAGGTTTGGACCACTCAAGAACCAGTCGGCACCAGCAGCAGCAGTAGTATCCCAGCACCAGATGAGTTAATCGAAAAACAGGTATAGAATTAATCTATATTAAGAATTATAGGGGTTGCGATAGCAACCATGGGAGTTTTTAAAATAGGGGCCAAGAGAGCAAAGAAATGATAAAGGAATAAATTCGTACGGTCAAGTGAGCCAACATTAAAATATAAACAATAAAATTAGTAGGAATATGGAAAACACATACAAGATGATTACCACTAAATACTTCACACGTAATGTGAAGGGTCACTGTCACCTATGTCACGAGTCTGATGAGGAACAGATGATTTATTGTTGCGAGTGTGAGCGATGGTTCCACTTGAGTTGCACTAATCTAAAGCAAGCCCCTCTAACGGGTGATCGGTGGATCTGTGTCAAATGCACAGATCTAGAATATAATTATTCGAAGAAAGTGCGAATAAGTGACTTAATAGGAATACTCGCTACTAGCATATATCCTAGTGGGTGGGGAAATTATTATAAGGAGGATATGCCAACCAAGCCGCCTCCATTTAGGGTAATTAGTGAATTGCATAGGCGAGTAAATGGCAATTCTGAATCTGAGTTTAGAAACTCAGAGGAATGCCATCAATTAAAAATGCCTCCTCCTTGGAATCCTGATCTAGTTGATTGCAGGAGGAAAGGTAATGATTCAGATGACAAAGTATTTGAATCATCTAAAGTAACCAGATTAATTGCACCTCCTCCGTGGAACCCTAAGTTGGCTAGGTATATGAGGAGGAAAAATGACAATTCATCTGAGTCAGAAGATTCAGATGATGAAGACAAACTTGAAGTGATACAAGTTGAAATGAATGAAAAACTAGGAGATGTTAGTCCTCAGAGCGGTGAAGATGGCTGCTCATTCCCAGTGAGGAAAGAGCCATTTAAAACCATATCAGTCGCAAAACGCGAATCTGATTATGAGAATAGTTTGCCCGAAATAGGCAAAACGGGTATCATCACAGATGTATGGGCTGTGATAGAAGAAAATACGAAAACCTCCACAGAAAGAGGAATTATGGCGGAAAAGAAAAAACCATGCGTGATGCATGAAGTCAGGGCGGATGAGATATCTGCAAATAAAGAAATAGCGGATTCCAATAATGGAAACGCTAAAAATTTTAAGATAGAAAAACTATCTATCAACCTTCAAGATCCAGAATGGGAAAGGCCAGCTACTGGATTAATTAAGAATTCTGTTGCAACACTGATTGTTGAACAGAAAATAAAATACCCAACTGAAAAACGGTTCGAAGAAATAGAACCACCTGTAGCAGTAGAGGAAGTAGTCCTCAGAAATAGAACAAAAATATTAGCAAAATTTTATTTGAAGACGAAAGCCTGGCGTGAAGGTTTTAAAAAATTCCTTAGAAGTGCAAAGTTCATCCCAAAAATTGGGAGCCAATGTAAAACCAAAAGTGTTATCATCAAGATGGATGATTCATCACAAGATGCTAACATACAATTTGAAAACTCAACAAATATAGAGATTTGTGTTATTGAGCCTCCGAGGAAGGTAGCGCCAGAAATAACACCAAAGGAATTGTTTATAAATGAATCTTCATTTCTTCCAAGGAGAAATAATTCCCACAATAGAAAATCATATTCAGTCGATAATTATAGTATTGGAAATCTCGATAAATACTGTACCCCAGATTACCAGTATCCTCGACGTCGTATCAAAAACGACTTCCACTCTGTAACCGCGAGTTACACTATTGTACCATCATTAACGAAATATGATGAATATTCTATTTTGCAAAATTTGTGACATGTTGACAATATTTAGTCATAGGGCAACACATATAAAATAATGCGATCGTTATAGTTAAAAGCCATAGATTCGTATAAAATAGGACTACTTATAATTGAAAAATTATGGCTCTGAATAACTTTCAAATCTTTAGAAGACTGTTTCCTAAGTATTAGGGGCGTCTATTTACCTGTATGACAACGAGAGCAATACATCTTGAGTTAGCGCAAGATATGAGTTCGGATTCTTTCATTATATGTTTCCGCAATTTGCAAAATTATGGCCCAGATAGGGAAATTATTACCGTAGATCAAAACTATAAACTCTCTAATATAGAGGTTGGAAAGTTTGTTTTTCAACGTTTGTAATATGTTGATATTCTTTATATCTATATAAAGTATAGAAAATCTTAAGCTTGATAAAATATAAAGACGAAAATCTTAAAATGGAAATTTAACAAAACTGTTAACTGAATTAATTAGAAAATATTTTTAGGCAAATGATTTGCTTGAAGTTCAGCAAGTGAGCTGCTGAAAGACTTTAATACAATTTAAGATACAATTGTTTCGTTATAAAATGGACCCAATAAAATGATAACTTGTAAGGTCCAAAATATCAATTAGAGCAAAAAAGAAGAGACTGTCTGGTCAAGCGTCAAGCATTTGGAATGCTCAAAACATTACTCTGATGGGTTAAAAGTATAGCAAGTATTCTGCTGAAAAATATACATTGACCACTAAAGAAAAAATTATGGCGCAGCAAGTGATATGCTGAAGCCAGTTTCTATACGAATGATTGGCTCAAAGCTCAGTAAGTGAATTGCTGAAAGGAGCGATATCAACTGTAAATTAGTTGATGGTAGAAAAAATTAAAAATACAGCTATGAAGAATTTGGAAGACTGATTTGTTAGCAAGTGGATTGCTTAACCTTCAGCAAGTGATTTGCTGAAGGGGTCAAAACCAAAAGTTTCTTTTTTAAGCAAGTGAATTGCTTAAAACTCAGCAAGTGGATTGCTGAGAGTAACAACATCACCAGTAAGTCGGTTGATGAAATACAGCATGTGAGATGCTGAAGAAAGATTTTTTAAACAAGTGGTTTGCGAAGCTCAGCATGTGAGTTGCTGAGAATATGATCAATGCATTATTCAAATGAATATTAAAAGCATAGCTTCCAGTCTTAACTGAGGGAAAGATTGGAGATGGTTAACTATACAATGTAGATGACATTATGAGTTATTTGAATACAAGTAACAGGAAAAAAATTGAATGAAATTTTTAAATGTATTTCAAAGTATATCACACTATGAGAGCATGAGTTGCATGCATAAAGAAAACGACTTGAAAAAGTTTATGTGAGCTACGATCAGTCGTATTATATGATTAGTCGGAACAGTTACATGAGAACTGAGGCTTTAAAATTGGATTTAGTATTCAGAGACAAACTTTAATGTTAATACTTGCTGAAGGAACGGTAATTGTACTACCAAAAGATTAGCACATTGACTAATTATTTCAAAAGGATGTTTTGAGAAAAACAATATCAGCAATGTAACAAGACAACTAGCAAAGGGATGTTGGATTCAAGATTCCTTTCTTGGCAACGAGATAACTTAGCATTAAAATGGAACGTTGTGTTTGATGAAAGAAAATCTTATAAGAGAAAAGAAAATGTAATTTGCATTTCCTTTAATGGAAAATATTATATAACACTGAACCTCAATGAATAATTTTCCAAAAAGAAACTTGAAGTTAGTTTATATAATTAACGGTTATATCAAATTACTAGTGAGAGCAATTATTCGAAATTTACGAATGTTTACGATTAGTTTGCATAACTGTATGCAGAATAAAAATGAAACAAAAAATACTATTATTAATAAAACAAATAATAAGTTATGTTTTCTAGTATAAACTTGTAAGTGTAAGTGTAAGGAAAAGATAATAATGTGAGTGAAATCAAATCACACAATAAAACACAGAATAAAGCGATACAGCTACAGATGGAAATATGTTCAAGCAAATGTATATGATTTAGAACATGTAGAACGACTATCAAAAATTTAAATTAAAATGTAGAAAAGAATGATAATACTGAAGAATTTGGTAAATCTATGTAGTAGATTTACGGAGTCCGGAATGTTACGGACAGCTGAGGCTTATCGCGAATCGAGTTAGAGATCCATAAGATAAGCACTATTTGAGATTATATTTAGAAAAGACCTCCAAGCGAGGTATAGAAACGTTTAGAAAGGACCAATGTAAGGCAATTAAAAGATGTAAGAGCTCAAGTGTTTTGTTAGGCTAGAAAACGCTTGTAGTTCGAAATTATTGCCGGTCATAAATTCAGAATGGACGAATATTTAAATAGCGTCCGGTAAACAATTTAATGCATGCATCATTTAGGATGCATTTTTATTACCCTTTTCCATCCCTAGCTGCGCTCAGCCAGATACACCAGCAGGGTGTAATAAAATAAAAGGATGTTATTTAGAGCGAAGGATGGAAAGGGGAAATCCAAGGATAGGATAGGCGCACCGACGAGGTGCTATAAACTTAAGGTATTTTCTTAGGGTAGTGCAGCCGTCTCAGACTGCACGTTACCATACGCTAGAAGAAGGGACAAGGAAGGTAGATGATCTAAACGAAACCGATATGTTATCGGTTTTCAAGAGAGAGAGAGGAGATGTTCCTCGTCAATCTTAGTTTAAGGAACCATGTATATATTGTGAAACTTTTGAATAAATTTTTTAGTATTGTAACAGAACTCACGCGAAAGCGTTAAAATTTTTCTTTCAATAGAGAAATTTTTCACGGACTGCATCTGCAAGTGTTAATCCAGTTTCGCGCGTAATGAAAATCAATTGCCCACTTTGATGAGATGATTTGTTACGTGTAAGCGTTTGGAATCTGCACTTAGCATATCAGTGAGTGAAACGGGAATCTGATGGAATTGATTCCCACGGTTACGCTACGAGATGACAAGATTTTCATTGACCATCTGGAATGTAGGCCAGCGCAATACGGTGCGTACAGCAGGTTGCGTATTCAGATGTGAAACATCGATCGTTTGGGATCCATGGTTTACATTATTTCAATGTTGGTCTAGGTAAAGGTTGCTTGCGCGATTATGTCATCATTGTCAATAGATTGGTTGACTCCTTTTATGAATTTGGCTAAAATTTATGGAGCAGCTTATGAACTTTCAACTGATATTCGTTTTGGAATAATATTTAAGATTTGTTATATACAAGATCTTTGTGTTACTGGACTAGAGGATTTATTGGGCTCCGTTAGACCGAGAGGGGAGAATAATTAAGAAAATAGCTGCTGAAATTTTCTTAGTCAAACGAAACGTGAAGGTGTTGACAGTTGATGAGACATTTTTTGGTGTTCGCCATAGAGTAGTGAGAGACAAAGGTGCAAAAGATCGTTTTTTCTTCCAAAAGTTATTCCACTACAACAGTTAGGTGCGCACCTTTGCCCCGCACTACTCAGAGTGAAAAAAAGAGTTTTGTCCGCGATAACCTTCTCTCGGGATTTGACAGTGAACACGGAAATTTACAGTAACCAATGTTTACCTGAACATATATACAAAAAACTTGAATGTTTGTAATAAAGGAGTTTATTCTACACCGCGAATGACGTGAGATAGTCCAAGTCACTCGTGTTACTTTATTATGGCTGGCGAATGAGATGAAAAACACGCCTCGAATGAACACCGATGAACTTTTACGGTATTCCTGGAGGCGAATGACTTGACTGCAGCTCTCACTTTTTGAGATTTGAAGTCGTATCCTTATTAGCAATCGACTCGTTTGAAAAAGAGATGCTAGAAAGTCAGTGCGAGTTTTTAGTTTAATTTGAAGATTTTTAATATACACCCACCTTGACAGATTTTAGATCACGCGTGACGGACCGGAAGCGATTTGAGGAGCTAGTACGGAGAATGGAAGATAATCTTCCGGTAGTAGAGGGCCTCAAATTGGATGAAGCAGCGAACACTTCGAGGGATTCAGTTTGGGCGAATACGAGGGCAGCGCTTAACAGTCCTTGACCAACAAACGGAAATTATAATTTGGCTCAAATCGTGTTACATTTTATTTTATTACCCCGGGTTTGGGCTGACTACAAATTATAAACGAAGTTGAAGATTATTGATAGTAAGAATAAAGCCAGAGCTACTGGAGGAGATCCCAACAAGATACACAAATTCTACAAAGAATCTATAGTGAACTTGTTATAGTAAAACAATGCCGTAAGCTACAATGGTAATAAATACTAATACGCTAAGGGTCACGAGTTCAATTCTCACTCCCGACATTCTTCCAAAAATGGAAGTAAAAAGTGACGAACCAGCCAAATAAGTTGAAAGTCACTATAATACAGATAAAAAAAAAATAAATAAATAATATAATTTTTTTTCACTAATAGGTACGGTTTTCGGTCTCCCGATGGCGTCCTACTATCCCGTCCGTCGTTCTATTCGCACGATGGCTGCATCCGGTGCACAATTTTCCTCATCATGATCTATGAATACAATTCGATACTTTACACATAAATCATAATCTTTATGCATAAATGCAGGTTTCTTACCTTGGTGAATTCCTTTACAAAAGTTTCTACACATAAGTTCTATCAGGCCAAAGCAATTGTTAACAAATACCAACGAGTTCTTGGACAAAAAAAAAACAAATTCAACTGAGGACGTTTCATTAGATTTTAAACGATTTTATTCCACACACAAAGGACTAAACGGATTTGCCCGAACAAAATCATGTAAACAAAAACAACGAAAATGTATTGACAGATGTTCGAATGAACACCGAGTCGGTAGTAATTAATTCTTTCGCTCACCTAGAAATGAAAATTACGCGGAAAATCATTATAAGTAGTGAAATGTACCCAAGGGTTGCAACCCTTCCAATATTCCGCAATGATAATCTTCTGAACATTTCTGGGAATCTACAGTGTTGATCATGAAAAAGCGAGAATCCTTCCTCAAGGATCAAAAACATTTTAGTTATTTTTTAAGATTGATATTTATGAGGGAGATCGACAGACCTTTGCATCGACATACGTCCACATAGAACAGTCGAGGGGTTCAAATGAAGGCGGCTTGCAGGTCAAATATTTTTCAGCGAAAAAAATATTCTCCTTCATCAAGGTTTGGATTCGTTTAAAGGTATGACAGTATGCTTCCGGATTGACCTTACTGGATTTCGCATCACTTTCTCCTTGGCCAATTTTACCACTTTTGTCCAACAAGAAGAGAACGTTTCACGCGATAAACGGCAGCCAGATGACATCCTACAATCGCCGCAATTTACTCTGGAGATTTTGCCGCGAGAAGCAAACTGATCACTTTCTCCTGTGAGTACATTGTACCGATATATCATATATTGCACCACTATATTATTTACTTCACTTGACAGATGATATTCAAAGATTATACACACACTTTTTTCTGTATTCTAGTGACTTTCAACACGTTTGACTGGAGTTAAAAAATAAAACTAACTTTATTCTGATGAGAGCGAGGCTCTTCGTTTTTTGAACACTAACAAGGGACTGATCTATATTTTAGCTTACTGCGCTATTTATGTTCATGCTAGAATCATACAAAGTTTACATGGCTCCAGCATTCTCTTACTCTGTATTATTCTTATCCGTTCATGATGTTTATACCTGTTTATGATTTTATGGCGGGGAAATTCTGCTTATGGGTTTTATGGCAGGGAAATTCTAGGGTCCGGCTTTTATGAAGATTAGTCTTTTCGGGATGAATGTTGGTGTTCGTAGTTGGTGGAATGGGACAGTACCGATTGCTGAAATGTGTATTAACTCCTCCCTTCTTAAATGGCTTGATCCCTCAAGGTACGGAACGGTGTCGGTGTGTTAATGAACAACTCGGTTCCCGTCTGGCAATTGTTTTCTGTTTTCATGGAGGATGGTGTTTTAGCGTTCTCTTCTTCCATGGCTGTTCCGGTGTTGATTTCTATCTTTGTATGTGATTTTATGAAAATCCTTATCATCCTAACTTCCAACTTCTGACAGTGGAAGTGCAAGTTTTCGGCCTCTATCGGTGAAAATCCTTGTCCTTTCAATGTGGTCCGGAACCTCTAACGGTCGAACTCCTCCTGGGTCGAGACCAACGCGGCGTCCAAAATCATCCCAGTGTGGCGGCTTGTTCCCTTTTGCTGCTGCTGCTGCTGCTACTTGTGGAGCCTTTTCCACACGGCTGCTCCTGGCGGTCAGAATTTCAGATTTTTTTTTGGATAGTTTTGTTCGCGTCACTCTATCGTGCAAATCTAAACTTCTTTTAATCACACGCGCTGGTTCCTATTATCTCAGTCCTGGCTCTGCCGGGTGCAGGTGAAAAAAATCCAGGAGATGGACCGGGAGTGATGACTTGCTGTCTCAGTACAGCGGTGTGTTTCCTTTTTGTCCAGCATCGAGTGATTAGCTGTGCTGGTGACTCAGGCACTCTTCTGTACGGCTGCAGTTGCGATTCACACATGTCATTTGAAGTGTTATCTATGATAACGTCCGATTCACTCTTACGTGTCGGCACTGTTAACACTGTTTTCACATTTTATAACACTACTCACCCCCGGTCCCTATTCGGGCGCCAGTTAAAAAATAAAACTAACTTTATTCTGATGAGAGCGAGGCTCTTCGTTTTTTGAACACTAACAAGGGACTGATCTATATTTTAGCTTACTGCGCTATTTATGTTCATGCTAGAATCATACAAAGTTTACCTGGCTCCAGCATTATGTTACTCTGTATTATTCTTATCCGTTCATGATGTTTATACCTGTTTATGATTTTATGGCGGGGAAATTCTGCTTATGGGTTTTATGGCAGGGAAATTCTAGGGTCCGGCTTTTATGAAGATTAGTCTTTTCGGGATGAATGTTGGTGTTCGTAGTTGGTGGAATGGGACAGTACCGATTGCTGAAATGTGTATTAACTCTGGTTCGTCACTTTACCTCCATTTTTTGGGAGAATGTCGAGAGTGTGAATTGATTTTGTGACCTTTAGCATGAGATGTACAAATGACGATATGCTAATTAAATTAAGTAGCAGACGCAAAGGGAATGGAGCTAAATGAACAACAAAGCAAGCGATGTGTCGAGACGAAATTCGGTACTCTGATGTTATCTCGCAAAGGGACGTAAGCGCCAAATTTGAAATTTTACTTATTTTTTGTTATAGATCGATAAAGAATACCAAATAGTTCCAAAAAACATCGATGTTTCACAGAATTGTGAAAAAATGTCCCCGTAAAAACTTGTAAATGGAGTGACGTGAGCGCCATTACAACTATGATGTGACGATGTAATGGAATACGATTTTTGAACTAATCTGATTGCATTGGATGAACTAAATGGGACAGTATATTTTACATGACAACATATTCGTAATGGACGTTCAGCATAATGAGAGTTACATGCCTTATTACTTATAAGAAACCACTTTTCTAAAAAGCTCGTCATTTCCGAATGTTTTGATGAAATACAGTCCTTCCCATGCAATGCTACATGTACAATACGATGTAGTTTTAGAGTAACAAACATAGAATCTCTGTTCAAAAATCCGGTCCAGTATTTAAATTCATAAAATCAAACTCAGCTTAAGATTTTATCTCAGACCGTTGTATATTTAATGATGAAATTGCATGATTGCACATAAAGATTGTAACTAGATGGATCAAACTAATCAATTCTATTGTTGATTATAAGGTCTTCCCAAAAGTGTCGTTTATCATCAGGAATCGAGGGACTAAATTTCTTGACGATGTTTACTTTCCTCGACTGCTCAATTCCTCTTTCGGATGAATTGAAGCTGAGTGTTGATTGAAGGGTGAGTGTCGGTTTCAGCACTTCTTTGAGCTGCGATTTGGTTACCTAAATTTTGCATCGAAGCGTGTCTTGTAGCAAAATTCAAAACACACTCGCAACTGTATCTGCTCTATATCGGATTATTTAGGATACGGCTTCTTTTATTTCACGCGTATGGCTTCAATTGCATCAGGGCTCTCGATTGACCAGCTTTGTATTGTTGCAGAATAACTACGTCCACGCAACAATCATCAGCGATGAAGCTCGATCCACGGTCGAATGGAGATCGATTCATCAAGGCTCTGCTCTGCATGAAACATCGGACTGTTGTGCTATTAATAACACAACAATGATCATATCAACTGTCTCCGTTGTCCGGTGGTCTATCTTAATACTGGAAGAACAGAAGCTACTGTGGCTACTGTTTAATATACAATTTATAGATACGATAAAACATGTCACATGTACACGATTGAAATCAGGCTCTGTTTCAGCTAATGTGCCTAAAACAAATAAACAAATGAGATAAAAAAAGTGTTACAACCGGCGTTCACAACTACTTTAGCCTGCTCGACGCATGCTACAATATCTGAAAATGTGTAGAGCTCTCCTTCTTGATGTTTCCTCCTTATTCGTACAACGGCGGCATGTATGAAAAAATAGCATTGCTTACATAAAATTGCATTTTTCCGAAAATCAATCCATTAATTGTACATATTTTGTGCAGAAAAAAAACCTCGTGCAGAAAATTGTTTTCGCTGGCGCTTACGTCAAATGTGAGATTACGTGAAGGTTACAATACAGAGCTTGAAGATCCTACAGCCAGATCAAAAACTATTATGCGATACGGTTTGCTATTATAACGAAGCGATACAAAAGTTTCATGACAGCGACCCTTTTAGTGCACCAGAGCGATTCGAACGTTACTGACTCAGCAAAGCGTCTTGAAGAGAGTCGGATGTTCAGAAATACCAAGGAAACGTTCTATGATTACGACAGAGACGAAAAGCAACACTATAGCGAAGAACTACGCTATATCAGCAAGGTAATGAGCTTTCGAGGTGGAACCTGAGAGACATCAGTACAAAACCACGAAAGAAGCAACATGTTTATGACGGGAGATGGACAAACGTGGTGTTATCGGGGATAGGTTTAATATGGTTGCCAGACAAAGTGATATGTGATATTTTATTCATTGGTTTTGATTAATTTTAAGTGAAACTATTTTGTTCAAATATCTTACATCACGTTCATGGCGACAGATTGAGTTTAGACCTTTAGACAAGTTCAAAATACATTCCCGAACGTCTCGATCTTGGACTGCTACTCTCTATTTCCCTGGAAAGCTCACTACTCTAGCAATCACGCTAACGTCATACATTCACAGTGTCATTCGTGTCCATAGAGCAGCAGCGTCCTTCTTCTTCTTTTGACGTAGGACTACGTCTTTCAGTAAGGGTACCAAATCAGAAAACAGGTCCGGATTTCATGAAATAAAATTAACGTTGATAATAAATTTCGTCACGAATAAATTTTAATGATTTGCACAACAATTGAATCGAAAATCTTAATAACCAATTCGCGTTTACAAATCACAGTATCAATCCAGATAGCGAGCAGACAACCAGAGCTATTCTGTATTACGACGGATTTCCATTTCGTTCGGAACCGTTATTTCGTTCAAGTATTAATTTCGCATTCTCTATTTTGAAAGTTTTGCCATTTAATGTTCTATGAGAAACAGATCGAACGGAATGCAAAAACAACTCGAACGGAACACAGAATGAAATTTTATCGAGTAGTTCGAAATATTTCGAATCGATTGAAATACAGAATAGGGGTGAACATTTCTATGCTGAAAGATGCCGAAAGGAAGTAAAAGCAAATAGCGGTGCAGTTTTGTTCGATGGGCGCACCTGAAGCATCGGCTTTCATACCATCTGTCGAGAGTGCTCCTGCATGACACGTATACGTTGACACATTGCGCCAAAGGTAGATTGAAGTGGCACCGACTGTTGCATTGTTATAAGGAAACAAATTGTCTGCGTATTGCCCTCACGAGGGCAAGGAAGAATCTTCAATCAATCATCTTCGACTGTTTCTACAAAACCATCCATCGTATTCTAGTTTAGAAATTCGACAAAATTGAATTATTCTTTTCTTCGTGTTCATCCTACGTAATAGGATAGGAAGGATTTTAAAAAAAATTCATTATCTACCGAGTAGAAGTCATTTTAGTGACGCAGTATCTAATTGATTCAAATCTTTAAACGCGTTTTTCTCGAAACTATATTTTCCAAACAGGCTTACACGATATCTTAAGATCTACTGAACTGATTTATTCCAAATTCGTTATGAACATTCTTTATACACATCCTTGTCCTATAAACCAATTTTTTTTAAATTTTTTTGAATATTTTTTTTCAATTTTACTATTAAAAAAATGCGCCGTCATACAAAACGTGCTAAACTCTTGTTTTTATTTTCAAACTGCCATCTGTCAACACGACTGAACTAAAAATCGAAGAGGTAATATTCAGTAGCGGGAATGAAAGCAAACCATAAGCTTTTGATAGAAAATGGTTTGTTTATTCTGGAAAATAATTCGTGAATAGCTGCAGCAATCAAAAGTGTAATTTATATAAAAATCGAAGATAGCGGAATATCAATCAAACATTTATTAAAGTAATCGTTTATATGGTTAAAATGTGAATCACGCGCTTGACATATATCCTTCGCCCGTAAGTAGAACGACCGGAAGCCTGGAATACCTGGAAAGAAAGAAGAGAAAAATATTATAAATGAATTTGTTTTTATATAGATTGGTGGAAAACAGAGGAGGAAAAATCGAAGGAAATTAAACTGAAATTGGTGGAGAGAAGAACAGAAAAGCATCGGAACAGTGTAGGATAGAGGAAAAGAAGGAAAAGTATAGTTGGAAATGCGAAGGATAGAAGCCAAAAGGTAGAAAGGTGTGACCACGAGATTAAAAAAGAAACTTTTTTGTGAGTAATATTACACATTTTGTATGAATTTGTATTTATGAAAATGAATATATTATATATCAGTTTGAGCTGATCCTAAAATGACTGTTACAAAAATCGTATCGTATATCCATTGAATTTTTCTTAGTTTCGGTTAACCAGAATGGCTGAAATCGTAGACAGCAAGGCATCGATTTTTTAAACCACTCTCTGCTTCACACGTTCGTAACTTTTTTACTTTGGAATAATTTTTTACGTTTAGTTATTTTTCTATTCATAAAAGATTAATAAACAAATAATGAAATACTGAATATTGAAAATATTATTTGTTTTATTGGTTCAAAGCTTGAAAAAACGTCCAGTAAGCATGCCCTTATACTAAGGACCTAAACCCTAAAACTTTATTTTTCACGAGGTATGTATCAGCCGCGTAAAAAAAGGGATGCATTTATTTTACAAATGTCAACAGGCCTAACGTTTGCCTTAATGAACATAAATCTACTGCTATGTCTACTACTACTGCTTTTACTACTAAATACATCTAACTATTACACAAGTGTCACAGAATAAAGCTTTTTAACACTCCTATACTCACGCATTGGTCTGTCAGACCGAGAAATCAATAATTCGTTCTTTTCTCAGAATATATCAACACTACGATTTTGCGATTCTCTCTAGCTTCGTTATTCGTCTTTCGTCATCGTTTAGCGTATAGCATGTGTTGGTACAAAGGGGATGTGTGCCACTTTTTTAACAAGTTCGGTCTGACACACCGACGCGGAGTAACTTTTTTGGACATGTGCCTTTTTTCATAGGACGCTCAATTGCTGTACCAGTGTGTCGAGTTTTTCCGTCAGCTGGTGAGCTCCCAGCTGGCGAAGTTCAGTAGGCCGCACGATCACAGCAACTTGGCGACATAATTTCGCCGATCTGCTGCCTCTTTTGTACGCCATCAGTCTTCCAATTGAGGCGCGCTTGTTTAGGATCCGTTGCTCCAATCTCCTTCGCCATGGAGGCTCACGCCTTTCACGGAGATGTTGGAGCAGTTCGCCTCTTGGCCTAATACGGTATCCTAAACTTTTGGCGGTCGCCACAGCAGCACAGTAAACTTTCAGTTGCAGCTCCTCCATGTTCTCATCATCAACCAAGTGCAGCGGAAGAACGTGCTCGTTCATGAGCTTTACTGCACTTGTCAGCCTGCGGGAATGCTGCAACTTCGGGATCCTGGGGCGCGACAATGGGTCTGTGTCGCGGAACTGTGAGATCGCCTCGTCGTAGTGGAAGACCAGATCGCGTAGTAGTTGTTGATCTGGCTGTGGGTCTTCCGGCTCAGGGGGTTGTAGTACTGTGGCCTCCACTGGTGCTGATTCGCGTGCCCCACTCGCGAATGAATTGCTCAGCCGTACTGAACTTCGTCTCGACACATCGCTTGCTCTGTTGTTCCTGGAGCTTATTTCTCTCTGCACCTGCTGCTTGATCTCGTCGATTTGCGTTTGGGAGAGCATGTTGTTGCGTACTATCGCTCTACGCCTCGCGTTCATCGCGTTCTGATCAAGCCTCCCGACGAACTCTGGATACGCTTCCTCGAACATTGTTAGTATTCGAGGGCGACCGCTCATGTTCGTCTCCAAAGCAGTGCAGATGTAATAGGCGCGGATCACGAATTCATTCATTTCGTGTGTCCACATGATCCGGCGCCTAGTGGTACCCACAAGTGTGGACGACTGTCGTCTGGCAGTCGCAACACGTCTCGTAGGCGCAGCGTTTCTTGGGTGATGTCGATGGCTGCTGTTTCCGTGTGGCGGTAGCTCTTCGGGTTGAACCCGGCTGGTGGCCCGCTCTTGCACATCGCCCTCCAGCCGCTGGCCGCTCGCTCTTACGCCCGTTCCAGGACCAGCTCCAGTTCGGGGACCCTCCTCGGGTGATCGCATTCTAATTACTCTTCGTGAACGTAGCTCCATTTTCTGGGTGTATCTCCTTTGCCCGGGAGACAGCGGGTTGGCAAGGCCTCCATGACCCGGGAGGCCTTCCCCGGGAGAGATATAGCGCTCTGACTCGCTCGCACCCCCTCACTTAGCCACTTTCGACACCCGTTCTCGGAGCCAAGACCAGGTGTGTGTTTCCAGTTCACGCCCGATCTAAAAATGTCGTCATATGATCTTCGTGGAGGCGTGAGATAGGAACATTTGAGACCAACAGGCAGGCTCCTACCCTATGTTGATCCCCATTTGAGAACCATGATCATATTCTTTTTTTTTTTTTTTATCTTCGCTTATTTTTCGTCGGCCAATTTCCGCCACTTTAGTGCCAATCACCGACATCAGGGAGGCGACTCCACCTATTCCTACCTATCAGACTCAACAACTCATGAGCCGGGCCAACTTCTTTTACTTCCGCTCCGAAGGAAGACGTAACCAGAGATTTTTCGCCTCAGAAAATCCCAACGACGCCAGCTGGGATTGAACCCAGGCCGATCGGATTGTGAGGCTGTTACGCTAACCATACAACCACTGGCGCCGTCTTTCATATTCTTGAATATTGTTGAATGAAGTGTATAAATTATGTAAGTGGCGCGGAATATTTATTGAATATAATGCAGAAGATCATTACCGGACTATTCTTATTTGATTTCAGTCTCTTTTGTAACTGGATTGAACGGATCCATATATTAACTATTCGTCGATATATTGGTCGTTAGATTCATACGTTCAAAAGCAAAATATAAATGTTTGATATCGTATAGTTATTCGCTAAATATAATGGTCATATATATACACACTTGTGAAAGGATTTCACTTGTGGAAGAATTGTAAACAGTAAACTATAAACTAATCGGTGACATATGGTAATTTTTAACAGTTACAATTTCGGGGATATTTTTTTATAATGGACAATATCAACAAGAAAACAAGAAAAAGAAAAGGAAGTTCCTAGAAATCCTTTAATTTTTTTATGCCCCATCTAAAAAAAGACATTAATTCTTAGTTTACCAAGAATACAGAGACAAAGAATGTTAAAAGTATGCAAAGTTTATATTCCAGAACCTTCTGGTAATTATCTAGAAGGTCGTTATACATTCTTCTCTTCGATAAAAGACCCGAAAAACACGCAACAACTGCATGAGATGTTAAAAATATGTTTGTTTCGAGCATGCAGTTATGCTATGTTCTGATTCTTACTCCATTGAAACCACAATCGATTAATACGTTTTTATGTTATTTTATAGCTCTTTATACTTCCATGAATTATATTCAGTTGCTTACTTTTTATTAATAACAGTGAAAAATTCGATTTTCGTTATTTGTGTTGGAGTATCAAAAATTACTCTGTTTTGAGGAGGCTGAATTAGATGACTATTAAAACATAATAAAGACGAAGAAAACATATTTTTTGAAGTATTTTCATTCAATCATACCCTTTTCTTCAAATAAATGCCAACTAAGCCTGAAAAATACACAATGGCAACATTACAGAGAAGTTAAATTTTCGGTCTGTGACACCGTGCGCGAGTATACGTGTTATGATTTTGCACGCGAGTACAGGAGGGTTAAGGGACGCACGAGACAGATGGAAGTCGAAACATGAAATTCAACGATTAAACACACGACACATACTTGTTCGTTATAACCGTAAGTGGTTCGTGCAATTGAGAGGTGTAAAAAGCTGTGTGAGTGTAAAACACGACAATTAACATTTAATCAATATATTACTCAACCGAAAGAGTTCAGGGTAGTTTATATTTGATGGAATAAGGTCGGAAGTATATAATGTCTTGGTTACCGCTCTTCTTGAAGCTTATAATTCTAAATCAATTAGCCGGCAACGATCTTCATACCTAGGAAGATTCAATGGGTCATTCTGTAATTCTGCTAAGAGATACTGGAAAACTAATTGGATATTCAATAAGTTTCGCTCTTGACAGTGAGCAATCAACAGTAGAGGAAAGTCAGGAAAGACGGACACCCCTGTATAGTTGATAAATTATTTGAAATTTTAATGACTTGTAATACAGTGTATCAGATGCCCACTAACTACGATTGCAAGTGCCACCACATATCAGGGACGAATCAGCAGAGTGGTTTTTAAAACGTAATTTGTCATTGTGAATGCCGGAAGCTATTTTAGACATGAAAAAAGTCTATCGAGTATATAAACTTTAATTTCCAATTAGTGTTCATCTTTCCCACCCCAGATGTCCGTGTTTCCGGCCAAGTGTCCGTCTTTCCCGACCGAATCTCATTTTTTTCTAAAATGCCGGACACATTCATTTTTCCAAATGTCTGCCTCAAAGACAAAGGGCCTGGCCGGGTAAAGGAGTAAAAAGTGCCCCCAAACCAAATCACTAGCTGTATGGCAAATATCGTAAAGGATATTAAATGAGAAATTTTGGCGGTTTATTTGAACCCCCTATGTGGTTTGACGTAGGATCTATAGTGAAAAACGTACTTTTTCGTTTATTTCACGCCATCCTCAATAGATCCGAGATAAAAATTTGAAAAAAATACTGAATGTGCATCTTACCACGGAGTATCAAGTAAAATTATCAAAAAAATATTTCATAAAAAATTTTAGTACTAAATATAAATATTTAAATTTTGAAATTTTTTTTTTGGGATTTAGAGATTCAGTACTACTCTAATTCATATTTAAATGTGCTCTTACGGATTTCCTAGATTGATAAATATCTTCAAGCTGTTTTTTTTCAAATATCTAATAATAAAAAAAAAATAAAAAAAAAATTATACACAGTACAAAAAAAAAGGTATAGATTTTCTGGCATTTCGAAATTTTGAAAAAAATATATAACTTTGAGACCCACTCCTGCTCAAATTTTTATTTAAATGCGTTCGTATGTGTCTTTTTTCTACATGTGGCTTAATTTTTCCTGATTTTTTTAGAGCATTATGTGACACAAAAATAATTTTCTTCATCGTCTGCATTATTATTATTATTTTTTTGTAAACGATTATTTTATTGTATTCGTGGTTTTCAATTGAAAGATTAAAATAAAAAAAAC
Source organism: Toxorhynchites rutilus septentrionalis (assembly GCF_029784135.1). Taxonomy (NCBI): domain Eukaryota; kingdom Metazoa; phylum Arthropoda; class Insecta; order Diptera; family Culicidae; genus Toxorhynchites; species Toxorhynchites rutilus. Next base: position 207,862,712 of record NC_073745.1, read on the forward strand.
AAATCGGATTTGTGGTCTCTAAGTTATATATTTTTTTCAAAATTTCGAAATGCCAGAAAATCTATAACATTTTTTTGTACTGTGTATTATATTTTTTTATTATTTTATTTTTATTATTAGATATTTGAAAAAAAACAGCTTGAAGATATTTATCTAGAAAATCCGTAAGAGCACATTTAAATATGAATTAGAGTAGTACTGAATCTCTAAATCCCAAAAAAAAAATTTCAAAATTTAATTTTTTTTTAGTATTAAAATTTTTGATGAAATATTTGTTTGATAATTTTACTTGATACTCCGTGGTAAGATGCACATTCAGTATTTTTTTCAAATTTTTATCTCGGATCTATTGAGGATGGCGTGAAATAAACGAAAAAGTACGTTTTTCACTATAGATCCTACGTCAAACCACATAGGGGGTTCAAATAAACCGCCAAAATTTCTCATTTAATATCCTTTACAATATTTGCCATACAGCTAGTGATTTGGTTTGGGGGCACTTTTTACTCCCTTACCTAACCACTCTTTGGAAATATAAAAAAAATATTTTTTGATACCGCGCAACACTGAAAAAAATATGAAAAAAATCACACATATCTAGAAAAGTCGTAGAAACACATTTAAATATGAATTAGAGTAGTACTGAATATCTAAATCTCAAAAAAAAAAAATTCTAAATTTCAATATTTTTTTTGGTACTAAAATTTTGGATGAAATTTTTTTTTTGATAATTTTTCTTGATACACCGTAGTAAGATGCACATTTAATATATTTTTCAAATTTTTATCTCGGATCTTTTGAGGGTGGCGTGAAATAAACGAAAAAGTACGTTTTTCACTATAGATCCTACGTCAAACCACATAGGGGTTCAAATAAACCGCCAAAATTTCTTATTTAATATCCTTTACAATATTTGCCATACAGCTAGTGATTTGGGGGCACTTTTTACTCCCTTACCCGGCCAGGCCCTTTTCTTATAAAAAGAGACCTAGACCATCAATAGCTATATATTTTTTGTGAAATTCACGAAAAAACTCAACTTTTACTTAGGGTGTCCATCTTCTCCACCCTTCCCCTACATGTTAATATTGAGAGTTAATTTGGTGGTTTACTCGAATTGGCTTTCTATTGCATTGCGAATAGTTAGCGCCTCTAAATGGAAGCATTAATTCATCGACCCTTGTCAGTGCTACCAAATATTTATACTAAATCATTCATTCGTAAATTTATTTATGTTCTTGCCGACGATAATTTTGTAGTTCTACGTTAATGTGGTCGTGTCTTGGACACCATACTTCTATATTTTATTTCTGCATCGTCAGGTTGCGCTAAATTCTCAGGTCCAACGGAAATTATGCTCACACCTATTCACTGGTAGAAAAGGGAAACCACGCGCAATGGTCTGGCGCATAGTTCGCTAAATTATCAGTAATCGCCGAACCTGAACCTCCAATTAGGTTGGGTGCCGGGTGGCTCTGGGGTCTAATAGCGTGCCAACCTAATTGCGATTGTTCTTGACGCGTCTCGGTATTCTGCGGAGGGACTCCCGAGGCCCATTAAATCATTAGACATTCGTCGAAAGTCACGTTCACTATCGGTCTAACGACCGGTAGTCTAGATCTCAACTAATCAACTGGAGAAGCAGTGAAAACGCACTTTCCTTTTTTTCGTTGCTACCTTTTCTGCTCGCGAATGCTACGGATGGAAATTAAATCATTATTCGCAGATGGCAGATTGTGACAGCCGGTGTTTGAAGAGGAAACAGTAGAATGCCCTCTCGGAAGCGCGCACAGGAAGTCGGCGATGATTCGTCGACTAGACAACATCTCTGTGATTAATGACTCTTCACAGTGCCTAGAGTTCAAGGTCTGACTGAACCATTTGCAAATAATGATTTAATTACGACCAGAGAAACGACCGGGAGTTAATTCTCCTCGCCTATTGTCTTTGGATAGCAAGAAACCAATTCTTCTGGGAACAGCTGGTAATGGGCATTAAAACTCGCATTGTGCGGGCTGAAATGGCCCGAGGAATAGGCCGCAAACACATGTTGGTTTGTGTACCCCAGCAGCTACAACGCGTAAATGTGCTGTTATGAATGATTGTTTTTTCGCATCAAGCCATCCCATCTGGGTTCCAGGGTCCATCACATATTGGTGTAAGCATATAAGAAAATTTGTTTCAACAACCAAACCCAAAAATATATTTTTACAGATGAAATGATAATCTGATAATCAATAATATATATAAGATAAATCTTAATGATGAACCTAACGAGTCGAAAAGTAACGTATTACGGATGATCAAGATAATTAAGAAACGTCTGCAATGAAGTTCATTGATTTATGGTTTTGTGACCCTTACCCGGCGCACGACCTGAGACAATAAAGAAAACATATAATGTTACTTTTTTAAAACATCCCACTCCATTCCACTACACACTCACGCTGATTTATGCTTTGTTCTTTTTTCCTGTAGGTATATTCTGTTTGCTCTTCACATATTAATGGTTACCGTGGTTCTAGGAACAAAAGAGAGAACTCAACCTGTGGCTAACCACATGTAGAAAAACAAAACCTCAAGCCAGACAGAAGCCCGGACTAAGTCCGATGGTCCAATGGGGGGAAGGGGGTTTGCGCACGTCTTCACTGACCATTTATTTCTCTACGGTGAACAGGTATCTTAATTTACATTTAAAATGGATAGATCGCACCGAGTATATACCCGGGGGAGTCCAGTCGTGAAACACAACAACCGCAATGTGTGCCTCTGCGTGCATATATGTAACCAACTCTCTGGCGTTACCGTAACATGACTGGGTGCGGGCTGTTGTCACACTCTTGGATCTTGGGGTTGATGACCGTTCTAAGATAAGGTGCCATGTTGTGTGGTGAGTGTTTTTATTCGCAATTGGGAATCTAGATCAAACTAATTTGACAAAAACAAAAACACCGTTCTGAACGTTTACATTTGTTTGATATTAGACGATGATGAGTCGATCTCCTTGACATTTTGAGATGAAACTTATTTGCATTCCAAGATATGCAAATTAAGCTGGGTGCTTTTTTTCCAAAAGAGACCTAACAGCAATTCAATGTGCATCTAACCTTGAATAATAAATGCGAATAGCGAAGCAGGAAAAAACGAGCCATGGTTGTTATGAAAAGATTCTCACCTTTGTCGAATGCTTGATAAACATTAATTGTTGAGTCAGAGTTGAGCCTCTGATCAGATGAATGCAGCAGTAGGGTGAACATTCATTTGAATATTTTGAACCCATATCTGTGTATTTCAATGATTTCAACAGATTGTTAATCTTTATTGCATTAATTTAGAGCTAGCTGATCTGCAAATGTAAAGAAATCATCATAAACAAATTTTAAGAAAGGAAACATCAGTGTTTTGGCATAAAAATCGAAAGGTGTTTGTTGTATTATTCTGTTGAAAATAACAGCTGCGCCTCATTTTTTTAATATTATTATTATTACAAACGTATAAATGACCGATGTTTCTGATCAACTATATGAATATAAAGAGGTGTCATCAAAACCCATGTTGTTCACAGCAATAAAATTTCGTTCATTGTATGTTTTATTTTGAATTTGCGGCTGCATTTTTTTGAACTGTTCGAAATAATAGCAGCGGAGAACGTCCTTAATAAAAGTTTGTTAACTATAGGGGATACATAAGACTCCTAATAGCGAACAATGATTGGACATGCGTCGGGAGAAGCTGCGAATAAAGCCCCGACTCAAGTCCAGAACAACGGTTTGAGGCTAACCTTAGTGGTAATGAAGTGAAGCCACCGAGCCATTTTGCCTATTTGCGCTTAAAGTTAGCAATGATGTTTTGACGAACTGAAGAATAATATTCATTGAAAGCGATTTGACGCTGATAAATGCCGCCTTAAAATCCATTTGTTGAGGCACTCCATTTTGTGTACTTCTGAATTCATGGTCTTATCCGTCTTCCGTCACGATGCTTTTCTTGCCGTGGGAACTCCCTTACCAAATATTTTCTTCGCGAACTTATCCGCGAAAACAAACTAGCAATCTAGCAAGATTTGATTGAATATCCGAGTGGAGATGTCTAAATTTTTCATTTATTCGATTATCGATTAATCGTGAAGCCATTTTTAAATTTTGGATTCATTCGAATAATTGTTTTTCAGTATTCGATTAATCGAATATTTATTTCTCGTCATAATAATGAACAGATATTGATAATAAAAAAAGATTACGATGTCATAATTTTAAAAGTTACATTAAAAACTAAAATAAACATGGTGAAGAATAATGATTTTTCAATGAAATGGTATTTCAGTATATTCAATAATTATCCATTTCGTGATTTTTTTTTGCGGACGACTGAATGATGAGCACATCATGAAAATGATGCATATCATTCTTATTGCATCAATATACAATTTTTCTTGTTCAAAATTACCTGTTCTTCGAATGTTGTTGAATTTTTTTAATTCAATTTCAGATTTGTTCGAAAACTTATGCTTGGTCCCTATAACTACTAAAGGGTGTGTCACTTCAAATTGCATCACGGAAAAAACGCTGTAGAAATTTAATTTTTAGGAATTATATCTTCAGCTTTGGTTTTATAATCAGATAAGAGTGTATAGATCACGTTGGCCATGCTTCATTGTCAATTTTTCGTAAATTTGGAAAAATGTCGTCGAACGAAAAAGAGTGTCGTGAATTAATCTTGTACACTCATTTCGAGAATCCGGAGTTGTCACATCGGGACATCGGTAAGATGCTGGGAATCGTCCAATCCACGGTCAGCAGAGTACTAAAACGATACTTCGAGAACCTAACCATCGACCGGAAGGTGAAGAACGGTAAAAATGGATGCTCCGTCAGTGAAAAAGATCACAAGCGCGTAGTTAAGCAGTTTAGACGTGATCCGAGAAGTTCGGTCCGGGATGTCGCCAATAAGCTGAATTTGTCAAGTTCATTCGTCCAGCGGACCAAGCAGCGGGAGGGCCTGCGTACATACAAGGTTCAGAAGGCTCCTAACCGCGACGAAAGGCAAAACATGGTGGGGAAGACGCGAGCCCGGAAGCTGTACACCGAAATGCTGACGAAGCCGCATTGCCTGGTAATGGACGACGAAACCTACGTCAAAGCGGACTTTCGTCAGCTGCCGGGCCTGTTTTTCTTCTCTGCAGAGGACAAATTCAGCGTTCCGGAGGAGATTCGCAAGCAGAAACTATCCAAGTTTGCCAAAAAGTACATGGTGTGGCAAGCGATCTGCTCTTGCGGAAAGCGGAGCGCCCCCTTCGTGATGACCGGCACGGTAAACGGGCAGGTTTACCTTAAGGAGTGCCTACAGAAGCGCTTACTACCACTATTGAAGCAGCACGAGGGCCCGACCATCTTCTGGCCGGATCTCGCTTCGTGCCACTATTCAAAGGACGTGTTGGAGTGGTACGAAGCCAACGGGGTCACCTTCGTGCCAAAAGAAATGAACCCGCCCATCGCGCCGGAGCTTCGCCCAATAGAGAAATATTGGGCGATTATGAAGCAGGCCCTCCGGAAAAACCCAAAAGTTGTCAAATCGGAGGCGGACTTCAAGAGAAAATGGATTTCTGTTCAAAAAAACTACAACCTGACGTTGTACAGAACCTTATGGACGGGGTAAAGATGAAGGTGCGAGCATACGGGCTTGGGCTCGAAGTATGAATAAAAAGAAAATGCCAAAAGTTGTTTAATAGTTTTTATTTTACTGTCTAAAATTTTCAAAAGGATCGGTCTACAGGGCGAATTTCTACAGCGTTTTTTCCGTGATGCAATTTGATGTGACACACCCTTTAGTTCAAAAGTTCAAAAGTATATTTAAAGAATCATTGACCACTAGTGTGGTAGATTTTCCTTGGCACTCTGAATTCATGAAATATTACCACTTTAGTACCGAAACTTTAGCGCGAAACCACCTCCTTCAATTCCGCCTTTTACTCCTGCAGACGATGAATTCCTCTTTCAAGTGGGAATTATTTTTATGCTTCAACCGTAAATGGTTTAGCATATTTGATGTATTTCGACAAAACACTATAACGGCTAAACAAATTTTGCACTATACTATTTGCAATAAAAAAAATTCATTATTCGATACAAAATTACTCGATTAAAATTGCAGATATTCGATTATTTAAAATAAACGAACGATTGACCGACGTATCTATATCCGAGCGCTGGGAAGGCCGCTAGCGCTAAAATGAAGTGTCCCATTTCTAAATGATCTAAGCTGATTTGATCGATCAGTGATTGCTTGAGCTTAAGCTTGAGCTTGGGTAGACTGTACAATTCGTAGTTGCTCTCCGTGATTGACTTGAATCAACCAAATTGCACAAAGAACACACGCTTGGGACTAGCAAATCATTCTCGTTGTGCAATTTTCCGTGATTCGAGCTTTAAATGGTCAATAACGACGCCGGCCACGCCCTTACAGTCACCAGGGAAGGGAAGGAATGTTAGTATGATATTCGCCGCCCGAAGGCCAGAAAGGTCGCCTCTATAGCGTGGTTCCCTAGCGTTTATCATGGAGGGGGGATAATTGTTAGTGGGAAAAGGTAAGAATCAGGATTCACAGAGGTAAGTGATGTAATAATGTAAACTAGAACTATCTGATTTGGTCGATCAGTGATGATCTAAGCTGATTTGATCGATCAGTGATTGCTTGAGCTTAAGCTTGAGCTTGGGTAGACTGTACAATTCGTAGTTGCTCTCCGTGATTGACGTGAATCAACCAAATTGCACAAAGAACACACGCTTGGGACTAGCAAATCATTCTCGTTGTGCAATTTTCCGTGATTCGAGCTTTAAATGGTCAATAACGACGCCGGCCACGCCCTTACAGTCACCAGGGAAGGGAAGGAATGTTAGTATGATATTCGCCGCCCGAAGGCCAGAAAGGTCGCCTCTATAGCGTGGTTCCCTAGCGTTTATCATGGAGGGGGGATAATTGTTAGTGGGAAAAGGTAAGAATCAGGATTCACAGAGGTAAGTGATGTAATAATGTAAACTAGAACTATCTGATTTGGTCGATCAGTGATGATCTAAGCTGATTTGATCGATCAGTGATTGCTTGAGCTTAAGCTTGAGCTTGGGTAGACTGTACAATTCGTAGTTGCTCTCCGTGATTGACGTGAATCAACCAAATTGCACAAAGAACACACGCTTGGGACTAGCAAATCATTCTCGTTGTGCAATTTTCCGTGATTCGAGCTTTAAATGGTCAATAACGACGCCGGCCACGCCCTTACAGTCACCAGGGAAGGGAAGGAATGTTAGTATGATATTCGCCGCCCGAAGGCCAGAAAGGTCGCCTCTATAGCGTGGTTCCCTAGCGTTTATCATGGAGGGGGGATAATTGTTAGTGGGAAAAGGTAAGAATCAGGATTCACAGAGGTAAGTGATGTAATAATGTAAACTAGAACTATCTGATTTGGTCGATCAGTGATGATCTAAGCTGATTTGATCGATCAGTGATTGCTTGAGCTTAAGCTTGAGCTTGGGTAGACTGTACAATTCGTAGTTGCTCTCCGTGATTGACGTGAATCAACCAAATTGCACAAAGAACACACGCTTGGGACTAGCAAATCATTCTCGTTGTGCAATTTTCCGTGATTCGAGCTTTAAATGGTCAATAACGACGCCGGCCACGCCCTTACAGTCACCAGGGAAGGGAAGGAATGTTAGTATGATATTCGCCGCCCGAAGGCCAGAAAGGTCGCCTCTATAGCGTGGTTCCCTAGCGTTTATCATGGAGGGGGGATAATTGTTAGTGGGAAAAGGTAAGAATCAGGATTCACAGAGGTAAGTGATGTGATAATGTAAACTAGAACTATCTGATTTGGTCGATCAGTGATTGCGGCACAAAAAGTCTACCGTTGACTTTTTAACATTCCACTCAGCCCCTGATGCTAAAACGAAATTGGTATACTGTAGATTTCAATGGTTTTTGAGTTATAGATGTAGCCCTATGTCAAAAACCATAAAACAGCCTGACGAATACAAGCAGCAACACACCAAGTCGTCATGAGATGAGAACTGAAGAGCGAACGTCAAAATCAAAATAGAGGAATCAGAAATGAGCTTCCTAAATACTCACTCATAATATAAACGTCAGTTTTAAGTCAATTTTGATCGTGCCAATCTTTATTTACTTGTGGTATTTCACTAATAAAATATAATTATTCTTACAATGCTAAATGTAGGAATCAGAACTGACAGATTAACGCAATACTATAATTTCAACACGCGATTGGACCAAAGTCCTAGACACCTCTTTGAAAATTTTATGTTTGATAATGCATACAGATTATGAATACTAATTTCTGGATATTTTTCAGAGGCTCATGCTATCTATAATGGCGATGAAATCGATTTCATTATTAAATTGGTTGATATCATTGTATATGTAGGGCATGCGTTCAGCCGATAGGAAAAGGCACAGTCAATCCCAAAATTAAGTATACACCCCATGTTGGTTTGTTTTTTTTTGAGTTTTTCGGGGTTAAAAAGTAAATCATTAAAAGCGACTCATATTCATCGTAAAATTGACTCTTTTCACCCTCATGTAGGGACAAGGAAAAAAAATGAAAAGGATACTTTTCTACTTCATGTTGAAAGTGACGAACCAGCCAAATGAGTTGAAAATCACTATAATACAGATAAAAAAAAAAAAAAAAATACTTCATGTTGAAAAAACAAACAAAAAATCTTCAATTCAGACGTTGCAAAATAGAGTGTACAGTTCAAGTTTTTCTTGAAAAAATAAATTGAAATCAGTTCAGAAATGTTAACAGATAACAAAAATCAATCTCCTAGTATTTGGTATTGCAAGCGCCGAGGCGAGATTTTTGGTCACTGTAAGGCTAGGCACAAATTGAGAAGCGTATAGCGCTCGTAAGCGAACACGAGACTATCAACACGACTCATACGTGCCACAAACGTAGCGTGGTGGAGCGCATATTGAGTCGCAGTTTGGTGTAAATAACATGCCACTCGCATACAACGACTGGTTAACACAGAGTTGCGCGATATATTTATTTACTAACACAATCACCCGACCAGTACAGCCATACAGTGTCCCCCACCACGGCGCTATATGATTGTTCACCAACACAACTACCACAACCGGCATGACCAGCACGAGAAACTGTGGTTCAGCCACAGCGTCGCGCGAGTCGTGTCTCACGAGCGCTCCACCATCTCGCGTCATCTGGCCAATTTGCGCCGTTCCATCTGTTTTCATTAGCCACAAAGACAGGCGCTATATCGCGCTAAGTTACTCGCGCTATATGCGTCTCAATTTGCGCCTTGCCTCAGTTTGGTGTAAACAACGTGCCACTCGCATAAAATGTGTGATTCACACAGAGTTGTGTGATATATTTATTTACTAACACAACCTTCCGACCGGTACAACCATACAGTATCAGACTCACGGCGCTATATGATTGTTCGCCAACACAACCACCACAACCGGAATCAGCAGCACGAGAAACTGTGGCTCAGCCACAGCGTCGCGCGAGTCGTGTCTCACGAGCGCTCCACCATCTCGCGTCATCTGGCCAATTTGCGCCGTTCCATCTGTTTTCATTAGCCACAAAGACAGGCGCTATATCGCGCTAAGTTACGCGCGCTATACGCGTCTCAATTTGCGCCTAGCCTAAACGGAATGCTCTCGCAGATCTCCCTAATCGTCGTTTCGAGTTCTACTTTTGTCCCTGGATTTTTATATCTCAGACATTTCTCGATTCTCCATCATAGATGCTCAATAGTGTTCAAATCCAGTGATTGCGGAGGCGTTTTGAGTTAATTGGGACATTATAGAGTAGGCGCTCCCGCACGATGAGATCAGTTTGCTTCGGGTCATTATCCTGTTGGAAGTTGTAATCACGAAAGTTACCCAATTTCTGCACGGGACACTGAAGGTTACGTTTCAGGAAGATCAATTAAGCCATCTTGTCCATCGCCGAATCATTAAACACCATGATTCCAGTTTCAGAAGCCGCCATCGTATCATACATCATCTGACAGCCGCCGCCGTGTTTTACTGTGGGAACCAAATGCTGAATCTGGAGCACCATTCCTGTTTTCCTTCACACTATCTGTCTTCCATCCGATTCAAAGGGATTGGTTTCCGGCTCATCCGTATAAATTTTTTTTTTCCAAAACTCCTTAGGTCTGTTTACACATGCATTAGCAAACTGTCGTTTTTTTCATATTCACCTTTGAGATAAAATAATTTTCACGGTCAACACGACCTCTCAGATTGTTCCTGTATGCTGCTCTCCGGATAGTGTCTATGCAGACAGGTCTTCCAATGATGCCGGCTAAATCGGTGGTCAATTTAGAAATGTTTGTTTTAGGGTTCTTTCGAAATGTTCGCACAATTAGGGGAAAAGGGGGGGATTTGGACCACCTAAGCAAATCGCCTAATATTTGCAAACCAATACGGTCTGAACAAAAAATGTCACATTGTATAAATACTAAGCTACACTTGTTTCCTCTCAATCAATAATGTTTAATCATTATATGAAGCTTTAAACTACCAAATATATCATAAAATAAAATAGATGATTTTTGGGCATTAAAATTTGATGCGGGGTGATTTGGACCAGTGTGTGTTTCATCGAAAAAAAAAAATACTTATGTTTATGTAAAGTATTTTGGGATAATGTTACAATCAGTAACAATGTTTTGGGATCGATACCAGGTGTCTTGGTCCGATTCCAGACCAGAAAAGTTGGATTGACACCATCTCGAATTCTGCATGAATCTTTTCACTGTTGGTCGAGCATTTTCAAACACTTTTGATGCTTGGTCAAAGAAAATCCGTTCTCGATGGCCTGGTTGCTCTTTCAAGCTCCTCCTTCTTCCAACGTTGTCTGTTCATCCTCTTTTTGTAATCCAGCGGCATCTGGATTCAATTAGACCAAATAAAAGTCTCGAACCTGTAGGACCAATTCACCCCACAGAAACGTGTCCATGTCACCCCACACAACACGCAAAAATTAAAAAGCAATTAATTTCATTTATCAAACTTACAGTTTCGCTACATCAAATTGTTTCTATTCTGTAGGCGAACAGAACTTTACTGCACAATACATGAACAGTTTGTTTAATTAGCGGGAAAAACCTTAAAACCACTATCGGTAAACTCACATTTTTTGACGATCAAAGTGCTTGCTGTGTTCATGCTACCGTTTCCCTCTACTTGTAAGTTTTTTTACTTTAGGTACATACGGTTCAACAATAGAAGGAAATGACATTATAAAAAATCCATGTTTAGCCGTAATTTTTGAGATAAAGGGGTGGTCCAAATCACCCCATATGACCAAATCACCCCGTGTTACCCTACTCGTTCATCATCAGAAGACAGGATACGTTTGTGTCTTCTACTCGGGAGATTTTCCATGTTTCCTTCTTATTTCCACTTGTTTATGATTTTCTTTACTGTATAGTGGGTTCTTCCGACTATAGCTGATATTTCCTGCAATGTCTTTCCACGACAATTCGTACTTACATTCATTACTTACATACATTTCCATGCCAAAGTTTTCAGTCATGATAGTTCTCCGGTTCGCACTTGTATATATGTTACATTAAGTTAAACTGTGTATTTAACTTTTTTTTTATCTCTACCCCCAATTGTTTCGTTGCTTTCCAAAGCAGTGCTAGAAAATTTCATGAAACCAGATTGTCTGACGAATTTTTTAAAATAACACCGAGATTAAGTTTGAGGAACGACATTGCTTTATTGAAGATAATGTGTATGTAGATGTATACCCATAGTTATTAATGTAGGAATACGTTTCAGAGTGTAAAATAACTCAAGAGATTTTTTTTTAAATTAAACTACTAAATACTAAATATCATAAAATTTAGGAAAAATTCAACAAGTCTTCCACTGCTAATATGCTTTCCTCATTTGTTGGGTAGAGATTTATTCCAAAGCATGGATGATGAATTCAGTGAAAATTTGAATATTTATTTCTCTGCAATTGACTGTAGTGATGCTGTAGGTTTTTCGGTAAAAATATAAACGATCAAAAAGTCAGGCGAAACATTAGCATTTCCGCTTACGCGAGGATTTATACCATGCTTATTTATTCTTTTACATATCCGGACTTCGCCCCAAGGAAGATATACTCTGTTTCTGGTGGAATTTGGAATGGATTCTGTATTATGAGCTACTACCAAGCAACCTGTTTCTCACATGTATGGCTCGTAGCAGTTTTCGACGAGGAAGCAAACATGTTCTGGGAGGATAGAATATTGAAGCTGTGTGAACGATGACGAAAGATTGTGAAACAAATATAAAACGGAAATAAAATAAAATTAAATTATAATGCTTTGATTGAAAATGATGCTTTTGTTTTCCCAAAAATCGACATTAACTTTTCGGACAATCCAATATGAGCTATCCTGATTTTTATTTTCATTCTTCCTGATTTTTTAAAATTATAGTTGGCAACCCTGCTAATTTGTTCGAGAAATTTATGGTGTACCCTCAATTTTGCGATGCTTAGAATAGAGATTGTTTTCAATTTTTAGGAATAAACAATTAGCAGAAAACTTTTCGCGAAATTTTATTGCACGTACAGCTAGTTAAATGTGTGAGTAATTAATGTGCATCAAAAGAATCAATGTATTCAAACTATTTTATACCAAATATATGGAAATTATCGTCAAGAAGCATTTGTACACTCAATTTTGCGATTGACTGTATTTGTATCTGAAGTATCGTTTTCCTAATAAAAATATGTAAATTACAACACTTATACTAATTCATTTTTCATAACATACTTATCACCATGTAAAATGATGGTTTTCTAACATTTTTAGCATAGTAGGAATACTTGAAACCAGGAAACTTAATGAATAATGAAGGAAAATGGGAAAGTATTCCAGTCAATACTACGTAAAAGTAGGTAATTAGTAGACCATTTTACCATTTCAGTATCGTGGATTTATTTTTTAGAAAAACAAAAATGACTTTTGTCATTTTTGTTTTTCTAGTCAATATGACCCACTTTTGTCTCGATAATCAACTGACACTGCTTTGGCAAACTCTCTACGAGGTCCCGGAGGTGTTGGGGGTCCAGCTCGTTTCAAGTTCTCTTCAACACAGCAAAATAGTTGTTGCTATCCAAAATTGCCCATAAATTCTCAATAGGATTCAAGTCGGGGCTTTGGGGTGGCCACACCATTGGTTTGAACCGGGCCGGTCGGAAGAATGTTGCCGTTGTCTTCGCAATGTGCTCCGGATTCCTATCTTGCTGGAAGGTGTAGCACCATTTTGAGTGCGAGAACCTAGGTTTTTCCAGGTTCTCGCACAAAATGTTGATGTAACCATCGGCAGTCATAATATCGTTGACCTACGCTAAGTTTTTCACCCCAGCTCACGAGAAACAGCCCCACACCATGATGCTTCCACCACCGTGATTTATAGTCGGTTGTAGATGCCGGTCCTGGAGGCTTTCGTCGCTCTTTCGCTGCACTTGGAGTCACCTTTTTTTTATTAAACAGCTCGAACTTGGACTCGTTCGACCAAATCACGCGTTTCCCGAACTTCAGCGGCTTGTTGACATGGTCCCTCGCAAACTGAAGTAATTTTTTTGTTGGTGATGCTGATGATCGGTTGTAATTCTAAAGGGTCGATTAGAAGATCAATCAATGAACAGTTCAGCGATTGGACCCATGAACGCGCGCTTAGTAAGAAAACATGGATGTGATAAAGAAAAATAAATTTTGGGCGGGACGAAGTTTGCCAGGTCATATGATATACAGGAATTGGGGAGTAGAGCATTTTCTGTTATATTTCGGCTCATTTAATGTATGCCATAACATGTGCTAAAAATTAACTTTGGGATGCCATAACATGTGCTAAAAATTAACTTTGGGTGTAGCGTTGCCACAAAGCATTTCATTTTCGGCAGAAACCATGCCTTTCCGTGTCTTGAAACGTCAAATGGGCAAATCAAATCATCTGTCCCTCAACACTTTAAACTGTGTGTATGTATGGAAGCAGACATCTCTTTTTTTTTAAATTTTTTCATCTTTTTTGGGATTGCACCCAAAAAAAAAGTCCAAACGATGTTAACGGGGATCAAGGCCGGCTTGAATGCAAGGCTGTTTTACACGACCACGGTATCCGGCATAGCTAATGATGCTGTTGAGTAAATGCGTGATAATATTGCAGCTGATTATAAAATGAAGTTGAAAAGTGTTTTCCAAGAGTAAAAAGGAGAGCATAAAGAAGAGCTTTATTTATCTCGGTCTGGGCCGAGTATGTGGTAAAGTACGCGGAAAGCTTATGTGTCTCTTGTTTCGCTCGCTCGTATTAATCTTATATTGCTGTACCATATATATTAGGCTGTCAAAAAAGTCCTGCAGTATTTTTTTTTGAATTTTCATTTGTTCATAAAATTAGTTACAATCATCTGTTTTAAGTCAAATATGCGCCGTTTTGTTCGATGACTTGTTCCCAACGGAATGCCAACTTCATAATACTCCTGTTATAGGAGCTCGCTTCCTTATTGGAAAAAAACTCGGATAGCCTATTTTCACAGGCCTCTTTTGTGGCTAACTTCTGACTACCTAGCTCGTTCGCCATGGACAAAAACAGGTGGTAGTCACTTGATGCAAGGTCCGGACTATACGGCGGATGCAAAAGAACCTCCCATCCAAGCTCCCGGAGCTTCTGGCGCGTCACCAAAGAAGTGTGTGGCCTGGCGTTGTCCTGATGGAAGACAATGCGGCCTCTGTTTATCAAAGATGAGTGCTACCTTCAAGCGGTCCAGTTGTCGGCAGTACAGGTCCGAATTGAGCGTTTGGCCATAGGGAAGCTGCTCATAATAGATTATTCCTTGACAATCCCACCAAACACACAGCAGAACCTTCCTGGCCGTTAATGAGGGCTTGGCCACCGTCTGAGCCGCTTCAGCGGGCTTCGACCACGACCGTTTGCGCTTTACGTTGTCGTAAGTGACCCACTCTTCATCGCCAGTCATCATTCGCTTCAGAAACGGGTCGATTTTGTTGCGATTCAGCAGCGATTCACATGCATCGATACGGTCAAAGATGTTTTTTTGCGTCAACGTGTGTGGCACCCATACATCGAGCTTCTTTGTGAATCCAAGCTTCTTCAAATGGTTAATAACGGTTTGATGACTTATCCCCAGCTCTTGGCCGATGTTACGGCTGCTACTATGCCGGTCTCTCTCGGCTAATTCAGCGATTTTGTCGCAATTTTCGACGACAGGCCTTCCCGAGCGTGGCGCATCTTCGACGACCTCTACACCAGAACGAAAACGTTGAAACCATCGTTGTACGGTGGAAATGGAAACTGTATCGGGTCCATAAACTGCACAAATTTTATTGGCAGCTTGAGATGTATTTTTGCCTTTGTCATAGTAGTACTGTAAAATATGTCGGATTTTCTCTTTATTTTGCTCCATATTTGCGACACTATAACTCACGAACGACTTAACCAAACAAAACACTGTCATGGACTATATTATAGCGTAAATACCTTTCCAACAAGCTATATTATGACTCGATACAATGAATACAACTAGAACTACGCGCTTACAACGACACCTCGCGGAAATACCGCAGGACTTTTTTGACAGCCTAATATTATACAAATGCTTACCAGTATTTGAAAGTCATGACATTTTCTGTTATTTTCAAGCTCATTTAATGTAATAAATCGGGATGACAAAGCTACAAATCAATTCAGGGTGTATTTGGTCAATCTCAGTATAATGCTAACAGTACGAAATTCGCCACAAAATCCCTGAAGTCATACTTGTACATGACCCTATATTTTTCAATAGATTTCAAATAAGGTCTGAAAATTTTGTTGGCAGAATTTTTCGGTACTGTTTTTAGAAAAGGAGACAAATTGGCTCCTACACAAAAGTTATCCAGTGACGAAAACCAGATGAGATTTACCCCATCGGCGAACAATAACAAGTGAATTTTAAAATCGCGTGGGAATGCACGGGGCTCGCCTCCAATCAACTGTAGAATCGGCGGGGAAAGCGTGCCCTTTCACACAGCAATAAAGCACTTCATTAGCGTTTATATCTACAACGATTTCGTCGATGTCACGCTAATTTGTACCGCGCACCCAGATCGCCCTCTCTCTTCAACGCGTACCTGAAAAGCACCACCGGCAATCGTGTGGACAGTTATGTCGGAAACATAGTCGTGCGATAGCATCTGAATGCGATGATGCTCCTCAAATGGTTGGATGCGAGCATAGACGGCGCAAAACAAATTTGCTGGCGGGGCTCAAAGGTTCCAGCGAAGCGCAAAACAAAAAAACGAGCAAGATATTTACCGAACCTCATAAATAAATTTACACTTCAAGTTTGTGCGCAGTCATGTGCGCAATGGTAGAAAAATTCACGCCGCTGGCTGTGGAGGGATCTGCGAATGAATGGAACAATATGATCTTCCGTCGGTCGAATCTGGCAGATGGTCTGTGGAGGCTTCTAGCAAGATTGTGAGGTCATCATCCTTATGGGTTCGTGCGCGGGAGAAATGGCATAGGAAAGCGAAACATTAAAAAGAGCAAACGATCACAAACTACAATTCACAATCCCGTATGAGATGATGGTCGCCAATGAGATCACACAACACATGTTCGCAAATAATAATGATAAATTTCCAACATAAGCGATTGGATGAAGTTGTGAGTGGTTTAATGTTCTACCGTGATTACGGAGGTTTGATTGCTGAACTTATTCGTAACTATATTCTTTATTGCTAATAATCGGACGAACAGTTATGGTCAAGAGGGGCATCTTTTCCACACGCCAAACATGTCTCTTCTGTATCTTGCCAGCATTCGTCACAATACGCCAAGAAGCATTTCAGATTGGGACAATCGACGTAATGTTCGGAAGCCTTCGTCCCACAAACGCTGCACGATTTTTTGTTAATATACTTGAGCCAACCACAGCATTTTGGGAAATAGAACTCCACACGTTTCAAAAACTCAAGTCTTGCAGTATACTTGCGCTTGCGAATGTGTTCTTTCAATTGATTCGCCATAAACTTCAGTCGATCTTTGCGTCGTTTCAGCATTCGATTATAAAGAAATAATATCCGTTGTTTCTCACGCTTTGGATAGAACCAGGCGCACATTAGTCGTCTCAAGCGGTTTATGTAGGCCTCATTCAGTATGAGAATCGCAACACCGAACAAAATACCATAAATCCGTATCACTTCCCAATGCGTCAAACTTGACGGTTTCGGTAAACATTCTTCATTTGTTGTCAGCAGCTTTAATTTTTCGTGAATACTGAATCCCTCCACAGACCTTCGAACGATGGTGGCAATTATTCCCGTCCCTGTAACGGTTATATTGATGTCGTGGTACCCTTCTTGGGTGAAATCCACTCTAGAGTGTCTAGCAACGATATCTAAGGTTTCAGAGAAAAATCGATCCATCAAAATGAACATTGTAGCGAACAGAGCTTGAAGTGCCAATGCTACTAGATGAACAGCAATTTTCCTGCATTCCATCCGAGTACATTTGAGCGAATCCAGATCGACAACGTGAAGACGCTCTAATCGACGGAGCGGAAGTATTCTAAGCTTTCCAGCAGATGCTCTTCGCCTATCGATGTGGCGGAAATATTCCGTTATGTAGTGGTTCTCAAATTTCATCTTGTTCACAAAATCATTATGGAAGGTAGCTGCGCCGTAGATAATTGTCAGAAAATTGAAGGCGAATATTTTCCCCAATACGAACACTATCAAATCGAGCAAGGATTTCTTTTCTTCGAATTCTTGCACTATTTGCTTGCTGGTTTCTTTTGCGGTTCTAAAACGAGGATAAACTTTAAAAAAAATGATTTCGAAAGCTACACTCAAACACATCTAACAAATATCCACTGTGTTGCTCCATATCAACGAATTCGTAAGAGATTCCAACATCCCTCAAGCTCCCAACCAGCTCCTGTTCGGAGTGCCTCAGCCGGCTGTAATTCTTCCCAAAGTTCGCATCAATAACCTCATCAGGCGCACAAATCTCCTCTTTATCACCGAAAAGATTACCGACGCTACAAACAAAGTCTATTTTGAGCGTCCAACACAGCAAAGTGTTCACTAAAGCCGGCAGTTTTTCGTGGCATTGATCGTAGGCGTTTTGGAATGCGCTAATGCAACGATCAGCACTACTTTCCAGTAGATCATCGCAACGCTTCCTCCATTTTAGATCGTAATTCCGTTGGTATTCCTCAGGGCTTAATATATGCGATGAATCAGTTTCGTTCGCTCCTTCGACCTCGCGTCTGATCGGTTCTAAAATATCTACCATAGCCGCGAACTCGTCTTTAACCTGTTCAAGATTGTCCCGAGATCCGACCAGGGCGTTTTGAAACGGTTTCGTCATTAGATCGAACCGAACTTTGCTCAGATTGTAGGTCAACACGGTGGAACAAGTAAAAACACGAACCACTTCTCTCGCGTTCAAGCTCATGTTATTGATTGGACCGGTGAGAACGCAGCTCAGTACGATGGCCTTCAGCATGCGTCTACCCGCTTTTCCGAGGAATCCGGCGAGGCAGAGTGAACTTATGCAGCGCATTTGTTTGGAGAAAGCATGGCAGCAGCCTTGGGAACGTGGAGCAACATTAGGAAGTATCAATAGGAAATATTTCAACGATGAAAATTACCTAAGATTACTGAAAAAATGAGTCCTAGGAGAAAGCCCAATTCGAATGATAAGCCTATGTTGAGTAGAACAAACCTCCAGAATAGAACACCCAATAGTACACCGCAGAAATACAGAAGAATGCTTCTGACGATTATATTCGATCTCGGAAGATCCCAGTGTAGTATAGAATGGTAACACTTTGTGAAAATATGCAAAAAATAGATAGAAGCCATGTAAAAATATAACAATAAGATTCTCATCTCGGCTTTTTCTTTATACAGATTACGGTGGATTGCTGCGATTTGTTAAATGAAAATTTTTATGTTTATGAAGTACTCAAAGCAAGGAATGGCCGCATTTTACACAGTGCATGTGTCCTACTTCTTTTATTTTTGCCATATAATAACTGAAAATTGATTTTGGCTAAGTGATTACAGCTAGAACCTTCCTATCAATTTATCCAACCCCTACCAATTTCAATTTTTTTGGGTTTTCTGCTGAAATTCAGGTTAATTTGATGAGTTCCTCCATGATTTATCAATTTATGATTATTTATCACATTGCCATTGAAAATACGGCGTTTATACCTTTTTTTGAGATTTTATGTGATGAACTATGAAAAAGGGTAAAAAATTGCGCAAAAAAAGTTTATCCACCCCAAAAGGATACTACGATTTAAGTGTGTTTTACAGAGTTTTAGTGTGTATTCTGCAACTTTCTCGAATGTAAACATTGTGTCTAGCTGTCATTTAGTACTCTTGAAGTTTATGTGCTCAAAATTTCAGTTTCGTGTTCAAAGTTGGAAGTTATTTGTTGCACAATTCCCAAAAAAGCACAAGTCTTGATCAGCATCCGACAAATCTTTTTGATTATTTGATTATTTTTTGATTACAATTATATTTGATTATTAAACATCACAAAACTGACAAAAGCTTTAGACTTTTTAAAGCAAAAACTTCCAGCGTCTGCGAAAAGCTAAACTTGGAGCGCAGATATATGTTCCAACAAGACGGAGATCCGAAACACATCTCAAACCTCGTTTCGTAGTCGTCCAAGGAAAAGTGTATCAAGGTAATGGAGTGTCCAGCACTGTCTCCCGACCTTAAGGGGATAGTACACTATGAAAACCATACAAAATATGCGATTTTTTTTAACGAGAGAAGAAATTACTATGATTAATCTGATATCACAGTTTTTTAGGTATATATTACTTAACAAACAAACAGAAATTAGTGACGAAGTTCATGCCAAATCGACTGGCCGCTGGCAGCACCATCTCAGATAGTAGTGAAACGTTGTGGGTGTAAGGACATGGGTCATTTAAGCAACTTTGCATACTTGAAATATTCGAAAAACAATTAGACTACTTTTTGGAAAAAGCCAAGTCTTTTTCCTTAGTTTTTTACAAAAAAAATATAACCTAAAAACTATAATACCTACAAAATTCTTGTCAAAGGATGAAATGTAGGAAATTGTTTAAATTTTTACAAAAAAATATCAAAAATTTTTTGGTAAAAAATTTCGCTGACAAAAAAGTTATTTTAAAAATTAAAATGCATTTTTCTCAAAAACTTTTTTTTTTATTTCAAAAAAAAAATATTTATATATATATATATATATATATACATATATATTAGGCTGTCAAAAAAGTCCAGCGGTATTTCCGCGAGGTGTCGTTGTAAGCGCGTAGTTCTAGTTGTATTCATTGTATCGAGTCATACTATAGCTTGTTGGAAAGGTATTTTTGCGCGCTATAATATAGTCCTTGACAGTGTTTTGTTTGGTTAAGTCGTTCGTGAGTTATAGTGTCGCAAATATGGAGCAAAATAAAGAGAAAATCCGACATATTTTACAGTACTACTATGACAAAGGCAAAAATGCATCTCAAGCTGCCAATAAAATTTGTGCAGTTTATGGACCCGATACAGTTTCTATTTCCACCGCACAACGATGGTTTCAACGTTTTCGTTCTGGTGTAGAGGTCGTCGAAGATACGCTCCGGAAGGCCTGTCGTCGAAAATTGCGACAAAATCGCTGAATTAGCCGAGAGAGACCGGCATAGTAGCAGCCGTAACATCGGCCAAGAGCTGGGGATAAGTCATCAAACCGTTATTAACCATTTGAAGAATCTTGGATTCACAAAGAAGCTCGATGTATGGGTGCCACACACGTTGACGCAAAAAACATCTTTGACCGTATCGACGCATGCGAATCGCTGCTGAATCGCAACAAAATCGACCCTTTTCTGAAGCGGATGGTGACTGGCGATGAAGAGTGGGTCACTTACGACAACGTAAAGCGCAAACGGTCGTGGTCGAAGCCCGCTGAAGCGGCTCAGACGGTGGCCAAGCCCTCATTAACGGCCAGGAAGGTTCTGCTGTGTGTTTGGTGGGATTGTCAAGGAATAATCTATTATGAGCAGCTTCCCTATGGCCAAACGCTCAATTCGGACCTGTACTGCCGACAACTGGACCGCTTGAAGGTAGCACTCATCTTTGATAAACAGAGGCCGCATTGTCTTCCATCAGGACAACCCCAGGCCACACACTTCTTTGGTGACGCGCCAGAAACTCCGGGAGCTCGGATGGGAGGTTCTTTTGCATCCGCCGTATAGTCCGGACCTTGCACCAAGTGACTACCACCTGTTTTTGTCCATGGCGAACGAGCTAGGTAGTCAGAAGTTAGCCACAAAAGAGGCCTGTGAAAATAGGCTATCCGTTTTAGTTTTTTTTGCCAATAAGGATATATATATATATATATATATATATATATATATATATATATATATATATATATATATATATATATATATATATATATATATATATATAAATCGATATGACGATTTTCATTGACAACCTAAATCATACGTTTTGCTTTGTATTCGGAAGTGTCGATTTTTTTTCGGTATGACAGTAAATCTCAACGTTTCATGCGATTTTAAGACATTTGACATCGATTTTTTTTCCTGAAAACACCCGATTTCATTCACTCCCCCTCTTGGGCGATTGGGTTTCATTCAATTTGAAGAAATTTGGCATCAAACTTTTTTTTTTCGAAAACCCCGATTTCCTTTACTCCCCTTCCCCTTGAGTGATTTTTCAGTTTTCAAAAAACTCAAACTTTGATGGCTGTGCGACACTAGTAAATGAAGTCCGATTGAGCTGATATTTTGCATAGAGTAGTTTTTCGTGGGAATCAGTCAACATTTTTAATCAAGTTCCCTTTGAAAATTCGAAGGTCACTTTTTTTCCATTGGCTAGAGTGCACACAGAACAAAATATACCTGATTGTTACTAGTACTAGATAATGTAATATTGGGTTGGGGAAGAAGAAGTGTCGTAAATTATCAATATATGGCAACACTTAAACATCTTAAACATCTTTGATGACCCACCAGAAGCTACGAGAGCTCGGATGGGATGTCCTATTGCACCCACCGTATAGTCCGGACCTGGCTTCAAGTGATTATCATCTCTTCCGGTTCATGCAAAACGCTCTTGGTGATACTAAGTTGGCCTTAAAAGAGGCTTGCGAAAACTGTCTGTCTGAGTTTTTTGCAAATAAGGAAGGGGGTTTTATAAAGGGGGGGATAATGAAGTTGCCTTCTAAATGACAACAAGTTTGCGAACAAAACGGCGCATATTTTACTTAAATTGGATAATTTTAAGTATATTAAATAAAGCTTCAAATTTCGATCAGAAATACGACATTTCGTTTTCCCCAACCCTATACAACATTGACTTCAAATTCTATGCGAGATATTAAAGTTAGTTTGATAGAAGTTGGACAAAGTGTATGTTTGGTTCGTTAACTAATTCGTCAAGAATTGGTAATGAAAATTGTGATTTTCGGACGATTTTCGAAACAATTTATAAATCAAAAGGATACCATACCATCTGCTTTCCACATAGTACTTCGATTACGTGAGATTGTGAGCTCCACACTTACCTACAATGAAAGGAAAACAAAGAAAAAGCCATCGTTAGAAACTTATAATAATAAGTTCAAGAACACTGATAAATGTACGCAACAATTATCGTTTTTCAGCTCGTTTATGCCCTTCGGGGTTCAATTGAATGTGAAGATTTCTCCTGCAATTACAGCAGATACAGACGCAAACACGACGGCAGAAAAAAAAATCTCGTCTCGAATGCCTCGCGCAACCATGCATGGAATCTTGACTGTTGTGCTCTCTGTCCGTGAAACACCGGCCGGTAGGCCGGCAAGAACACAGAACGATAAGAACCATTCCAATTGGCCCTGATGCAGAGCATACCTACCCACCATTGCAAATCCCGCGGCTTAAACGCTCGTCGAAACCCATGCTAGCAGGCTAGAATTTCAAAGAGGTTCTAATTACTAGAATTTATCGACTGTGAATAATGAAAACGAAAAGCATCGGAGTGCGAAAATAATACGAAAACAAAACTATTTAAAGGGTGTGTCACATCAAATTGCATCACGGAAAAAACGCTGTAGAAATTCGCCCAGTAGACCGATCCTTTTGAAAATTTTAGACAGTAAAATAAAAACTATTAAACAACTTTTGGCATTTTCTTTTTATTCATACTTCGAGCCCAAGCCCGTATGCTCGCACCTTCCTCTTTACCCCGTCCATAAGGTTCTGTACAACGTCAGGTTGTAGTTCTTTTTGAACAGAAATCCATTTTCTCTTGAAGTCCGCCTCCGATTTGACAACTTTTGGGTTCTTCCGGAGGCCCTGCTTCATAATCGCCCAATATTTCTCTATTGGGCGAAGCTCCGGCGCGTTGGGCGGGTTCATTTCCTTTGGCACGAAGGTCACCCCGTTGGCTTCGTACCACTCCAACACGTCCTTTGAATAGTGGCACGAAGCGAGATCCGGCCAGAAGATGGTCGGGCCCTCGTGCTGCTTCAATAGTGGTAGTAAACGCTTCTGTAGGCACTCCTTAAGGTAAACCTGCCCGTTTACCGTGCCGGTCATCACGAAGGGGGCGCTCCGCTTTCCGCAAGAGCAGATCGCTTGCCACACCATGTACTTTTTGGCAAACCTGGATAGTTTCTGCTTGCGAATCTCCTCCGGAACGCTGAATTTGTCTTCTGCGGAGAAGAACAACAGGCCCGGCAGCTGACGAAAGTCCGCTTTGACGTAGGTTTCGTCGTCCATTACCAGGCAATGCAGCTTCGTCAGCATTTCGGTGTACAGGTTCCGGGCTCGCGTCTTCCCCATCATGTTTTGCCTTTCGTCGCGGTTAGGAGCCTTCTGAACCTTGTATGTACGCAGGCCCTCCCGCTGCTTGGTCCGTTGGACGAATGAACTTGACAAATTCAGCTTATTGGCGACATCCCGGACCGAACTTCTCGGATCACGTCTAAACTGCTTAACTACGCGCTTGTGATCTTTTTCACTGACGGAGCATCCATTTTTACCGTTCTTCACCTTCCGGTCGATGGTTAGGTTCTCGAAGTATCGATTTAGTACTCTGCTGACCGTGGATTGGACGATTCCCAGCATTTTACCGATGTCCCGATGTGACAACTCCGGATTCTCGAAATGAGTGCGCAGGATTAATTCACGACGCTCTTTTTCGTTCGACGACATTTTTCCAAATTTACGAAAAATTGACAGTGAAGCATGGCCAACGTGATCTATACACTCTTATCTGATTATAAGCGAAAGCTGAAGATATAATTCCTAAAAATTAAATTCCTACAGCGTTTTTTCCGTGATGCAATTTGATGTGACACACCCTTTAAGTGCCCTGGAAAAAAAACTGCGGCACTGTTTGCGCAATGCTATCTTAATTCTGTGGTGTATCACTTCAACCGGGTCCGGAATTGCGATGGCATAAGCATGGAACCGCAAACTTTAATCTCCATTAGGCCGAATCAGTGTATGCGTTCAACATAAACTATTACTCCCAAGAATTTGAGGGAAAATGTACTCGTGTTAGAGATGATTCAAGGTTCTACTGTATGATTAAAGATTTCCATACGCCTTGCATGGTCAAAAATGTTGATTTTGACCTACTAAGCCAAAAATCACCTAGGTGTTGCCCCCACGAGACAGAGAGAGAGAGCATTGGTTGCATACTGTTTTGCAAAATCATATGCTTGCTGGTTAACTAGGTCTACACGAAAAATGGGTTAGCGAAGTAGTTCGACCGACTAACCCGGACGGACGGACCCAGTATAGAGAGGCCTACAAGTTGAATTCGATTCTTCCACCTGTCTTGCACGTCGTTGGGAACGGCCATCATTATTGTCAATTAATCCTCTGCTTCCATTATCCGTGGATATTGGGATGTGTTGATCGAAAATATATAGGTATAAACACTGAAACGATCGAGGCGAAGAACAACCGAAATTTGCCTGTTTGCTTTAATTATGTAATTTCAATAGCACACCAGCCAGCCAGCCAGCCAAGATAAATGCTCCCCCCGTTGGTCTTCGTGGTGTTCAGATTGTTATGGGCAGATTATGTGGTGTTTGTATACGGGGCGAGTGAGCATAAAAAATAGGTGAACGACGTGGATCGAGTTTTTAGTCCATATGCCAGAGCGTAACGCGTGAGGTGGGGTTTTGATTGGACATCTTCGGCCCGGGAGAAATGAAGAACAAATGCTCGCATCACATGGCAAATCACACATGGGATCAGCTGTAACCATCGGAGTAGAGTGATATGGAAAAGGGGGGGGAGAGAGGGTTTTACAAATGGACTGTTATTTCCAGTGGTTCGTTACTACATATGAAGCGTAGCGTGAGAGTCGCCCATGTCGTGACTGGTGCCTTCACTATCAACAATCAGACGGAAATTTATGTGCTGTGAGGACAACTGGTACAACGTGTGTGTACTCCAAACGATTCTGTGAGTTACATTTCACTTGCTTGTGTTGGCCAATATCGATTAAGTTACACGAGCAGAATTATAATTTGTTTACGGATAGAATTGCAGTTCGTTTTTTACTAACTCCGAAACAAGGATCGCTAAGTTTAAGCAACGAAGTAGATTCTTGATAAGCTAGCTGGGAACATTGTTGCAATTCTAACGAGATTCCGTCGGGTGTCTAGTTTATTTCGGGTGTCTAGTTTATTTCATACTAATACATTTCATAGACATGTGTGAACAATTAGTATTTTCGCTATCTTAACACCAGGCAAAAAATGTAGGAACCTTTTCGCATGTAACGTTCAACCAGGGTTGGAAATACATTTTGGAAAATCACTACTTTGGGAGTAAAATGCTGTCTTATCACCTTCAACTTCATAATAAATAGGCTATAATTTGATGGCATTCGTTCGACCGTCTCTCGACATCGGTTCTTGTCGCTGCTTTTCGATTAACTCCTTGATAAGTGCACTTAAACACCCTGAACCAAAGAGTTCGTTTTCTGTAACTAAGTTATTGTTGTTGTGCAACGATTATTTCTAGCGGTTGTTTGTATTAGCGTCTCAGCAGTGGTTGTTCGGAAAAATATTCGAAATGATTTGTTGTGTTATATTTTAGGCTTCCGTAATCCTCTCTTCGTCAAATAAGTGTATCGGTCGCTATGCCGAAACCTTCGTTCAGAGACTCGGTCGGCAAGCTCATCAGAAAGCAGATATGAATTCGATATTTTCTGCTTGTTCCAGCATGAACTGAAGCGCACTATCTGCATAATATAATCGAACAATAAACACTCGTACGTCAAGTTGTTCAGAAGCAGCTATTACCGGCTCCACTGCATCAATCGTTTTTATTTATTTCCTGTGATTCATCCAAATAAAATTTATCAACGGTATTCTTAGCGGCTTTTGAACAGTATCACTCGGTTTATGGAGTCGTTTAACCTTCACTACTGGCGATTTCCATATCGCTTTACCATCCAAGATAATCAGGATTTAGCTTTCAAGCTAAGCATTGACACCCTTCAAATGTATAGACAGTAATCCGAAAAGATCAGTTCCTTTGAAAACTTTTGAATTTGAAGTCAGCAAGTCTTAGTGAGGTTTCGATGGGAACAATGTTGCGGGAGAGAATTTTTCGGTTCGCGATGCGACGGAAATCGAAAATCGTAAATCGATTAATGCTTTTGATGGTCAACGGCATCAAAGGTTTTGTCTTCGCCCAGATAGTTTCTGAGCAGAGTTCCAGGGTAATGAGTGTAGAGTAGACTGGTTACCCGATGTTCTAGTAGAGATGAGATCGAATGTAGTCAAGTTGATCTATAATGATCTAAGGTTGATTTGCGACTGAACGTTCTGACCTTTTGACTTTCTTTGTTTTAAAGAGGCTTTAAACTTTTCGGTTCATTCGCCTCTAAGCTGAAAGTTCTGAACATTTTGTGCCCTATTTATTCGATTGGTCCCATAGTCATTCGAATAGCGAATTCTTTATTTGGATTACGTCTGGAATATTCGCTATAACACAATTGCTCTTTGTATAGCGAATCCGTTTCCATCCGTTCCTATCTATTGATAATTTGCATGTTATTGTTTATGTGTAGTGATTGTTTGTTTTGTGCTGTAGTAAGTATTATCAATGGTACATCTAATCAATTTTCTTTCCAGATAATTGTTTCTGGTAATCGAGGTAAGTGAGAATAAATCCTTTTTATCTCTATCTGTATTAATTATTCTCCTTTTCCAGGTTTGGATTTAGGCTGATTCTAAAGTGTTTCTAGTGTGTTTAGTGTAATTGTTTTGTTTAAATTCTAGTGAGTTAAATAAAGTGTTTTTCTTAAGAATGGATTTGTGTTGTGTTTAAATTCATATCTGTCCGGGCCGAAACAGGTCTGATGCTTTTCAGGCCTTCTACTACTTATCCACTACTAACCCCAATGTATCGAGGTTTTCTGTTTCAACTAACCCCAGTTGAATTTTGAACAACGTTTTGCTCGACGTCATCGGTCTCGAAGAAGTCTCACTTCCGTACTCTTTTAATTGCTTATATTGGGTGTGCAACTTAATTCGTTCCGTTTTTTTTGCATGGAAAACACATTTATTTGAATAATAAATTAACCCCTATCGTACCAAGCATTCGGAAAATCGAACAACAACTTTCACCATTTCTCATGTCTTTGGAAAGCACCATAAGGTAATGTTTTTGCACCAAATGATTTATTAGCTATCACCTACGATCAAGTTTATTTAATTTTGTATAACTTTACTGGGCAATAACATTAATTTAACACATACGTCGCCCAAATCGACTTTTCTGAGCTTCTGGTGGGTGGAGCCCAACTTACGGATAAATTATAAAATGAAGATCAAACTTAGTTTGTAGACAACTTTTACATGATCTAGCAAAATTTTTTTTTAATTTGAAGATGAATTGACTACAATAACACATGCCAAAGTCATATTATAGCTCGACGGTGCCAGTTGTTGTGTGGTTAGCGTAACAGCCTCACAATCCGATCGGCCTGGGTTCAATCCCAGCTGGCGTCGTTGGGATTTTCTGAGGCGAAAAATCTCTGGTTACGTCTTCATTCGGAAGGGAAGTAAAAGAAGTTGGCCCAGCTCATGAGTTGTTGAGTCTGATAGGTAGGAACAGGTGGAGTCGCCTCCCTGATGTCGGTGATTGGCACTAAAGTGGCGAAAATATGCCGACGTAAAGCAAGCGAAGATAAAAAAAAGGTCATATTATATGGGTTTCGCAAAAAACTGCAG
Source organism: Toxorhynchites rutilus septentrionalis (assembly GCF_029784135.1). Taxonomy (NCBI): domain Eukaryota; kingdom Metazoa; phylum Arthropoda; class Insecta; order Diptera; family Culicidae; genus Toxorhynchites; species Toxorhynchites rutilus. The sequence goes on from NC_073745.1 coordinate 207,891,041, forward strand.
TACAAACCATCCGCACTATAAATTAATAAAAAGTATAGTATAAACATTATAATTACATGGTTATAATTTTATTATTTTTCTACATTTCCTATAGTTACACTTAGATACTTATTCTGTCAAATTATTTCTAAAAATCCTATTCAATTTGAACGAGGGAAGTGTCACCCATATCTGGGTGACGGGGCGACGAATGTGTTAAAGCGAGTATGTGCGAAAAGTGCAAAATCTAGCATGTAATTTGCCTGCTGTTAACGAGAGAAGACTCTTTAGGTCGTACAGCCTTTCGTCATAAAACTATTAAAACCGAGAGGACACTTCAAGAGCAGGAACACCAAAATAGGACAAAAGTCCACAAATTGGCAACTGCACACGATTCTTTCCAACCCGAATGTCACGACTCAAAGGCTTCTGTGCTGGTTGCTTTGTCCGTTGTCGGCAAATTAAATGAAGAGAAAACCCTAAAATATTCCCCTGGAAGGTAATTATACTAGCTTACTTGCAAAAAAAATCCACCCCCTTGCGAGCGGCCTTCCGGCAGTTAACCGAAACATTCGCTATGGCGGGCGAAAACATGCATGTAGGCATGTTTTTGAGTTCTTTCTTCGTTTTATTTATCAATTCCTTCTCAGTTTTCGGGACAAAATTGTTGGAGTAGATCTTACGCTTCAGGTGCCTAGAAATTCTCAATGGGACGCAGCTGGGAGACGTTGGGCGGGTTCGCCAACTTGGGTACCATATCGATATTCGCTGATTGTCAGCCAGATCAGCACCTTCTTGGGGAACTTTGTGTGTGTAATAAACTTCACTTCGGAGCTCACTTCCTGCGTGGGGGAAGCAAAATACGAAGTGCCCTGCCAATCGTTGTCATCCAGCCACCTCGTCGTCCATCGCCACCGCCACGTCACGATTCGCCTGGAAAATCGACAGCCACTGCCACTGCGTCATTGCCTGAAACTCCGAGACCAATGTACGGGACTTCCGCTTCCTGACATGTATGTCCATGTTCCCTAGGTACTTTTTCAATGGTTGGCCAGTTGCACCGATCTCCCGGCCAAACGCCCGTAGCTATGTAGCCACTTTTCTCTCGATCTTCCTCTTCCGCATCCTTTTGATCTTCTTGTCGCTCAGGGTCGTCGGCAAGTCCGGAACCGGGCTTGCTTTCGATGCTCTCATTGTAGTCCAATAGAGCCAAGATGTTGTAGATGCCGGAATGGGCGTATCCGGCGTCCACAAAGTGCCGCACGATGTCCGTTTTCGACACGGCGGGGTACCGTTCTTTGAACGCGCACACTTCTGAACGGAGTAGCTTCACTGTTTTCGCCATCACGGTTAGAGTGCGACTGTCAATTTTTTTCTGCTGACTCATGGATTACTATGATTGATGCTGCATGGGTAATTTCGTCAGTGCGTATGAAAGTAAAGCCATGAAAAAGCATTTTTTGTTCATTTTTTTTAATGCAGACGTTATTGGCGTTGCTTCGGGAATTCCAACCCAACACGTGGGTCAGGAGTTGGTGGTTGATGACGTAGTGATGTTGCGGTGCGCCGAGCACAGACCGGGAATTGTAATTCTGGTCAGCCTTAATCCTGTAGATTTAAGACCTAACAAAAAAACAGTCGAACGGTTTTTTCCAATAAACTATCACTACACACAATTACCGAAAACGATTTATATCAACTAATATTTCTGGTAATTGTACGAGAACAAATAGAAAGAACGAACATTTGGGAAAACCTATTTCACAGCACAAACCTTACATTCAAAAGCACACCGTTTTATTTGGACTGCTACCCTCCAAAACCATTTATAAACTCGTAGCATGACTGCTACAGGTTTTGGATCGTCCCAAGTACTATGCGATTTCGTGTTGGATGCTGCCTGCCTTGGACATATTGCGGGTGACTGTCCGCTGTGTTTCCGTGCAATTATGCGCGCGATTAATTTTTTGTGGACTGCAACTAGAATTCGGGAACTAGAATCTCACATACTTCTTGTTCACATGATAAATAATTACCAAGATCCGAAAAACACGAAATTCCACCGAGAAACAATCAATTTCTTTTAAAAAATGGTCGGAACATCACTCGAAACTTCCGAAGCGGGGAACTGGTCCTAAATTTTGTCGCGTCATTTTAGTTGTTAGGTATGCTTAAAACGCATTTTTTTAATAATGAATGACTATTGTTTTAACTACATATGTTTTAAATTTCTTCGAAAAATACAAATAAATTATTATAAATGGATTTAAGCACTGGATTGGATTATTTTTTCTCAAAGTTTTGTCACTTTTGTTTTTTGTTTGCGCAGTGATCTTAATGTTTTGTCCGATACTGTATCAGCGAAAACGTATTTATAATAAAGGTTAAATTAGGAAACCAAAATACTCATTCTCAGTTATTAAATGTGTCCATACATTGCGGTCTATAGTGTCAACCTCTCATGATAAACTGTCAAATTATTGCGAAATTTTGTTCAGAAGAAGCAAATAAAATCAAATCTAAGTTACAATAGTTTTTTTTGCATAGATCAAATAATGACATGAACTAAGAGTCAATGTTGTATTTTGTATTAAAGTAGATAAACATAACAAAATTTCATATTGACAGTAATTTTATCAAAAAAAAAAAACTATAGACAGTGAAAGTGTGAATGACGATAAACATACATTTCCTTCATCTAATCTGATACATGAGCAAAACGTCAAGCGACCTCAAGAGTTAATATTGAACCGTGACATTTTTATCCAACGATCACATTGATGTTTTTTCTGAACAATTCCTCTATAATTTATTTGGGACAGGGCGTGGATTTGATGACTGCATTAACACTTAAATGAATTTTTCAAATGTTTATCTTTCTATTAAAATCGAGGCCGGAATACTTTCGGATTCCAGCAGGACCAGATATTATCTATTTGTATGCTATCGCCCCAATAGTGATAATAATATAGGAGGAATCTTCCGTACCGATCGGCGAGCACGAATTGCTTGCAGCAGTGTGACTCAATCGTAGATGGTCCCGTGTTCCACTGTCCAGAAGTCCGATTTTGGGTTCATGGTGAATCACAAAGGTCAGACAATTAGGGCTCTTATAATACAAATTGTTTTATCTAACGGCGAAACGCGCCGATCGTATCTCAATTTTAAGGTAACTAATTGAAGGTTGACCGGGTCCGAGTCGAAGCGAGCTTCTCCATGCCAACCACCCATCGCGGTGGGCTCGCGAATTTCATGACCTCTCACTGGTGGCGGTCATAATGTGGCTGAACAAATCGGTCCGGCGAAATACTACCGTTTCAGCCCCCTCCTCATATGGTCAACGCTAGCTGTCAGACCTCGCAATGAAGCAAATAACAAAACAGCGAACGAAAACAACTGCAATATCTCGAGGGTGGCCGCAAACGATCTTGAAACAAACGGAACATAATTATAGACCAATGTGGCCAGTGATGTTTGCTGTAATTTTATTTTGAGGACTGACATCATCCGAATTTGACGCTCGCAGAATTGTACGTTTGCGCGTTTATCAGTGTATGATTTTGGTTTGACGTGGGACTACGTCTAACCGGAGTATATGGGGGGTAAAATGAAAACCTAAACACAGAACCTGCAGGAAAACATGAAATATTCCGAATGCTTATAACTCGAACATTTCTTACTGGATCGGAAAGACGTTTCCATTAATTGATAGGGAATATTTCTACGCTTTTATCGCAATTGATAAAATATAATTTTTCATCAGATAAACAATTGAATAACTGTAAAATGTTATGCGTTATCTTAACACTCTATCTGCCTCATTTTGATTGGCCCGATCTACAGTTTCCCTAACACAGTCATCAAAACCAATTAGCCTTGGGGAAATCGGCATTGAAAATACATGAATGTATGGGAACTTTTGTTCTCACCAAAATGTGTTCCCTAACACAGACTTCAAATCCATGGAGCGTGGGGAAATCGGCATTGCAAATACATGAAAGTCGGGGGTATTTTTGTTCCGACTGAAATGTGTTTCCCCAACACAGACTTCAGACCGAGGTGTCTGAGGAAATGTGCATTGCAAATTCATGCAAGTAGGGGACATTTTTGTTCCGACTGAAATGTGTTTGCCTAACACTCTGCAAATAAATGCCAATTTCGAGTACATTTGTACTCGCTTGCCTTTGTGCAAACTAGAATATGTTTCCTAAACACGGTCTCCTAAACTTAGGATCCTGGGAAAATCGTACAGACACTAGAGACGAATGAACTTTCAAGTTTAAAGCAACTACAGTATAAAAAGTAGAAGTTGAAGTTGTTGATTCATGCAAGCCGCATTTTTTTGCACTCCGTGTTTTCCTAACACGGTTTACAAAAGCAGGTACGAACACAACACTTTGGCTCAGTTATTCATTGTTACATTGAAGGATATGTTTTCATATCTTGTACTCACTGAATTTCTACGCATACCATTTGATGATTGGGCAAAATGTTGTTAACCATTTGCTGCGATAACGCCTTTTCATTAAGCAATATGCGTTCGACTTACATGTCAAAATCGAAACTGAGTGCCTGAAGTTCAACAAATCAAGCAAATTATCGTTCCGAGAAGTACGTACACTTGAGAGAGAGCAAACTTCAGAAGGAAACGTAAAATAGAATAATCGTTTGATAATTCTTCCGTTCACATATTTCGTCTTATTCATCATACCAAAAGTAAAAGGACTGTCATTAAATTTACTTGTAACGAAGAACATTAACTATCACAAATGCATGAATTGACCCTACATGGCATCATACAATCTTTTTACTCGCAAAGCAAATATATTGAATTCAATTGAATTCGGGGATTGTTTCATTCCATCAAAAATTTAATCAATACAAACGAATGATTGCTAAGCTAAGGAAGTCCCACGTCAACCTTGTGGTTATATCATATATATAACCCACCCATTTTTTTTTTCATTTGCTAGACATGAGTTTCCATACAAACTAGGAATGTTCTTTTTATCGGGATACTTATTTGTTGTAGTGATAGTATATTTAAGTCACGTTTATTGAAAGGACGTGCGTCACAATCACACACACACACACACACACACAGTGCACGTCTCGACCGGTAAACGGATACTGCCGCGGAGAACAGCAAAAGGCCTGCCTGACAACGCCTGATCGTGGCCTGGATGGAGGAACACCGCGAACATTTCGAAGGAACGAGCATCAAGGATGAAGCCACGATCAAAATGGTGAATACCCCTCGAGAGTAGCTGTGACGGGGCGCGCGTCAAGTTGGAGGGCGCTTCCTAATCGGTTCACGTCTCGACAGGTGAGAAACCCCGCGAGGGTGGCTGTGACGGGTTGCGCGTCAAGTTGGAGGGCAATTCCTAATCGGTTCACGTCTCGACGGGTAAATTCAAAATGTCTGCGAAGAGGACATCAGCGCAGTGGAATTAATAACGAATGGAAAGGAAAAAATATTGAGAAAAAGGGAAGGACAACGCTTGTTAGCGTTGAAAACTCGAGAAGTGCATGAGCACAGCCGCCCCCTGAAGTAGTCGCCTAGATGTGGTCCCAGGGGGAATAAGGCAACGAGTAGAGGGCTTGGTTTTTGTGGGTGCGATCCCCACTCGACGTCTGGGTTAACCCTTCCCAGGTAAGGCTGGTAGAGCGTCCCTCATCTCTTTAAAAAAAAAAAAAAAAAAAAAGGTTCTCAAATGGGGATCAACATAGGGTAGGAGCCTACCTGTTGGTCTCAAATGTTCCTATCTCACGCCTCCACGAAGATCATATGACGACATTTTTAGATCGGGCGTGAACTGGAAACACACACCTGGTCTTGGCTCCGAGAACGGGTGTCGAAAGTGGCTAAGTGAGGGGGTGCGAGCGAGTCAGAGCGCTATATCTCTCCCGGGGAAGGCCTCCCGGGTCATGGAGGCCTTGCCAACCCGCTGTCTCCCGGGCAAAGGAGATACACCCAGACAATGGAGCTACGTTCACGAAGAGTAATTAGAATGCGATCACCCGAGGAGGGTCCCCGAACTGGAGCTGGTCCTGGAACGGGCGTAAGAGCGAGCGGCCAGCGGCTGGAGGGCGATGTGCAAGAGCGGGCCACCAGCCGGGTTCAACCCGAAGAGCTACCGCCACACGGAAACAGCAGCCATCGACATCACCCAAGAAACGCTGCGCCTACGAGACGTGTTGCGACTGTCAGACGACAGTCGTCCACACTTGTGGGTACCACTAGGCGACGGATCATGTGGACACACGAAATGAATGAATTCGTGATCCGCGCCTATTACATCTGCACTGCTTTGGAGACGGACATGAGCGGTCGCCCTCGAATACTAACAATGTTCGAGGAAGCGTATCCAGAGTTCGTCGGGAGGCTTGATCAGAACGCGATGAACGCGAGGCGTAGAGCGATAGTACGCAACAACATGCTCTCCCAAACGCAAATCGACGAGATCAAGCAGCAGGTGCAGAGAGAAATAAGCTCCAGGAACAACAGAGCAAGCGATGTGTCGAGACGAAGTTCAGTACGGCTGAGCAATTCATTCGCGAGTGGGGCACGCGAATCAGCACCAGTGGAGGCCACAGTACTACAACCCCCTGAGCCGGAAGACCCACAGCCAGATCAACAACTACTACGCGATCTGGTCTTCCACTACGACGAGGCGATCTCACAGTTCCGCGACACAGACCCATTGTCGCGCCCCAGGATCCCGAAGTTGCAGCATTCCCGCAGGCTGACAAGTGCAGTAAAGCTCATGAACGAGCACGTTCTTCCGCTGCACTTGGTTGATGATGAGAACATGGAGGAGCTGCAACTGAAAGTTTACTGTGCTGCTGTGGCGACCGCCAAAAGTTTAGGATACCGTATTAGGCCAAGAGGCGAACTGCTCCAACATCTCCGTGAAAGGCGTGAGCCTCCATGGCGAAGGAGATTGGAGCAACGGATCCTAAACAAGCGCGCCTCAATTGGAAGACTGATGGCGTACAAAAGAGGCAGCAGATCGGCGAAATTATGTCGCCAAGTTGCTGTGATCGTGCGGCCTACTGAACTTCGCCAGCTGGGAGCTCACCAGCTGACGGAAAAACTCGACACACTGGTACAGCAATTGAGCGTCCTAACTAAACGGCTGAAACGTTACTCTGACTCTGCAAAGCGCCAGGAACAAAATCGGATGTTCAGAGATAACGAAAAAGCGTTCTACGACCACATTAGCGACGAGAAGCCCGACTACCGCGAAGGTTTGCCAGATATTAGCGATGTGACGAACTTCTGGGCTGGTATTTGGGAGACCCCAGTACAACATCGCGACGGGCAAATGTGGTTAAGACGGGAGGAGGAGAGTTGTGGTGAAATTGGAGAGATGCCAGGTATCATCGACGAAGAGAACGATGTCCGCGAAGCCTCGCGGTACCTGAGGAACTGGGCAGCACCGGGCCCCGATGGTGTTCAGAACTTCTGGCACAAGAAGCTGACCGTCGCACATCAAAAGATAGCTGAGTGCTTCAACAAGGTGCTACGTGACCCACACAACCTCCCTGAATTCGCCACCCGTGGCGTCACATTCCTCCTCCCGAAAGACAGCAAAGAAAGAAAGACAGCATTGAACCCATCAAAGTACAGGCCGATAACGTGCCTATCGAGTCTGTACAAGATATTAAGCAGCATCATAACCGCCAAAGTTTCTGCCCACTGCGAACAACACCATATCATCGCAGAAGAGCAGAAAGGATGCAGAAAAAATACGCATGGCTGCAAAGACCAGGCCATCATCGACGCAACCATAGTCGGCCAGGCGGTTTATAATCAGCGGAACCTAAGCATGGCCTATATCGATTACAGGAAGGCTTATGACTCCATACCTCACTCGTTTCTCGTCCGGGTATTGGAGCTCTACAAAATTGATCCCGTCGTCGTTAGGTTCCTGCAGCATGCGATGAGGCAGTGTAGCACGTCTCTGCACCTTAGTGATGGGGAAAATGTGTTGCAGTCTAGAACGCTGCAGATAAAGAGGGGGATATTCCAAGGCGACTCTTTCAGCCCGCTTTGGTTTTGTCTGGCACTGAACCCCCTCAGTAGGACGCTCAATAGGAACGGTCATGGCTATAAAATAAGGTATGGCGACGGCGCCCACGAAGAAGTGACCCATACCTTTTACATGGACGATCTCAAGGTCTACGCTGATTCACGTCAGCGTCTAGGTGTAGCTATCCGGGTTGTCGAAGACATAAGCAGGGACATCTGTATGGAGTTCGGCCTCGACAAGTGTCGCTGTGTCCACCTGCTGAAAGGACAACTTACCGAATCCGGAGGCTACGAGGTCTATGACGGCGAGTTTATAAGAGACATGGTTCGTGGCGAATCCTATAAATATCTTGGATTCCGACAGCTCACCGGGATTCGCCACTCCGACATCAAGACGGAGCTGCGAGACAAGTTCTTGAGTCGAGTGAACTGTGTCCTGAGGACTTTCCTCAACGCGGGGAACAAGGTACGCGCGATCAACACATTCGCGGTTCCCCTGCTGACCTTCAGTTTTGGTGTAGTCAAATGGAGCAAAACTGACCTAGAGGACCTTGAGAGGAGGATGAGGAAAGCATTCAAAGAGGCCGGAATGCACCATCCTCAATCGGCACTGGAGAGAGTTTCACTACCACGCAAAGAAGGGGGACTTGGAATCGTCGACATTTCTGCACTGTGTGTTGCCCAGGTACGACAACTGCGCGAGTACTTCGCAGAACGCGCCAACCAAAACGCGCTATACCGGGCTGTCTGCGCCGCCGACAGAGGATACAGCGCTCTGCACTTGGCGCAAGCGGAGTACCAACTCAACTGCAATCTGCAGACAGTGGAGGAGAAGATTGCAGCTTGGAAGCAGAAGGCAGTGCATGGTGCCCACCCCCAACAACTGGACCGGCCACACGTCGACAAGGCCGCATCTAATCTGTGGCTAACGCGTGGTGAACTCTCTTCAGTAGTAGAAGCCGACATGATAGCCATCCAGGACAGGATAATGCCGACGAGAAACTGCAGGCGGTACGTCTGGGATCAAGACGTTGATGACATTTGCCGGATGTGCCATCAACCAGGTGAAAACATAGAGCACATTATGGGAGGCTGTCCCGTTTTGGCCAACGCAGCCTACACCGAGCGCCACAACAACGTGGCCCGTATTGTTCATCGACAACTGGCGCTCCAATGTGCTCTACTGGAAAACAACGTTCCAAACTACCGGTACCTGCCTGCACCTGTCCTGGAAAATGACCGTTTCAAGCTGTACTGGGATCGCACTGTTCTGACCGACCTCTCGATCCACCACAACCGCCCAGATATAATGGTTTACGACAAGAGCGACCGCAAAGTCACCATCATCGATGTCGCTATTCCACTGAACCAGAATCTGGAGGAGACCCACGGTCGCAAAATCTGCAAGTACCGACCATTGGCCGTGGAGCTCAAGGAACTGTGGGGGCTAAGGGAGGTCCCAAGAATTGTTCCAGTCGTTCTCTCTGGAACTGGAATTATCCCGAAGACACTTCTGGAAGCGCTAAAGGTGTTGAACATCGAGAAGGAATTGGCCGGCATCCAAAAGTCGGTCATCCTTAGCACCTGCGCGATTGTCCGACAATTCCTCGGTCAGGACTAAAACAGCACGAGCATGCAGATACGTGCATTCCGCAGAGCCTAGTCCCCCTTTGGCATTCAGAAGCCCGGGGGCAGGTGAAAATTCTGGCTAGGTTCGCCTAGTTAAGAAGTGAGATAAGTCTGCCAAAAAAAAAAAAAAATGGTTCGGGTTCTGGTTCTCAAATGGGGATCAACACTAGGGTAGGAGCCTACCTGTTGGTCTCAAATGTTCCTATCTCACGCCTCCACGAAGATCATATGACGACATTTTTAGATCGGGCGTGAACTGGAAACACACACCTGATCTTGGCTCCGAGAACGGGTGTCGAAAGTGGCTAAGTGAGGGGGTGCGAGCGAGTCAGAGCGTTATATCTCTCCCGGGGAAGGCCTCCCGGGTCATGGAGGCCTGCCAACCCGCTGTCTCCCGGGCAAAGGAGATACACCCAGACAATGGAGCTAAGGTCAAGACGAATACTACGAATGCGATCACCCGAGGAGGGTCCCCGAACTGGAGCTGGTCCTGGAACGGGCGTAAGAGCGAGCGGCCAGTGGCTGGAGGGCGATGTGCAAGAGCGGGCCACCAGCCGGGTTCAACCCGAAGAGCTACCACCACACGGAAACAGCAGCCATCGACATCACCAACGAAACGCTGCGCCTACGAGGCGTGTTGCGACTGTCAGACGACAGTCGTCCACACTTGTGGGTACTACTAGGCGACGGATCATGTGGACACACGAAATGAATGAATTCGTGATCCGCGCCTATTACATCTGCACTGCTTTGGAGACGGACATGAGCGGTCGCCCTCGAATACTCGCAATGTTCGAGGAAGCGTATCCAGAGTTCGTCGGGAGGCTTGACCAAAACGCGATGAACGCGAGGCGTAGAGCGATTGTACGCAACGATATGCTCTCCCAAACGCAAGTCGACGAGATCAAGCAGCAGGTGCAGAGAGAACTAAGCTCCAGAACAAGCAGAGCAAGCGATGTGTCGAGACGAAGTTCAGTACGGCTGAGCAATTCATTCGCGAGTGGGGCACGCGAATCAGCACCAGTGGAGGCCACAGTACTACAACCCCCTGAGCCGGAAGACCCACAGCCAGATCAACAACTACTACGCGATCTGGTCTTCCACTACGACGAGGCGATCTCACAGTTCCACGACACAGACCCATTGTCGCGCCCCAGGATCCCGAAGTTGCAGCATTCCCGCAGGCTGACAAGTGCAGTAAAGCTCATGAACGAGCACGTTCTTCCGCTGCACTTGGTTGATGATGAGAACATGGAGGAGCTGCAACTGAAAGTTTACTGTGCTGCTGTGGCGACCGCCAAAAGTTTAGGATACCGTATTAGGCCAAGAGGCGAACTGCTCCAACATCTCCGTGAAAGGCGTGAGCCTCCATGGCGAAGGAGATTGGAGCAACGGATCCTAAACAAGCGCGCCGCAATTGGAAGACTGATGGCGTACAAAAGAGGCAGCAGATCGGTGAAATTATGTCGCCAAGTTGCTGTGATCGTGCGGCCTACTGAACTTCGCCAGCTGGGAGCTCACCAGCTGACGGAAAAACTCGACACACTGGTACAGCAATTGAGCGTCCTAACTAAACGACTGAAACGTTACTCTGACTCTGCAAAGCGCCAGGAACAAAATCGGATGTTCAGAGATAACGAAAAAGCGTTCTACGACCACATTAGCGACGAGAAGCCCGACTACCGCGAAGGTTTGCCAGATATTAGCGATGTGACGAACTTCTGGGCTGGTATTTGGGAAACCCCAGTACAACATCGCGAAGGGCAAATGTAGTTAAGACGGGAGGAGGAGAGTTGTGGTGAAATTGGAGAGATGCCAGCTATCACCGTCGGAGAGAACGATGTCCGCGAAGCCGCGCGGTACCTGAGGAACTGGGCAGCACCGGGCCCCGATGGTGTCCAGAACTTTTGGCACAAGAAGCTGAACGTCGCACATCCAAAGATAGCTGAGTGCTTCAACAAGGTGCTACGTGACCCACACAACCTTCCTGAATTCGCCACCTGTGGCGTCACCTTCCTCCTCCCGAAAGACAGCAACACATTGAACCCATCAAAGTACAGACCGATAACGTGCCTATCGAGTCTGTACAAGATATTAAGCAGCATCATAACCGCCAAAGTTTCTGCCCACTGCGAACAACACCATATCATCGCAGAAGAGCAGAAAGGATGCAGGAAAAATACGCATGGCTGCAAAGACCAGGCCATCATCGACGCAGCCATAGTCGGCCAGGCGGTATATAACCAGCGGAACCTAAGTATGGCCTACATCGATTACAGGAAGGCTTATGACTCCATACCTCACTCGTTTCTCGTCCGGGTATTGGAGCTCTACAAAATTGTTCCCGTCGTCGTTAGGTTCCTGCAGCATGCGATGAGGCAGTGGAGCACGTCTCTGCACCTCAGTGATGGGGAAAATGTGTTGCAGTCTAGAACGCTGCAGATAAAGAGGGGGATATTCCAAGGCGACTCTTTCAGCCCGCTTTGGTTTTGTCTGGCACTGAACCCCCTCAGTAGGACGCTCAATAGAAACGGTCATGGCTATAAAATAAGGTATGGCGACGGCGCCCACGAAGAAGTGACCCATACCTTCTACATGGATGATCTCAAGGTCTACGCTGATTCACGTCAGCGTCTAGGTGTAGCTATCCGGGTTGTCGAAGACATAAGCAGGGACATCTGCATGGAGTTCGGCCTCGACAAGTGCCGCTGTGTCCATCTGCTGAAAGGGCAGCTTACCGAATCCGGAGGTTACGAGGTCTATGACGGCGAGTTCATAAGAGACATGGTTCGTGGCGAATCCTATAAATATCTTGGATTCCGACAGCTCACCGGGATTCGCCACTCCGACATCAAGACGGAGCTGCGAGACAAGTTCTTGAGTCGAGTGAACTGTGTCCTGAGGACTTTCCTCAACGCGGGGAACAAGGTACGCGCGATCAACACATTCGCGGTTCCCCTGCTGACCTTCAGTTTTGGTGTAGTCAAATGGAGCAAAACTGACCTAGAGGACCTTGAGAGGAGGATGAGGAAAGCATTCAAAGAGGCCGGAATGCACCATCCTCAATCGGTACTGGAGAGAGTTTCACTGTCACGCAAAGAAGGGGGAATTGGAATAGTCGACATATCTGCACTGTGTGTTGCCCAGGTACGACAACTGCGCGAGTACTTCGCAGAACGCGCCAACCAAAACGCGCTATACCGGGCTGTCTGCGCCGCCGACAGAGGATACAGCGCTCTGCACTTGGCGCAAGCGGAGTACCAACTCAACTGCAATCTGCAGACAGTGGAGGAGAAGATTGCAGCTTGGAAGCAGGAGGCAGTGCATGGTGCCCACCCCCATCAACTGGACCGGCCACACGTCGACAAGGCCGCATCTAATCTGTGGCTAACGCGTGGTGAACTCTCTTCAGTAGTAGAAGCCGACATGATAGCCATCCAGGACAGGATAATGCCGACGAGAAACTGCAGGCGGTACGTCTGGGATCAAGACGTTGATGACATTTGCCGGATGTGCCATCAACCAGGTGAAAACATAGAGCACATTATGGGAGGCTGTCCCGTTTTGGCCAACGCAGCCTACACCGAGCGCCACAACAACGTGGCCCGTATTGTTCATCGACAACTGGCGCTCCAATGTGCTCTACTGGAAAACAACGTACCAAACTACCGGTACCTGCCTGCACCTGTCCTGGAAAATGACCGTTTCAAGCTGTACTGGGATCGCACTGTTCTGACCGACCTCTCGATCCACCACAACCGCCCAGATATAATGGTTTACGACAAGAGCGACCGCAAAGTCACCATCATCGATGTCGCTATTCCACTGAACCAGAATCTGGAGGAGACCCACGGTCGCAAAATCTGCAAGTACCGACCATTGGCCGTGGAGCTCAAGGAACTGTGGGGGCTAAGGGAGGTCCCAAGAATTGTTCCAGTCGTTCTCTCTGGAACTGGAATTGTCCCGAAGATCGGTGGATATAAACATTCAAACGTCGTTTTTTCCCGAGACATACGTTTAGCCGCAGGGCATAAAAATCGAGTTTTCGCATAATCACCAAGGCTTTATCTGTAATTTTTGAAAAAATACTTGGGAATGTTCAATTTACAAGATAAATATTAAATGTGCAACGTAAGAAGTTGGTCAGATTAGTAATTTACGTAGAATTTAAAGGAATGGCGAAAGGTATTCTATTGACGGGATAGGGGCGGAAAATAATAAAGATATTTAGTGAAAAAAGTTTTCTAATCGCTCGATCGTAACAAAAATTGGTCTATCTGAGAAAGTGGTACGGAATTTCTTTAAATAGTGCCAGTAATATGGGATATAACGACCAACAAATGGGAACACCAAAGTTACTTTGCGTCTTAAAGGTCGCATAAGACACGAAGCAACCAGGAAACGATGTCCTGCTCATACATTAAGGCAGAATCGGTTGTTTCAGTAACGAAGAGGCATATTGCGCACATTTTGTATGAGTCACCAAACATCATGTGGAAGAAACCTCAAGGGAAGCCGAAACTGACCGCCACCCATAAGCAGAACCATCTCATTTTCGCCCGGCAATACATGGAATGGAAACTAGAATGGAGAAATATTGTATTTTCCGGCGAAAAAAGTTCAGTTTCAATGGTCCGGATTATTACAGTTGCTATTGGTACAATTTATGTCAACGGTATGTCGTGAGATCGAAGCGAAACTTTAGGGGCGGAAGTTTGACAGTATGGGGAGCCGTTTCCTATCACAGCAAGCTTCTCATTTGATTCATTTTCACCCGAATGAACTCCGAAAAGTATCTTCAATTACTGGAGGACGTTTTGATTGGCCATATTGAGAATAACGCTACCGAGGATGTCGTTTTTTCAGCAGGATTATGCATAGATCCACGTTTCCAAGCAATCGGAAGCATGGTTTGCCGAGAAAGACATTCCGCTTCTTGAATGACCTGCTGGCAGTCGATTGCAATCCCATAGTGAACCTATGGAGAATCTTGGCCGAGATGGATGCAAACGGATGACAATTTGGCAACATTTCCAGTCTCAAGGCATTAATTCAGGGATGTTGGGCTATAATCAATATGGCAACACTTTGAAAGCTGTCTGACTCGATGCCAAATCGAGTTTTCAAAGTGATCCGAAATGGAGGTGGACATACTAAATATTAGCTACCGATTGGACTCGAAATTTGCCGTTCAAATGTTCTTTTATTGAAATTTTAGGATGCGGCTAAACGAATGTCCACCCTGATTCCACATATTCGAATTACTTAGAAAACAGAAAGTGAATTTATACTTTTGTTTAGAATGAATTCGATGAAAATAAACAATAATCGTCTTTTATGAGTAAAACGGTACAAAGAATTGACTTATTTTTAAAAATATTGAGAAAAAATAGGGTTCGGCTAAACGAATGTCTACCACTGTATTAGCTATTTTAGATAATTTAATTATGTCCTAATATTATTATGTCCCAACAGGAACCATCAGTGGAATGTTACTCCTTTGCCATAAGTTCTTCTTAATCTGTACATCGGTGCTCCCACTTTCCTACAACTAATACTAATACATGGAACACCGTGGTGGAACAGAGATTTGGGGAATCTTCGAAATCGACTTAGGAAGGCACGAAAGCGGTATTTCCAACTGAGAGGCGATGATCAAAAGACTGTTGTGCGGGAATTAGAGCGCCAATTCAACTCTTTGAACCAAGCATGCTTTAGATCTTACATAAGCCGTGTGCAGAGTGACGTCAGGACCAAACCACAACAGCTTTGGAGACACATCAAACTACATTTATCGTCCAATGGAATTCCTCAGAACGTTTTCTACAAAGGCAGTACATCGTCATCATCAGTTGACTCAGCAAACTTATTCTCGTCCTTCTTTCGAAGTGTGTTAAGTAATAACTCACCACCTTTGTCTGAACGGTACTTGAGTAATCTGCAGTCATATGACCTGAACTTGCGGCTTATTTCATTCACCGAAGAGGACGTCTACAGGAAGCTGAGCCGTCTCGGAGCCTCGAAGGGAGCCGGACCGGATAAGTTGCAACCTTCTTTCATCAAGGCATGCAGCTCCTCGTTGGCTTTGCCGTCTACTTTGCTTTTCAACCGTTCGCTGAGAGAAGGGCAGTTTCCAGCATTATGGAAAACTGCATCAATAATCCCTATTCATAAATCAGGTGACGTCCACGATGTGCAAAATTACAGAGGAATATCGATTCTGAGCTGCATGCCGAAAGTTTTTGAAAGTATGCTGCTGGATCTCATATACCCATCTGTCCGCCACATCATCGCAAACGAACAACATGGGTTTGTCAAAAAACGGTCTACTACATCAAATCTCATGAGCTACGTTTCTCTGCTGATTGACAAAATTGAGAAAAGGCAGCAGGTTGACGCCATTTACGTGGACTTTTCGAAAGCTTTCGACCGCGTTCCTCACGCCCTTGCTGTATAAAAACTGAAGCGATACGGGTTTCCACTTTGGCTAACCAATTGGATTAATTCGTATCTGACTGATCGTAGTGCACACGTACGGATTGGCTCGTCAGTTTCATTGCCCTTTTCTGTCACCTCTGGCGTGCCGCAGGGCAGTCACTTGGGTCCTCTGCTCTTCGTACTCTTTATTCACGATATTTGCGCTGTTCTCAAATCGCCTAAGTTGATGTATGCAGACGATCTGAAATTGTTTCGTGTAGTAACATCAATTATGGACTGCTGTGCTCTTCAAATGGATGTAGATACTCTGCTGGGATGGTGCTCAATAAATGGCATGGAGGTGAATATTAGGAAATGTCATGCGATAACATTTTCGCGACTTTGCTCACCAATCACATTTGAATATACGATGGGGTCGACCGAAGTGGAAAGAGTTCCGTCAAAGCCAGCCGTCAAAGACCTGGGTATCGTGCTCGACAACAAGCTAAAATTTACGCAACATATTGCAACGGTCACCGCTAAGGCTTTCACCGTTCTTGGGTTCATTAGACGCCACACTCAGGCATTTAGAGATATCTATTGCCTCAAAGCATTGTATGTGTCGCTCGTACGCAGTATATTGGAATACGGTGTTACTGTTTGGGCCCCATACCACGCTGTTCACATCGCTCGTCTGGAACGTGTGCAGAAAAGTTTTATCCGATATGCTCTTCGTCATCTCCCCTGGCGCAACGACCAACATCTGACCACATATGAAGAACGCTGCGCACTGATTCACTTACCGACACTGCAGAAACGACGAGAATTTCTCCAGAGACTGCTGATTTTCGACCTTCTTAACAACAATCTTGTCTGGTAGAACAACCAGACAATTTGTTTTCTTCCGGCAAGCAGCACATCGTACTCTATACGGACAGAATAATCCCTTGGATGTTTGTTGCCGACGGTTCAATGAAGTGTATCATTTGTTTGAATTCGATATGTCCAGAAATGTGTTTGTTATAAGGATTCAATAATTGAATTTTAGTCTGTCCGACAATTTCTTGGCGAAGATTGAATAAATAAATAAATAAACACACATTGATCATAATTGGTTTCAAGCAGTATGCGCTTTTACTGTTCGGAATAGGTTCTGAATGTGAAAATGCACATTAGAATTTTAACACCTACGTTCAAATGGTATGGTAATGATTTGTTCTGCATTCTTTCCACACAATCGTGAGAGCTATTTGCGTGAATTAAAATAGAACAACAAACTCCTCATAACATTCGCTCGCTATTGAGAGAGTTTTCCAGTATCCTCCAAGAGTGACACATGTGACCACCTTCGATCGACATCCTATTTTCCTGCAGCAGCAAGGCATTGGACAACTCATTCGGCCAAAGCCGCCCCTTTCGTCGTGGCGTTTTCATTCAGATGCTGTGACCATATCCTATAGGAAAACAATAAAATAAATAATACGAAAGCAAACATACATATTTATTACCGATCCGTTGGCGTGGCCCCATTCTTGGGCTGGACCCGTCGTCGTCGTCGTTCGTCGGTTTTGAATTATACCTCCAGATTCCAGATCGTGCAGTTATCATTTCTCGGTCCACCACAGCCAATATGGCTCTCGGCTGTTGATATGTAGACGCTGGGCGGCGAAGGCATACCATGATAAGGTAATAGGAGAGCGACCAATTAAGGTAAAGGACCGCCTTTGGCCGGTACGGTCCCGGCCCGCTTCTCCGGGGCAGAGTTGGATGGAGTGCAAAAATCGAACATCACGAATTCATTAGCATTCAATTGCTCCAGAAATCAGATGCTACGGATGACTGGGTGGATTGCACCCAGCGAGCGCACTGATAGCTTTGCGCAGCCATTGAAAAAGCGGACCCAGCGTTCCTCCGGTGGACAAAGGCATTGCATAGTGAAGTCATAACCATTAAAGTACGCGAACAGATGAGAAGATCGCACAAAAGTGTCATACAATAAGGAAAACATGATTCATGACGATTGTGGCAATATAAATTATGTATCTGGATCGCTTCATTTAGAATGGGGTCCGCTAGCAGCTGTTCTGGAAGCAAGCGGAATCATCGAAACACAGATTGTTCCGTCTAATAACAAACTCCACGGGAACCACAAATAAATCAATTCGAAACAAAACCTCGTTAGGTAATGCAAATGTTGACTTAACCTACAAACTCAATTAATGAGAACAGCAGAGCACCCCTTTCGGAGGACTGCGAAACCGAAAAAAGAGAAACCCCTGCTGCGGCTCCAGGCTTTTCCAAACTGGCACAATTAATACAGCACCACTTGAATAATGACAAAATGTTAAATCTACTGAACTAACAACACACACAGCCGCGTGGAAAGCGATAGCAGAGCATAATGGCCGTAAAGAAAAACGCTTTACGCCGGCGACATCGACCCGCTTTCAGATTACTGCTACTGCTGCTGCTGCACCAAGTGACCATCGGAGGAGAGTTATGTTACAGCATCACTTCTGGGCTATTCTTCGCCAGTTAGTGGGTTTGTCGGCGAATAATGTCTTATGGCGTATAAAATCAGTAAGTCACTTAATAAAACGCTCACTTTTGTTTGGTTTCTACCGGTATGCTGTGTCGTATGTTGGTGATGTCCATTCAACACACAATGTGCACTATAAAATGTAGATAGTTAATAGGCGACAAGGTGTCGTGGCATATTGATTCGGTTATCACTGAGGGGTCTCAAACGTATTTGTGAAGAAATAGGCATATTAGGTTAATAGTTTAGGGGGTTTTGAATGATTATGTCTATTCATCAAATATAACGGTCCTTTGGAATGGTGCTCGTATTCCAGTCTATAGTGTCTAGCTAGAAATGATACGATCAATAAATAGCGTCGGAAGAAAGGTAGAAATATTTATCGTTTTATAGTTTTTTGACTAGTCTTGTTTATGAGCGTGATGTCATATTTATGGATCATAATAAATGTTTCTTAAATTGAACACATTTTTGATACACGGTTTTTTAAGTTCGAGAAATGATTCAGCGTGCACAAGAATTTGTTTCGATTTAGTTACGTATGCATTGAAAAATTCACTATTTTCGGATGGCGATGAAAAAAACTACAAAATGTAATTCAATGGAAGGAATTTTCCATAAATTCTACGTTTATCTATAAAGTCTATAAAGTCTTCTATGAAGATGCTCCGACTCCCTGCCTTACAACAGTTGGCCGGAACCTTAGCAATGGTCGATGAACAGATGAATGTTTTGGAGTAAAGCTCGATTCATTCAATATCTGTACGCTACAGAACGGATCTATCTCGGAACCATGTTGATGAAATAAAAATATCGAATACTCAAAATGAAGGTCATTTATTGCACTTTGAAGGGAAACTAGCGACAAAATTATTCCGATTTGGTTTTAATGAAATTTCGAACTTTTCTTCTGTTGGATATCCTAACAGGCAGGGTTGCCACATATACAGAATATTCTGTATCTTACAGATTTTTCGAATCTGTATATATAGGATTACAGATTTTCAGCAAAAATACATATTTTACAGATTTTTTAAAATTAAATTTCAAATATTGAATTTATTACTGCGCATACATAGGTACCTGGATCTATAAAAAAGTTGAACGCAACGCAACAAGATGGCTTTCGGGAGACAGTTGTTCAGAAAAATCTAGAGCGATTTGAAGAGCTTAAACTGGTCTTTTCGTCCCAAGTTAATTATGACCATAATCAATCTTCCAATCGTATATTGCCACATTCAAACCATCCTTTGACTAAACTGATTATGGTGTTTCTAAACTTTGTTCTACCGCTCATCAATAAAGTCAATTGCAATTTTCGATCAGAATGTTCTCAATTTTGCGAACTTTATAATGAGATAAGTATGTTATTGTTGATCGTGTTGGGTAACTTATATTTTGAGAGCTACGTGGGACGATTCGCTGATGCTGACCTTGATGTGGAAAGTTTTAAAGACTTTCTGAAAAAGCCTGAGGATGTTTACGTTGGTATCGAGAAGAAGAAGCTGATAAGGTATTGGATGCAGCTAGGAAACTGACCTTCAATTCGATTTGTTGCGACTTCTATTTTGAACGCGTGAAACAGATTTCAAAGCGATTTGATTTCAGCGATACGGTTATCAAAACTGCGGCCTTGATAAACCCTACGAAATCAAGCTACGAAACCTTAATGATTTGAGAGGGTGTCGACTCCAAATCCGGAAAAAAATTCCCTGATATTCCCCGATTTTCCAGCGATTTTCCAAAAAAAAAATCCGGATGTAGATCCTAAAACATTCAGTTAGCCTCAACAATGAAATTTGAGAACACCTGTCGATATCTTCTAATAAATGAAGTTGATGAAGTTGAAGATGATTGTGGGGTTTCTATTCAAGAGACTAAATACTATATTTTGTAAAAAGTTCCGTAAACCTATTCTTTCCAAAGATGTCCCAATCGTTCATTTTTCGAATCATTGTGAGCAAACATGTTTGTTTTTGCTAGCAATATTATTTCAGTGATAAGTTTGCTGGAGCTCCACTGATACCAAAATCCGTCAAATATCAAAATAGTTAATAGACAAAAGTTTCTCGAATCGTTTTCAAGCCAAAGGGCCTGGCTGGGTAAGGGAGTAAAAAGTGCCCCCAAACCAAATCACTAGCTGTATGGCAAATATTGTAAAAGATATTAAATAAGAAATTTCGGTGGTTTATTTGAACCCCTATGTGGTTTGACGTACGATCTATAGTGAAAAACGTACTTTTTCGTTTAGTTCACGCCACCCTCAAAAGATCCGAGATAAAAATTTGAAAAAATACTGAATGTGCATCTTACTACGGTGTATCAAGAAAAATTATCAAAAAAAATTTCATCAAAAATTTTAATACTAAAAAAAATATTTAAATTCTGAAAATTTTTTTTTTGGGATTTAGAGATTCATTACTAAGCTAATTCATATTTAAATGTGCTATTACGGCTTTTCTAGATTGATAAATATCTTCACACTGTTTTTTTTTAAAATATCTAATAATAAAAATTAAATTTAAAAAAATACACAGTACAAAAAAATGTTATAGATTTTCTGGCATTTCGAAATTTTGAAAAAAAATATAACTTTGAGACCCACTCCTGCTCAAATGTTTATTTAAATGCGTTCGTATGTGTCTTTTTTCTACATGTGGCGTAATTTTTCTTGAATTTTTAAGAGCATTGTGTGACACAAAAATAATTTTCGTCATCGTCTGCATTATTATTTTTATTTTTTTGTAAACGATTATTTTATTGTATTCGTGGTTTTCAATTGAAAGATTAAAATTAAAAAAAACAAATCGGATCTGTGGTCTCAAAGTTATATTTTTTTTCAAAATTTCGAAATGCCAGAAAATCTATAACATTTTTTTGTACTGTGTATTTTTTTTAATTTAATTTTTATTATTAGATATTTTAAAAAAAACAGTGTGAAGATATTTATCAATCTAGAAAAGCCGTAAGAGCACATTTAAATATGAATTAGAGTAGTACTGAATCTCTAAATCCCAAAAAAAAAAATTTCAGAATTTAAATATTTTTTTAGTATTAAAATTTTTGATGAATTTTTTTTTGATAATTTTTCTTGATACAAAAAAAATATTTTTTTTAGTACAAAAAATTTTTGATGAAATTTTTGGTTGATAATTTTTCTTGATACACCGTGGTAAGATGCACTTCAGATGCATTCAGTATTTTTTTCAAATTTTTATCTCGGATCTATTGAGGATGGCGTGAAATAAACGAAAAAGTACGTTTTTCACTATAGATCGTACGTCAAACTACATAGGGGTTCAAATAAACCACCGAAATTTCTTATTTAATATCTTTTACAATATTTGCCATACAGCTAGTGATTTGTGCTCCCGTGGCCGAGTGGTTAGCGTCACACCTAACATGCCGGGGGTTCGGGTTCGATTCCTGTTCTTGTCGGGGGAGTTTTTCGTCAAAGAAATTTTTCCGACTTGCACTGTGGTTACGCGTGTTCTAGAGCTTTCCACTCAGAATGCATTCAAGGCGTGTAATTTGGCATAGAAATCTCAACTAAGTACTAGTAAAAATGACGCAAATAATACTACGTTGAGATGGCGAAGTTCCTCTAGGAACGTTAGCGCCATTCAAGAAGAAGAAGAAGTAAGATGCACATTCAGAATTTTTTTCAAATTTTTATCTCGGATGTTTTGAGGATGGCGTGAAATAATCGAAAAAGTACGTTTTTCACTATAGATCCTACGTCAAACCACATAGGGATTCAAATAAACCACCAAAATTTCTTATTTAATATCCTTTACAATATTTGCCATACAGCTAGTGATTTGGTTTGGGGGCACTTTTTACTCCCTTACCCGGCCAGGCCCTTTCCATCGGAATCAATGACGGAAGGATCAAGGATATATCAACGCTTCATAAACCAGTGCTTTGCATCCCAGACGAAATTTCAAGATTTGTTAGTCGTAAAATTTTGGCGATTTTTGTTGTATCCATCAATCCTTTGATGAACCGTAAAAAGTATGCAATCCGAAGTTATTCAAATTCAAGTTTGTTTTCTTCTCAATGATGAAAGGCCAGTTGCTGCTCGCGTAATATAACCAATTCATGTTGATACCGTCTACAAGAAGAAGTTTGTTCAAATATATAATTCCCAGGCCTCTTTAAAAGCTGCAAGTTGATCTCTGATGCTTGTGAATGTCTCAAGAACATTGACGTCATGTAACGATTTATCAACTCCTTCCCTTCTTCATCCCAAAATCTGGCATTCAATTTCAACTGCAGCCTCTTTGCAGTTTTGTTATGATTTAGAAGCATGAATTTATCGATAGGTTCCGGAGACGAAAAAGAAAGGGAATTGGTTGAAGCTGAACTGATGCCAAATGCTTGTAAAAACAGTGCGAATGTAAAAGCCGTTTATATTTGCGCTGTTTACCCTTCGGAAGGACCAACCTACAGGCAAACAACATATACTGAAAAACCTACAGAGTCAAACTAGTCAAATAGAATTTTTTTGTATCATTAACTTTCTAATTACTACGGATTTTTTTTTCTAGTTTGGTGACGAAATTTCGTGATATTCCATGATTTTCTCTGACATTGTTTGAATTTCCTGATATTCCCTGATTTTTAAGTTTTTCCAAGGTAGTCGACACCCTGTTTGATACGCCAATTTCCTCAATTCGTTGAAGCAGGTTATAAACAAGCTATGGATAACGAATTGAGGCTACTCAAGACGAATCTTATGGAGCAAAAATTGAGTGACTCAGATATAACTTGGTCCCAGCTGTTGGATGTCAAAGGCATGAGTAGATTTTTTTTTGTATCCATTGCTTAGGTCGTTCGTATAATCCTTCCTGTTAACATTCATCAGCGTACGTTGAGCGAATATTTTCGCTTTATAATAACAATTACAACAAAAAAATGTCCGGGAATCGGTTGGCCCCTACAATTACAGACTCTATTTTGAAACTATCTATCGGCTCAAGGAGGAGCCTCAAGGATGAAATTGATGAAAATTTTAAAGCAAAGTTCAACAAACCCATGAATAAACATCATATAATTCAGACGATTAGAAAAAAAAACCTTTTTGCGAATTATTTTGTTGCATTGATACGACTTCAACAACCCATAAATAAGAAAAATAAATTCAAAATGAAAAAGAACCTTCATTTTCTTTTTTTCCCTTCATTTTCTGATACAGAATTTTTATACAGATTTTTTTTTTGCTAAGAATACAGATGTACCGATTTTTTCAGAAAATTTTATGTGGTAACCCTGCTAACAGGCCATTTTGTTCCACCATCTCTTCATCTTTGTCGCATCCCGAGTCATCTTTACACTCTTCTTAAACTTTTGTTTGACAATTGCCCAATATTTCCCGATTGGGCGTATTTAAGGGCAGTTGGTGGATTGATGTCCTTTTCGAAGAAATCCTCCCGGTTGTCTCGAAACCACTGTAGTACTTCTCTGCGGTCTATTGAAACCTTCAATGTAGGTTTTTTTTCAAGCCCTCCTGCTTGTACCTGTTGGAATCCATAGTCATCCAAAGTCACGGAAACCTGGGTTTTTTGTCCGAAGCTGTAAATAACTTGCCAGATCATATGCTTTCATAGGAATTTATCGGCAAAAACGGATTTCCTTGGTGATTTCAATATCAATTGGCGCGATGATTTGAATCAAACAGTACATGAATTTACGTGCATTTCCAGGCACTGTAAAACTTTAATTGATCATGTTTATTCAAATGTTGATACTATTTACACAGTCACGAATATCAATTTGAAAATAACCGATCATGAGACTTTAGTTATCAATATTGTAGATAATCTCGTTGTAAACGAAGATGTTGTGGAATTAAAGTGCTGGAGGAAATACTCGAAGCATGCTGTTTCGAATCTAGTAGTGAGAAGCCTGGATTTTCCATTCGAGGTCGGTAATTTAGATGAATCAGCGGCTGTTCTAACTAATACCTTGAAAACGTGTACAAATCGGTTTGTTACGCAAAAATTTGTTCCTATGAAAAACTCGAACAGCTGGTACACTTTGGATCTTTTACGCCTTAAACGTGAGAGAGAGACAGATGGTACAAGAAATTTTGTAGAACATATGATGGAAATCAGTCTTCCGAAAAACACTTGCACATGTCCACGCGATGTGAAAATTCCATGTTTTTGTCTGAATTCGAACATGATTCTCGCTAGTGTTGAGTGTCTATCCCCAACACGAACAACGATACACAAACATAGACATGTGAAAACAAACACGATGTTTATAATTCAAGAACATCATGTACAAACATATCACCCGATGTCGCAGTATTCATTGCTTTCGTTTCTTTTCTTTTCATACACGGAAAGAAATTATTCATCCCAAAACATTTCTTCGTAGAATACTTTTTCACAGAATCGAACATGAAATTTAGTTCGCATTTCAAAAATTGCACGAACTAAGAGGCTATAAGTTCATGCACCAAAATATATATTTATATTAAGGCTCATATGGCGTCAGCCTAACGGGGCCGGGAGTTCAATATTTGACAATGTTTGCTTACAACTATGTTAGTAATATGTAACCGATTACTCGCGGTTGGCTCGAGGTTAGTATTACAAGTGTTCTCATAATTGGGATGTTGCAGTCTTCAGTGCTCTGTACGTGTGCCCGACATGGGATACTTCCTATTGGGATGCAGCTGACCGTTAATCAGCAACGACCCCCTAGTCTGCACCCCATATCTAGCGTGGTGCGTCTTTTTCGACTCGAGGAATCCAGGATAGAATGATCACTAGCCGGCGCTATCATCAGCTCGTGTAGAGTTGTCATGAGCGGTACAACCTTTGGCTCTTGTTGAATCATCAGTGGACTGCCCAACCTTCGGCCCGTGTATCTGTAAAGAGTGTGTGTATGTATTGCCGCGACTAAGTAAAAGTTTATAGATCGTTCATGCACATTTTGCAAGTCTGATTAAATAATCCTTGGTTTCGTTCAAAGAAAACATTCTCTGAACAGAAAGAAGCTTTCTATTTTTTTTACGTGCATGTTGGCAATTAAAGTCTGGGGAGCCGACTGCATAGCGGGCGACGTCGTACAAATGCTGACCAAAAAAATAAATACCCAAAAATTAGTTTTAGATGCAACCTTCAGCGGCACACAGCAGAACCAGCAGAGAAATTTCAGCGGCTAAAACACACCATTAATTTCTCGATGTTATCACAAATTGAATGAAGGAAAAAACTAAAAGCTACACTTACACTGCACTACATATGCTATGTGTGCATGCGATTGCATCATCCTTTCTTCTCCTCTTCTCCGCTCGTTTTATAGCTCGGGTCGCGATCGTCGCGAACAAGCAGTATTGGCCATTTGTATTCAAAGATCCAGCCAAAAATGTTGTTCCCGTGGTCGAGTGGTTAGCGTCACGCCTAACATGTCACTGCTGAATAATTCAATTTTAGTACTTGTTCAAATAGCTAATAATAGCGAATGTTACATGAATTCAATATATAAATTGATGCGTGCACTAAATAATGATATCAAATGTGAAAAACTCTCATATCAATCGATGTTTATTTTGTTCAGAACAGAAAAAGAGGTTTATTTTATTTGCCCAATATTTTTGATGAAGCACCCATTGTCATGAAAGGAAAGCATTTTTTCCATGTCAACATACCAACACACCACGCGTTGAGTGGTGGTGGTGTGGTGTCCGATTCGCTTCTTCTACTCTACGCACTGCCGGTGCTTGGGGTGAAAATGCAAGATAAACTGTACACCATGTTCGAACATCATGTGAAACATTGGGATTCAACATCGTATGTCCAAACATACCACGAATACAAACATGTCACATTTTCTAACATAGGTACCAAAAAATCATGTTTGTACTCAAACACAAAACTGTGAACAGCTGCGTGGACATGTTTATTCCGGACGCAGTGTTTTTTGTGAAACATGGAAGACTGATGGAAATCATTGGAATATGTACACAAACGCGTGCAATAGATATTCACAATCGATTAAGAAAACTCGTTGTGAATATATTCAGAGGAAGATTGATCTGCATCAAAGCAACGGCAAGGAGTTATGGAAAATTTTGAAATCTTTATTAAAACCTAGTAATAGCAAACCTCGGTCCATAACTTTTAATGGCACACTTGAACATTCTGAACAGGCTAAAGCATCTAAGTTTAACGATTATTTTGTCAATAGTGTTTTATTGATCAATCAGTCCATTGAATTGGTTGATGAACCTGATGAAATAAAACAGCCGGTTAATAGTAGTTGTAGATTTGAAAGTTTTCACCCAATTACATTAAACGAACTTAGAACTATTTGCTTTTCTTTAGGAAAAACGGCTGGAGTGGATAATGTCAATGCTAGAGTTATTCAAGATGTCATCGATCACATCTTGCTGGACCTTATTAATAAATCTTTGCTAGCTGGGCATGTGCCTAAGGTGTGGAAGGAATCTTTAATAAGTCCAATTCAAAAGGTTGCTGGAACGATTAAAGCCGAATAGTTTCGTTCCATTAATATGTTACACACGCTAGAGAAAATATTAGAAGTAGTCGTTAAAGGCCAGCTGCTGGAGTATTTGAATTGCAATGCTTTGCTAATACCAGAACAATCGGGATATCGGGAAGGTCATTCCTGTGAAACCACATTGAACTTGGTATTAGCAAAATGGAAAGAGAAGCTAGAGTGCAAAGAGAATATCATTGCTGTTGGATCTAAAAAGCGCTTTCGAAACAATTTCTAGGCCCTTGTTGTTGAACACGATTAAGCGCTTTGGATTTACGAGTACTGCATATAAATGGCTTGAAAGTTATTTAAATGACAGATCTCAACGGACTATTTTTAATGATTCAATTTCCAATCCCCTAGGGAATAATCTTGGAGTACCTCAGGGAAGTGTATTAGGGCCCCTTTTGTTTATTATGTATATCAATGACATGCGAAGAGTTTTACAATTTTGTGATATCAATCTTTTTGCAGATGATACTGTGTTATTCATTATTCATCTGTGTATTTGAATGGAGATTTACATTCTTTAAGTAGATGGTTGAAGTAGAAGCCATTGAAATGAACATAAGTAAAACTAAATATATGGTAAACGATGGAAATCGTTTGAATGAAAACGTCTCCATCGCTATTGATAATGAGACTATTGATCGAGTTCGAGACATTAAATATCTTGGCGTGATTATTGATGACAAACTCAAGTTCAACACTCACATTGACAATGTCATCAAGAAAATTGCCAAAAAGTATGGAATTTTATATCGATTGAAAAACGATTTAACTATTTGCAGCAAACTACATCTATACAAATCAATCATCTCTCCTCATATAGACTTTTGCTCTTCCATTTTATTCCTAGCCACACAAATGACACACAACTATCGAGATTACAGCGCTTGCAAAACAAAATAATGCGATTGATACCAAAATGTAACAGATTCAAATTTTTTCGATTTTCATGAATGAGGGTATTCATAGTCAATCCGAAACAAGGCTGACGGATGGACTTGGGCTCTGGTGGATCACTAGGCTGCAAGGGCCTCGTCGGGACCGTATCGGCTCTGTGGCGAACATGACTGAGTAAATATTGGCTTGTCTTTTGAAATTGCAATTTTTTGAACTTATATCTGTAAATAAAATCAGTTCGTTTTTCATGTTTGCTAAACTGATTTCAATGTTGAGAAAAAATAAATAAATTATCTTTTAGATAACTCGTCTTGCTCAAAACTCTGTAGGGGAGGGAGGCGGGACCATCATCATCATCATCATCTTTTGAATATGCTAGAGATATCATTTCGACGAGTGGCTTCGTAGAACTTTTGTCCGGGAAAGCTGCCCATAATTCGTCTCAAATCTGACAACGTTGGATCTTCGAAGTTAGGGTCCGAAATGATTTTTCGGTTCATGGTTTCCATCAAGTATAATTTCATTGAAACAAAACATTCATGATCTGACCACTACAGTGCGTGCAGATATTAAAAGACTCGAATTTTTGATATATGGACAGGGCATCATAAATCAAATATCATTGCATTGTGTTGGACCAAACTCTGCATACATATAAACTTCAACATAAAAAAGCGGCCAAAAATATTAAATGCTTTGAAGGATAAATCGATTTTTGACTTTTGAGATCAAACTGACGATCTACAAAGCATTGATTGATCCACATTTTGATTATTGTGCATCCGCGTTGTTCCTAGCAAACAAGCGACAAATGCACTGCCCATGATTGCATAGGACACGTAATCGACAACACCATTAGTGTTGGGAAAACGCATTTTTGTTGTTTTTTGGCCTACAAGCATAACCATGCAAATTGCGGATTATAACATATTTTTTCCATTTGGAAAACGCTATTTATGCGGACAAACAATCGTTTCAATGAACATTTGTCCGCATAGCTAGACGTAATCACCAGGTTGCGCTGTTTGTAGCGTTAGTATTTAGAATTCCGATAATAGTCAAAACGTCTCCGTCGATAGTTTTAGTTGTTATCGGATAAAATCATAAAGGTTTGGAAGAAATATAGTGAAATGTCTGGAAAAGGTGCTCTTGATTTGTTGCGAGTCTATAATAGTACTTTTTTTCCTGAAGAATACTCTGGGATATGATAAGAATAGCAGGTTTGTGTTTTCTCAATTAGTCGAATTTGTAAAGGTAATCTGCAATGTTGGTATTTTTAGCAACATGATTTACCAATATCACGATCAATCGCATAAAGATGGTGGAGTGGCTTACACCAACGGTATGGGTAAATACTGAGTATGTAGAATAATTCAATGTTGAATCCGAGGAGTTATAATGCTAAGAACCAATATTATTTTAATTTTACTACTGATCTGATTGTTTCATTATCTACTTGAAGATTCAAATGCAGAAATTTAAGTAATTATAACATTAAAAAACACAATTGCTTCTCTTTGTTAATCGTGTACAGAAAATAATAATTATATGAGCAGCGTTTCAATGGTTTCTTATATTCATCTATCAGGAAACACTAAGTAATAAGACACTATCGTGACAGACATGTTTGGACTCTACAAAGAATGTGATTTAAATGTAGATTTAGCTTATAGCACATGATACTGACAATTGTTGATTTTCGATGTATGAAAGCTGTATGGAACTACGTCTGTTATGCGGACAAACAGTGACTTTTCGGAAAGGTTTTTTCAAAATTGCTCAAATGATTTTGAACAAAACATGTTTGTTTGCATGTTGAACAAACGTATTACATTGTGTAGAATGCGAAACAGCGAAAAAGTCGATTTTGTTCATTTTTCGTTTACGTCTCCTATACAAACATGAGCACGCTGCAACGGATGCAAATTCTACATGCGCTTCATGTTGAAATGCGATAGACTAATTCCACGAAGATTATTAGGAAGCCTACAATGGATGTCAGTCGGCCAGCGTATCAAAAACCGCATACTTACGTTAATATTCAAGATGACCAACGGTTTGATACCGAATTATTTACGAAACACAATAACTCATGGAAGGGATATACATCAGTATAACTCAAGGCAAGCGTGTGACCTCAGAACTCTGAGCTTCCGGATGTCCTGTATCCAAAATTCTATTTTTAACAAAGGTTATAAACTTTACAATACACTGCCAGGTGAAGCAAATACAACAAGCCTCAGAAAATTCCAAAACATATGTAAAGAGTTTTTGAAGAATGATCCAGATTTGTGAACTGTTCGTTAGTTAACATTAGTAAAAATGTATGCATGTTGACGAAGTTATCACGGGTATACTACTGCCTTTTTATGTTGAATGTTTTCTGTTACTTGTTGTTTTGTTGTCTAAAGACAATAATAATGATAGTTTTTAGTTTGTTTTCAGTAGATAGTAAAATTGTCGATTTTAGACTTGAAAAATAATTGCGATGTCTACAATAGTTTGGGCATCGTACGCGTCAAAGATCACACATTATGTAGAGTGAACTCTGTTCTTTCAAATGCCATCAACAAACTTTGTTTATGTTTGCCCCAGAAAGAATGACAAGCAATTGAAAAGAGCGTATTTTTTGGGAAGAAATATCAATAACTTTGAGTCAAATTGAGATATTGACAAGTTCTGCATCGCAAAATGTTTGTATCAGTATGTTCTTAAAGTCTTTCGAAGACAGTTTGTATTTGTATGGTGACCCCAACGCGAATTAGGAAAAATGCGCTATATCGATTATTCCAAGAGATAAAAAAAACGTTGTTCTACAAAATGTTTTAAATAACTGGGACAATGTTGTAGTCGAACTATGTTTACCTCTATCTACAGAGATAATAAAGTTAGATTTTTTATTTCACGGAAAATGTTGGTCACCCTATTTTTGGCAACATGAAAATGAGCGCTCTATCATATGTAACAACTTTGTCGAAGGCAGTTTTTATCTAGAGAATAACTGTCGAGCTCTAAATGCTAATTTCCACTTAAATGTATATCCTGAACCATTGTGCACTGCGGTCGTATCTTAAGCACAGCGCATTGCATTCCTTTTTGACGTAGAACTACGTCTTTCATTAAAGGTGCCAAATCAGAAAACAGGTCACGTTTTTATGAAATAAAATTAATGTTAATAACTATTTTTGCGGCGAACGGATTCACATACTAAACGAATCGGAAATTCCCTAAGATTTGTTTAATATGCTATACATAATAACCTGGTTTGTAAATGGTTAAAATTTATGAAAACTTCAAGCGTTTCCATTTTTTCATACATTTGTTCTGTCCATTTGTGTGCTTTCCCGAACAGAGCTGTCAATAACGAGCAACCTATCGACGACCAACGGAGGGGAAATCGTAGGATTGAAAGTCTCCGTGAACAAAGGAAAAGTAGAAGAATGAAGGGGAATACTTGCCTAGAGTATAAACAGTGGATCACGCTGAGACAAACTTTCATTCGACATCGGACTGTTGAGCAATTCAGTTCACTTTGCTTTCGATGCGCTTCGATCTAAGATTGGACCCCACCAGTGGTAATCCAACTTGGATATCGTCATTTGGTTTTTCTGTTCGTTTTTCGCGTTATTCGTATCGTGTTTTTCTTTCCGCGTCATTAATTGGACGCTTCGCGTAGTGTGTGATGAGCAAGAAGAAGAGGAAGGCAGGCTCGAGCCTTGCAAAAAAACGAACGCATTGCCAGGGGCAATACAATTTCGAGGCAAGCGTTAGCTAATGATGCACGCGATGCAGGTGCAGTGAAAAGCGCTCGCACTGAACCGAGCCTTCGCGAATGTGACACCGCATCGAACAACAGCAAAGTAGGCGATTTCGACGCGTCGGTCGAAAATGTAAACGCCGTTACTCAGGCAGCAACCAAAATCAAGCTCCCCCGCTGGTGATGAAGGCGGTCGCTCTTGACAAACTCATCAGCGAATTCGCATCGATGGGTGTTACAGCAGAGTACAAGCTGTGAGGCT
Organism: Toxorhynchites rutilus septentrionalis; assembly: GCF_029784135.1. NCBI lineage: Eukaryota > Metazoa > Arthropoda > Insecta > Diptera > Culicidae > Toxorhynchites > Toxorhynchites rutilus. Next base: position 207,923,079 of record NC_073745.1, read on the forward strand.
TGTACTCTGCTTGGCGAATACCAAGCATCTTGAATGTCTTACATTTTTTTTTATCTGTATTATAGTGACTTTCAACTCATTTGGCAGGTTCGTCACTTTTACTTCCATTTTTGGAAGAATGTCGGGAGCGAGAATTGAACTCGTGACCTTTAGCGTGAGAGGCATGGATGTTACCACTACGCCAGATCGGCTCCACTGAATGTCTTACTGGAATGTTATAAGTTATTTGGGTTCGCGTTCCAGTCGCAAAACTGCCTTCAACTAGGATTGCATTTGCGCTAATATTGATTACAATGAAGCATTGCTACTGTTTTCGAGGTTGTTGATATTAACAAAAAGAGTTTGTTTCGCTTGTTTAGTCACCAAGGAAGTAAATGTCGTTTTGTATGTGATTAGGTTTCGCTTGCCAGTAGCAAAACTTCCTTCATAAGGATGACAGCTGCGCTTCTCTCGAGCATGAGAAAGTAATGCAACTTTTTTCGAGGCCAGTAATATTAACAGAAGCGTTTCTTTTGAGAATAGCGCAAAATTATGAGTGTTTATATTCCTAGTAGTTTCAAGCCACCAACGTATGGCTCTGTATGCATGCTATGGCGAACGCTTGTTTGGCGCTTTGTTTACGTTGTACGAACGATGCCTAGAGGTGGGATTCCTTTGAGGCAATTCTAAATAACATGTAGCATGCTATTTGATACTTGCAAGTGTTGTCATTGTTGTTGTTTCCATGCGGTGCCAAAGATATATTGATGTAGTTATGAGATGTGGAATAATGGTGCTGGTGCAACAAGTATACAATCGACCGTAGCCGAGTATCTGTTAATTGTGAAAAAGGCCACCGGAATAGCGTTCGAGGTAAATTTTCAATGCATTGACATGAAACAAATTGCGACATACTATCAGCTAGTGTATTGTTTTGCGAGGGCAAGAATGAATCATCAATCAATTATCGTCAACTGATTCTACAATGAAAAAACCATTTCAGAGATTATTCTACTAAGCAGTTGTTTCTAAAATTTCACTTTATAGAATAATATCCGAAGGTATAAACAAGCGACTTATATGAAATAACAGCATAGTTCTACGTCAACAATACGGTCGTATCTTGGACACAACCTCGTATATTTTTTTTTATTGAAAATCGGTTTCATTTTCACTCAGAATACAACAGTCTTCTCACATCATCTCTTGGACAAACATAGCATGACGAAGGCATGATTATCCGTCAGAATGCCGTAGAATTTTACTATCATGTTTATTTATATACCGCCACAATTGCACTAATGCACAACTGCCGATATAAAGTAGACTCGGCGCTGTCGGTACCATACAACCTCTTCAGTCTTCAGAGAACAAATAAGCAACAATTTTCACCCTTTCTCAACTCTGTCCGGTGGTGGTGACATGTACCTATGGTTATTTTCCTCACTTCTTATTCTATGCGGCGCTCGAGGGCCCATTGGCAAAGCCTGTACCAATTGCAGAAATCCATTTTGTCCTCCGCCGCCAACAAATCAACGCAGCGGCGGATGTTCGGCGGCCGGGAAGACACGGGAAGAAGAAATACATCTGGCATATAAATTGCGCCCGTCGTCGTTGTCTCCTCGGCCAAGCCATCTGGCGAAGGTTACCACAGGATAGGCACAAAATAGAAACAGGACCCAGGTCTCGGACTGCATTTCAACAAGTGTAGACCCGACCAGTACCTAATTAAATCAAACAAAGCCTCCGATATCAATGGGCTGATATGGAGGACGATGTGTTGTCCAATATTCTGATTACGTTGTCCAATATGTACTGCTAATGTGATACGTACCGATGGCGATGACTTGGTCTCTCTCTCTGATCGGATGGTTGGTTCGCCGCAGGAGACGAATAATTTTTCATGCCGTAAGCGGCAATTTGTCCTCAAGCCAACAAAGCCAAAAGGTGCCGTCGAGACGCAGAGCTGCATTTCATACATTGGAATTTCGTCTGCGTTTCTCGTTAAATTACTCCGAGTATTGTAACCCTTGCTGCTTTTGTTTTGGGTCATTTATGACCTGGAGCTGCCGGCTGGCCGACGACGACCGAAATCTCTATCGGCGGCATCTTTCAAACATGATGTTCATTTTTATGCTCCGAATGTGACTCCAGTGACGTTCTAATTTGTGAATATTTTTAGTTTCGGGTTGAAATACCGTTCTTTCGGTCCCTTCGTTCTCACCTCCCGGCATTCTAATTAGGATTCGGTTTTTCGTTCAAATTGTTTCATAATTCGACATCCAATTAGTTGGACCAGAACTCACACCTTACCACCCGAACAGGGAGGAGATGGTTCTGTAGCGGATTCACGTAGCGGACCTTATAATTTGTAAATTATTCCTCGTATGTGTATCCTCGCATTCGCAATTCAGAGGCAAATAATCAAATAATTGAATAATGAATGACCTAATGAGTGATTTCTTCAATCTTACGGATGTAACTTATTAGATAATCATGCCTTCTATTATTTTATTTACGATTCTCGTGGGGATTTTTTCCGGAGCTAATCCTCAAGGCTTTGCTTTAAGCATGCGCCACTAATGTAAAACATTAAACTCGAGCTCTCGCGAAGATGCAAACTCGAAAGCGGCGAATTCGTGAAATTGGTTTCGATAAGCATTGTTTGGGGGGGCGATTGCTGTAGACTACCGCTTCCGCGCTTCTATTCGGTGCCCCGCGCGTGTTCTCTGGCGGAGTGGGGAATCCGAAGAATCAAGATGGTTGCCGATTGTGGCGAAAACTTGCCAAAAGAGAATCACTGTTAATTATCATTAAACGTAGATATGCGACTGTATAAGGTATAATCTGGTTTAATTTGCTCTCAGCGTTAACTGTATCATTTGAATCGAGAGTTTTTTTTTTGTTTTGAACTTGTGAGTGGGGATTAGAAGTTAAAAAAAGTACATCGATGGTTGCGGTCAAACAAAAAAGTTAGAGCGGCAATTTTATAAACCTAAGCTGTCATTTTGTTGAATCTGGGCCAAATTCTTTCAGCTACCTTGTGTAATCTGTCTAGTTGTGCGCAAGATAGTTCAGGACGGACTCTTTGCCTATCTGGGTGACTCTCGTTGTGGACGATCCATTTACATTCCCAATATACACATGGCGTCACCTTCCCCACTGTTAGTCCTCGTTCTGAAAATATTTTGACAGCTTACTAGCCATTGTCCACGCTCTCTGTTGCCGCAGTTAACCAACTTTTTAACATCAATTAAAAAAGATTAGAAAATGTGCAACTGCGTTGCATTACAGTAGCGTGTGGCAGATGTTAATATGCCGTCCATTGAATTGTTCCGGATCGCCCAAACGGCTCGGAATGGACAACACTTATTTCTATAGCACCATTACAACAAACAGCACGATGACGATGATTTGAACTTCGTCCCAATGATATTGCAAAATATAGTAATTTGTAATTACTTTATTACTTAATTCCTTTAATCATTCTGTTGAAAACAAATTTACGTAAGATTTTGGGTAAAGAAGTTGTTGATTCGTAATTAAAGTTATTCACCGAGAAAAAAAAATCCAGCACCTAATACTACAATCGACCAGTCGGCGATAGGCGATAGCTTCGGGATATTGGCTGGACTCAATTTCTTAGGATCCACAGTGACAACATTGCTGTTTTGTCGAATTTGAATAGTGACAGTGCGCCAAGTTGAACCAGAAAACCTCACAACATCACGGTGCTCCAGAGAAGGCAACTATTTCTTTTATAGACACCCGTTTTGATACATTTCCTGGTTCATTGTTCCAGGAGTTATGAAAGCGTCCCTTTACACTTCGCAGATAAAACGTTTTTCCAAACGAGGATCTTTTTCGGGGATTTTGACCTCTTCTGATGTTGGACTACGTCTTCGATTTGTATATAGAAATCTTTATATTTATATAGAGCAATTACTCATGCATTATTTTCAAAGGGAATCCCCGGCGCAAAAATGTGACCACTCCCAAAGTTCAAGAACAAGTCCCCCCGGTGATACCCCCAGTTAGCTTGCCTAAAAAATCGAGTGCAGCGGACAAGCAAAATCAGGTTCCTCCTGGCTTCCGTGGGAATAGTTCACCTTCGAACGACCCAGCACTCGAGGGGACATCAAAAACCCCAACTGTCCCTGTTTTTCCGTCCAGCTCAACTTCTCAATCGGGATTTATAAAGTTGTCTGACCTTTTGGATCAAATCTTCAAGCGTTTTAATGTTTCCAACTCCATCAGAACCCTTGTCATCTCAATGCTTCCAGTATTAAAGACAATTTTACAGCAATTGATGCAAACATGGCCCCTCCTTGCAATGATTATCTCTCTTCATGTCTAATTTAGATAGAGAGGTCGGAGATATCACTGTTTTTCAGTGGAATTGACGTAGTCTTATCCCTAAATTGGATACATTCAAATTTTTAATTCATAACTTCAATTGAGATGTTTTTGCTCTGTCCGAAACTTGGCTTTCTTCGCGAGATGATATCTCTTTCCACGATTTTAATATTATACGCTTGGACCGCGATGACAGATACGGAGGGGTACTATTGGGGATCAATAAGTGCCACTCATTTTTTCGAATTGACCTTCCACCTATTGGAGGGATCGAAGCTGTTGCTTGTCATGCAAACATCAGAGGCAAAGACCTCTGTATTGTCAGCTTGTATTGGCCTCCGAGAGCTGCGGTTAGCCGCAAACAACTTGATGACATGTGCTCACTCCTTCCTGAGCCACGATTGATCTTGGGAGACTTCAACTCTCACGGAACTGCCTGGGGGGAACAGTACGACGACAATCGTTCATTGTTGATATATGACCTTTGTAACAACTTCAATATGACCGTTTTGAACACTGGGGAAACAACACGTGTGCCTAAACCTCCTGCTAACCCAAGTGCTCTTGACCTCTCGCTTTGCTCGAATTCACTATCGTTAGATTGCAAGTGGAATGTAATCCAGAACCCCAACGGTAGTGATCACTTGCCAATCAAAATTTCCATCACCATTGGGTCGAATTCTTCAGAATCTATAAACATGGCATATGACCTCACAAGACACATTGACTGGAAAAAGTATGCGGACGCGATTGCTCTAGCCATCAATTCCAGAGATGGTTTACCTCCATTGGAGGAGTATAACTTCCTTTCTCGTTTGATCTATGACAGCGCGGTTCGCGCTCAAACGAAACCCATCCCAGGTTCCACTATTCGTCGAAGGCCTCCCAATCTATGGTGGGATAGCATATGTTCCAAGCTTTATGTAGAAAAATCGAATGCATTTAAAGCTTTTCGGAAACGTGGAACCCCTGAAAATTTTCATGCGTATTTGGACCTTGAAAATCAATTTAAAAGCTTGATCAAAGGGAAAAAACGTGCTTATTGGCGAAATTTCGTGGGAGATTTGTCACGAGAAACGTCAATGAAAAAATTATGGAAAGTGGCTCGAAACATGAGAAATCGCTCTTCAACGAATGAAAGCGAAGAATATTTACATCGATGGATTTTGAATTTTGCACGGAAGGTTTGTCCTGATTCCGCTCCTGTGCAAAAAATTGTTCGAGATATACCACAAGATAGGTGCGATCTTGATTCCGAGTTTTCGATGGTAGAATTCTCTCTTGCTCTCCTTTCATGTAACAATTCTGCTCCGGGATCGGATAGAATTAAGTTCAACTTGTTAAAAAACCTCCCTGATGTGGCGAAACATCGCTTGTTGAATTTATTCAATCGGTTTCTGGAGCATAATATTGTTCCAGATGATTGGAGACATGTGCGAATTATAGCTATTCAAAAACCCGGAAAACCCGCGTCCGACTTCAATTCGTACCGCCCAATAGCAATGCTGTCTTGTATACTTGGAAATTGTTGGAGAAAATGATCTTGTTTCGCCTTGATCGATGGATTGAAACGAATGGCCTACTCTCAGATACACAATATGGGTTCCGCAGGGGCAAGGGGACGAATGATTGTTTTGCGTTGCTTTCTTCAGAAATTCAAATGGCTTACGCCGAAAAAAACAAATGGCTTCAGTATTCTTGGACATAAAGGGGGCCTTTGATTCTGTTTCAATAGAGGTTTTGTCAGACAAATTACACTCTCGAGGTCTGCCGCCTCTGTTGAATAATATGTTATATAACTTGCTTTGTGAGAAACATTTGAACTTTTCTCACGGAGATTCGGCAGTAAGTCGGGTCTCTTACATGGGCCTCCCCCAGGGCTCATGTTTAAGCCCCCTTTTGTACAACTTCTATGTAAGCGACATCGACAATTGCCTTACACAAAATTGCAGCCTAAGACAACTTGCAGATGATGGAGTGGTGTCTGTCGTAGGATCAAACGAATCCGACCTGCAAGGACCCTTACAAGATACTTTGAACAATTTTTCAACCTGGGCCATTGGGCTAGGGATCGAATTCTCCACGGAGAAAACAGAGATGGTGGTTTTTTCTAGGAAACATAGACCAGCAAAACCAAAGCTTCAACTTTTGGGTAAACCGATCACTCATGCTATGTCATTCAAGTATCTTGGGGTCTGGTTCGACTCCAAATGTACTTGGGGGCCCATATTAGGTATCTGAGTAAAAAATGTCAACAAAGAATAAACTTTCTCCGTACAATTACCGGCACCTGGTGGGGAGCCCATCCCGAAGATCTTATAATGTTGTATCGAACAACTATTCTCTCAGTGATGGAGTATGGCAGTTTCTGTTTTCAATCAGCTGCCAAAACACACCTCATTAAACTCGAGCGAATTCAGTATCTTTGTCTCCGTATTGCGTTGGGATGTATGCCCTCAACGCATACCATGAGTCTCGAGGCCACTAATAGATCGCTTCAATTTATTATCTCTTCTGTTCCTCATCCGGTGTAAGGTTATGAATCCATTGGTGATCGGAAATTTTGAGCAATTGATCGAGCTAAATTTTCATTCTGGATTCATGAATTCATATCATGAATTCACCTCTATGCAGGTTGTTCCTTCTTCGTATATTCCCAACCGTGTTTGTTTTCCTGACTACATCAATTCCTCTGTACATTTCGATCTGTTCATGAAGGAGAAAATCCATGAAAATCCAGATTATCTTAGATTGGGGTTCGTTCCTACAATCTTCAATGCAAAGTATGGGCGTATCAATTGTAATAATATATACTTTACTGATGGGTCCTCTATGAATGAGTCCACAGGATTTGGAGTGTTCAACGTATTTTTTAGCACCTCACACAGTCTTCAGAATCCTTGCTCGGTATATATTGCTGAATTGGCAGCGATATACTGGGCGCTGGACAGCGTCGCCTCACGACCTGTTGAACACTATTACATTGTAACGGATAGTCTTAGCTCTGTCGAAGCTATCCGTTCAGTGAGGCCGGAAAAGCACTCGCCGTACTTCCTTGAGAGAATACGAGAAATTTTGAGTGCTTTATCCAGACGCTGTTATGTCATTACCTTTGTCTGGGTCCCTTCACATTGCTCAATTCCGGGTAATGAGAGGGCTGACTCATTGGCAAAGGTAGGTGCAATTGAAGGCGATATATATCAGCGTCAAATCGCCTTCAATGAATTTTATTCTTTAGTTCGCAAAAATACCATCGCTAACTGGCAACGCAAGTGGAATGAAGATGAATTGGGCCGGTGGTTTCACTCGATTATCCCAAAGGTTAGCCTCAAACCGTGGTTCAAAAGTCTGGACTTGAGTCGGGACTTTATTCGCACCTTCTCCCGACTCATGTCCAATCACTGTTCGTTAGATGCACTACTCTTCCGTTTCAATCTTGCCAGCAGCAATCTCTGCGTTTGTGGCCAAGGTTATCACGACATCGAGCACGTTGTTTGGTCGTGCGAGGTGTATTTGGTCGCCAGATCGAATTTAGAAAACTCCCTTCGGGCCCGAGGAAGACAGCCCAATGTGCCGGTTAGAGATGTGTTGGCTCGGTTAGACCTTGATTACATGTCCCATATATATGTTTTCCTTAAAGCTATAGATCTTCGTGTGTGATTGTCCCTACATCCTTATACCCTCCTTTCCTCCCTTTGCGGGTAATTCGTCCCCTTGCTATAAATAGTAGAATAAGTTGAAATGTAAATAAACTATAGATATACGAATAGATTTAAGAATTGAGTGCTCATCAACATTGTTACTATATCCTTATATCCCATCCTTCTCCTAAAAATATGTCACCCTTCTAAACTCGAGTACACCGCGAGTAATCGGTTTTCCACCTTACTAACCATAGATGTAAGTAATTAAAATTATATTTAAGAATTCGGCTCCTTTAAACTTAAGTAACTGAGCCTGTAAAAATAAACGAATTAATAAAAAAAAATTACTCATGCAACGAAAGTTTAAGAGTTTTCAAACGCAAACTACGCAAACCCCTTATTGCTATATTATACATCATTAGACGGAAAATTTATCCAGGAATTTCTTTCTAGCGCAACAGAAACAGTGAAGATCATAAAACAAGTTAACAATTTGAGGAATAGAAATGTTTTCTCGAATTTACTCGCCGCTCGCATCCTCGCGTCACTGTTGTATGCGATTCGGGCATTAGCTTGCATGGTATGGTTATTTTTTGTTTTTAGGGGAGCGGCGAGTAAGACAGACAGTGGGGGCAAAACGGACTGGGCGTTGATTTGTATAGGTACATTATGAATTTCAAATTTCCGTTAGTGAGAACACCTTCTACATGTTATTCTATAATATTTGAACCACCATTTGGCAATGAATACTGGTCAAAAGCAGGAAAGGGAAACAAAAACCAAAAATCATACGCGATTCCGCGTGTGGATGTATTTCTAACGGCTTCCATATTAAGAATTTTGAATGGTTTGTTATCAAAATTCTAATAGTTATATTTCGGTTTGTGCGTTGACAAAGAAGCGATATTGGATATGCATGGAAAAGTAAATTAATTTGTGAGTGAAAGTGTAAATTATTGAAATAATTGTACTGGTGGGGTGAAACCAACAGTTGCCCGTGGGAGTGAGATGGACTGTGAAAAGTCTGTTTAATCTATTCCTAAGGAATGCCCTGCGTCTATAAACAGAAATCAAATCACCAGAGCTGGGCTGTTTAGAAGCTAACTGGAACGCAAATAGTTTACAATGCCGAAAAGCACAATATCACTTCAAGATGGATTAATTCGATTTTTTCATCATTTTACGGACATTCGTGATGAGTTCAGACCTTGGTTGAATAAAATGATTCCTCTCACGAGCGATAAACGTTTCGTATAATACAAATCTGTCTATTGTAGCGTTGCCCGGCGGTTTTGGCTTTCTTTCATAAAACTAAAACTTGACCAATCCTGTTAGCGTGCAACTCTCGACTCGTTTATTTTTCCGAAATTAATTCTACAAGCTAATTCTTCTATCTTCGAATTTCTGGGGAGGCGCTTGGAGTTACCCTGCTATATCTGCCGATAAATAATTATGCGCCGAATAATCAAAAATGTCCCGTGTGTGTTGAACTGCCACGAACTGAGTGGAAACTTGAGATTTGTTTCACTCGCACAAAAAAACAAAATTGATCTCAGTAAAAAAAATGTAGACTCGGTAACAACATAAGTTGAACAAAAATGTAATTAGAGAAGTGTTCGATTTTCGACAAGGGTGATGCACTTTTGGAACTTGACGACAAAGCGCAAGTGTGCTTTAATGAAATATGAAGAATGGTTTGGCGAGGTATTCTCCAAGCATCTCTACATACATATATGGAGGAATTGGGGTCGCTTCACTTTATTCCCCCACTATATGTCCATATTACCCGCATCGAAAAAATGTACTTTTCAGGTCTGTTGTAATTTTACTAATAAACATTGAAAACACTTTTTTATAAAAAAATTGACCGATGAGGTCAAAATACAGTATATTGAATTGCATTAAAGTTTTGGGAAACATGAGTTTCCAAAGATATAATTGAAGTTCTTCTTAACATGTCCGTATTACCCCCATCTCTCCTACTGTTGGTTGCCCGTCGTCTCGACACTGAAACAAAATTACATCTCCAATGATCCCAAATATTGTTTCCAAAGGGATAATTCACAAATTATACTATACCGCACCTTTCGGCAACAGAAAAGACGAAATCGATTGTGTTGTGATGGCAACAGCAGTGGAACGTATTTTCATCTTCGGCTCTCTCTGCTGAAAAATACCTTCATTCCATCCGGGTTGTAATATGTTCGACGCCACTTTCAACACGGGAACAATGCACGAATTCGTGAAAATTGAATGATCGATCGTAAAGTCACCAACCACCAATAAGCCCACAAACACTCCTAAATTCACACAATCTCTCCCCTTGCAAATAAGTTGTAAAAATCAGTTTACTTCTAATTATTTTAGCTTTTTCTTTAAAATGCATCGAACTGTTGCATTTATCACTGCATTGAAATAACTCTTTAGTGAAAGGTTCGGTGGCCGTGAAATGCGCCATGGTTTTATGCAGCCAACTGAAAATTGGTTAATCTTGGATTCATTCTTGTTCTCGGAAGCTGGTCATATGTCGGATTTTGTGCCCTCATTGCCCAATACATGTTATACTTCTCCTCTTCTAGTTAGACTACACTCTTCTAGGCCTCTTCTGAATGCTGCTACAGGCGGGATCATGATGAGAATTGCATTTCTTTACAGCTGCTACAGATGACTATATTGGTGCTGCTGCTATGATAATGCACCTCCTTGTTTTCTTAGTAGTTTTCTTGCTTCCCGGTTGGATAATTGGAATGATCGAAATTCGGAGCAGAGCGGTGATATTTATCCCTTCCAACTAGTCGTAAAAGTCCACTGATGATTCAACAAGAGCCAAAGGTTGTACCGCTCATGACAACTCTACACGAGCTGATGATTGCGCCGGCTAGTGACCATTCTATCCTGGATTCCTCGAGTCGAGAAGACGCACCACGCTAGATATGGGGGGCTAGGGGGGCGTTGCTGATTAATGGTCAGCTGCATCCCAATAGGAAGTATCCCGTGTCGGGCACACGTACAGAGCATTGGAGACTGCAACATCCCAATTACGAGAACACTTGTAATACTAACCTCGAGCCGACCGCGAGTAATCGGTTAAATATTACTAACATTGATAATAAGAAAAATTGTCAAAATATTGAACTCCGGCCCCGTCAGGCTAACGCCATATGAGCCTTGATAAATATATATATATTGGAAAAAAAACTAGTCGTAAAATCACACAAGGGTGGGGCTTGCAACGCAATGTTTTGCTTCTATTAGGCTTCCATAATAACACCGAATGTGTTATCAGCATAAGGAAAGAAAAAAAGCAAACAACAACTCGCCAGCTTGTGCTATGTTGGTTTCGTTGTCTTATTTTCCATATATCCCTTGGATAGAATGATTAGCATGATGGAAATCTACGTTTGTTTTAGCGATAGCGTGTATTGAAATTGTATTCTGCTATTACGTTGGTTGCTCCTTTTGGTCGGTACAATTTGAGGAGCACAAATCGAGCCAATCAAAACGTGAGATTTTGCACGTTTAGATAATGCGTCACATTTCACAATTATTCAATTGTTTATCTTTTTATCTGGGGAATATGTGCATACAGTGTGACCGTAAACCAGGCCGTGTTCTCAAACATTTCCATGAGCGGTAAACTATCGATCGGTAAGATCATAGCAAGTGTCGTAGTGGAACTGAGGATTGGAAGTTGTATTCAAAGGTTTTGAGAACGATTAGGGTAATCCCAGGGCTGCAAGATTATGATACCGCCAATAAATTCAGTGCCAGCCAAAGCGCCGTCAGAAGGCTTCGTCTGCAAGAAGTATTTCAATCTGTTCGGGCCAGTAAGCAATTAAACAGGACATTGGAGCAGAATATAGTGGCCAAAAGACATTCCCGGAAGTTGTACAATGAGGTTCTTACGAAGGAACTACACCCAAAGTTAATTTTTAGCACATGTTTTGGCATCCCGATTTATTACATTAAATGAGCCAAAAAATAACAGTGAATGTTCTACTCCTCAATACATGTATATCATTTGTATAATATATATGCCAGAGCCAATATGAGCGAGCGAAACAGGACACACATTTAAATGAAAGCATTTCGTATACTTTGCCAAATACACGGCCCAAACAGAGAAAGATATATTCTCATCCATGTTCTTTTTTATCCTCTTGGAAAACACTTTCTAACTTCATTTTTTGATGAGGTGTAATATTATCACGCTTCCGTATATCAGCACTGGCAGCTATATGGATAGCGTGGTCGTGTAAAATAGTTTTGCATTCCAGTCGGCCTTGGTTCGATGATTTTTTTTGGCACAATCCCAAATAAAATGAGAAAAGAAAACAGAATGTGATGTCTGCTCACATACATACAAAAAAAATTTAAAGCTTTTAAAACAACTATTTATTTGCGCATTTCACCCAGATGCGCACAAAATGACATCTTTTCTGCCAAAGATGTACACCCAAACTAGCGTTGGCAGAAATGATGTCATTTAGTGTGCTGGAGAGTCAAATGCGCAAACAATGAGCTGTTGTAAAAGATTAAAAATGGTTTGTATGTATGCGTGCAGACATCTCTTTCTGTTTTCTTTTCTCGTTTCATTTGGGAATGTGCCAAAAAAAAGTCCATACGACGTCAATGGGGATCGAAACCAAGGCCGGCTGGAATGCAAAGCTATTTTACACGATCACGCTACCCACATGGCCAATGATGCTTCAGCAGTTGTTAGCAAGCAAATACGTGATAATATTGCACCTGATTATAAAATGAAGTTGGGAAGTGTTTTCTAAGAGTAAAAAAGGAGCGCATGAAGGAGAACAATATCTATCTCGGTCTGGGCCTTGTATGTGGCAAAGTAATCGGAAAGCTTATTTGGTACAGCAATATATTTGTATTAACCTTATATTGCTGTACCATGTATATTATACAAATGCTTACCAGTATTTGTGAGCCATGACATTTTCTGTTATGTTATGTCTCATTCAATGTCATAAATCGGGATGACAAAACATGAGCTAAAAATCAGTTTCGGGTGTACGAAGAATACATCCTCAAGGAATCCGAAACGTACGCGAAGGTGTATTATAGACAGCTTCCCGGAAAAAAAGTTTGATTAAGTTGCTGGTCGAGGTAATGTCCAGAGCAAGTTAAAACTCGTTTTGCCGATAAATTCGCCAGAAAGCTTATGATCTGCGGAGGTATTTGCAACTGCGGTTTTTGTGGTTTATATGCCGGGAATACCATTCAAAATTGTCACCGATTGCTCTGCCTTCAAGATGCAGATGGAGGGTATAGAGCCGAAGATCGCTGGCTAAACGTATATATATATAACAACGCTATTGAACATAAACCATGAGTCCGGATGACGCACTGAACCGAGCACTAGAGGTTAACTTCCTGCGGATCAACGTAGTTGACGAAGTGTCAACAAGCGAGTGAAAAGTTGGTTGTATTTCTTGTATTTATCAACACGGAAGAAGAAAGGCATCATTTATCCCAGAATCGGTAAGGATGATCTACTCTTGTCAATGTGACATGTCGACTATCTTGGTTCGTTAGTAGCAACCAGAAATCAGTATTGCTACCTAATATGGCTGCTACGGTTGTAGAACCTTTTGGTTTCTGATCCGAGATATTTGGTCTTACTCCCTTACACACTTCACAGTGGAAACGAAATGAACGACACGCCATTGAATTACGTTTTACGATTTAGTAAAGCGACAAAGATAATAATGGGTTTCCAGGCAGGTCTTTCAAATATAAATTATTAATGAAAATTAATTTCTCCGTATCAAATTAGTGTTCAATATGAATGAAAAAAAAAGTTTTCTTCGTGTGATAAAATAATCTCTTACAAAAATTGTATCTGAAGATAGTTTTATATTATAATGATAAGTTTTAGTGGAAAACTAATTTCGAACCCAGATGCCGACACAATGTACCGTTGTCAACGCGGATACACTTCATTTCGTTTTCACCGTGAAGTGGAAACGGGAATAAAGCACATTGCTACAATGTGGATTGGGTGTGGCGTAATATCTTGGTCCCAAACAAATACTAAGTTATAATTAATTTAAAATTTAAAAACGAAACTCGAACCATCTTCCCATTGGAAAATAATTGATATGAGAATCAAAACGCTAAGCCACATTGTACGAAGCCAATAGAAACGCCACATTCCAGCAGTTGCAATCGAGGGTCAATCAAAATTCTACTACAATCAGAAGATCGTCGATCGCGATGGCAGTCTGAGAATTTTCCTAGGACCGCATCCACCAGATGTTTCCAATCAAGGCAGTTTTGTATTGATTGTAATCCGTACCCGTGGTACTATTATAGCATCTTACCTGCGCCGCCGGTAAATACGTCTTGTCAAGTCGAGATGCTTTGGATGCTTCTCTGCACAATTTACACTCCGAAAACCACCCGAGAGAGGACGCAAGAAGCTAGGGCGCCCAACGAGTATCTAATTAAAATTGCAACCGCCACAACTAACGTCTACACAGTGTTCTGGATGGAATGACTCTCTATTTTCTTTTATGATTGTTGAGTTTTGTGAGTGAGATTTATGACTTTTATCGCAACTGGTTGATCTTGTGTTCGAGATTACTGATTCTGGGTTCTTATGTTTTTTTCTTCCTCTCTCCGAATACCCAATGCATAAGCCAAAGGTGAATGAACTGCAAGATGATTACCCAATACTGTTCTTGCGGAATGACTTTCGAATAACGAACAGGTGAACATTTTGCTGGGTCACTTTTGTACGATGCTGAAAAATGTTATCCAACAGTATGCTGACCGGTATCCCTCAGGTATTGCCAAATACTGTTTGTGGATGGTAAATACGGTTGTTTCACAGCAAGGTACCGGTATTTCGAACGTAATACTGCCAAGTAATGGGGTGGAAGACGCATCGATAATGTATTTCTGATTGACGTTGATTAAAACATAAAAAAGTTCATCCCTAGTCGGTTTGGTGAAGGTGATCGCTAGTTAACACTATCGGAGAATATCGTACCAAAACAGGGCTCGAAAATATCTTCCTGGAGGAGAAGACAACGTCATTCGCCAGAGCCGCCAGCCCACGTTAGCTTTCTGGGAAGGCCGCCACTCAGGCGAACAAGTTTTCCGATTAAGGGTATGTAATGGTGGGACGCAGAATCAAGAAAAAAAAACCTTACTGCTGCATTTGCAGGATTGAACGACTCGTCAATATCACCTGTCAATGTGGCTCGCTGTGCAATAAAGTGCGCGCGGTATAAATTGCAGTCCGATCGGCACACAAAAGCGCGCCAACAAGAGGCGGTTGCGCACTGGACCGGTTCCCGGAGTGATTAGGGCGATGACTGGGGGTTCCTGGAACTTTTCTGCTGAAGGTTGTATTAAGGACATAGAAGAGTTGCAATTATATTTTAGTACAACAGTATTTAAAAATGAGATAAGCGTAAGAAATATTGCATATTTTGTAGCAATATAGTATTAAGGTTTTGAGATTTTCAAAATCTGTCTAAAGTCCTAATAGATCAAATAAATACAAAGGATTTGATTTAATTTGTACGTAGTTGGGTACTTTTTTTAAAATTTAAAAAAATGAAATTTTATCCTCATTGATTGGCCGATTTGAAACCCAGTTCAATCCTAAGAACAGGACTTTGAAAGATTATAAGTCAACAACTATGGCACGCGGCGATGAAATTAGCAAAACAGGATTGTGGACTGTGACCAATATTTAAAATGTGTTACGCTAAAATACGAAGGACATTTTAGAATGGCAACCCTACTTAGTATATGATGCAATCTCAATGCACGCCTTTGGTTGTTTGGGTAACACTAGCGTTTTATCGTTAGAAAAATGTTATAAATGACATCTACACATGTTTTGTACAATGTCGCATGTAAACTATGTATGCCACAAATCGAAGTCCCGAAAAAGTAACATGTTTTTTTGTGAATAATTATAAGTGATAATTCAATTTCCAGCAAGTAAAACAAAAATGCAATGTGTAATGGGCAACTGTGAATTTCGGCAATTGTTGGTAGCGATAGAGAGAGAGAGTCTTAATTTATGGAGGCTTTTAATTTCTTCAGTTCATTCGCCTTTGACCTTGAAAAAGGTCAATTGGGAAAACTTTACCCACTCTCGGCTTTGAGAAAGGCCGCTTGGACGTCCTCGCTGCCAGATTTTTGCTAGTTGGCCGATTTCAGATTCGTGAATGGTTAGTAGCTTATAATGAAACGCGCATAAACTTTATCATGGCTCTATTAAAAAATAAAAATCTCTATATACTAATAAAAATCGAATAACATGGCCACCTTGTTGGAAAGTCTTTGCAAACCATAAACGATTATTATCTATTGAATAACAATTTCACGGATGACATATGTGTCACCAGTGGATTGATGTAAACATTTTCAGAAGAACGCATTAACCTTTGAATTCTGAAGATACCTAGAGAAAATTTTGAATTTATGAAATTCCTTGGTTTTTTTCGAATAACCAGGGATTCTTGATAGGCAAAAGTGTAATAATACGTTCTATCATGAACACTTGATAAACCAGTTGTCGGGAATTCAAATTCAATTCAAAATCAACTCAAAACTGAACTCCTACTCCTGAATACTACAACGAATGGGCCTAAAATATCGCACTGTATTTATTTGACTCCCTGAAATCCTGATTGTTGAACTTTAATTTTTCTTACAATTCATTTTTTTCTTCCATTTTTCCAATTGTGTTTGATCAGTTCGTTCAACTGGCGTTTGCTAGTTTGCTGGTAACCGCAGTGAAACAAATTTGTCAGCCGATGAGCTTTCGTCTTCTTTTGGCATTCCATGAGAAGAGTTTTCTTGGACTCCATCAACATTTTTCGGTAACTAAAGGCGTAACGAAGAACAATTCACTCCTTGACCGAAACATAACCTAACAATACAATAATACGTAAACGAACGGGTTGCTGAATGCAAAATTGCGTCTCGTTCGTTTTAGGGAATTGTCGCTATGAAAAAACAGTCGTTATAGAGAATGTCGATGTCGTTATATAGAGAGAAAAGTTTAATTCCATGCGAAACGATCAAATTATACTCTTAATAAATACATTAGATTTCTAACAAGTTTGAAATAAATACAATTCATTCTTCCCTTATAAGATTTTTCTTTGAATAAAATAATCTTAGGTTGGGGAAAAAGTAATTCATTATTTTTGGGTGAAATTCAAAAGTATTTTTAATATGTTTCGGTTTGTCCGATTTGGGTCAAATACGCACCGTTTTGTTGTAAAATTCGTTGCCATTCTGAAGGTAGCTTCATTATGTCTCTATCATAGAGGTCTTGGTCCTTATTGAGCTTGAGCTTGGGTAGACTGTACAATTCGTAGTTGCTCTCCGTGATTGACCTGAACCAACCAAATTGCACAAAGAACACACAGAATGACGCTTGGGACTAGCAAATCATTCTCGTTGTGCAATTTTCGGTGATTCGAGCTTTAAATGGTCAATAACGACGCCGGCCACGTCCTTACAGTCACCAGGGGAAGGGAAGGAATGTTAGTATGATATTCGCCGCCCGAAGGCCAGAAGGGTCGCCTCTATAGCGTGGTTCCCTAGCGTTTATCATGGGTGGGACAATTGTTAGTAGGGAGGGTAAAAATCAGGATTCACTGAGGTAAGTGATGTGATTTCCTAAACACGAATTATTGAACACTCGACGAAACGAAAATCCGAATATCTCATGTGACACTACTGCGTAGATTATCTTTAGGTATCCTGTAAAGGAAAACCTGTAAAATTTATTGCGGCATCTGAATATTCTATTATTTATAGCACGTATTTTTATATAAATCCAATCGTGATGGAGGTGTGTTAACTGTGGGTATCTTCAGAAGGTAACCGAGAGAATTCCTCTAAAACCAATTAATTCGGCGATATATTCTGTTAATCATCGTGCGTACTCTTTATAGAATTAAAAAAAAAATAAAGAAATAAATTAAAGAATTAACGGGCACGAACGGTTTCTTCGTAGCAGAAACTTCTTGTCTAATTTATCCAATGAAAATAATTCAATTCGCAAAATTGTTGTTCGATACAAAAAATCTAGCACACCTATGGTGAATTCTACCCCACTTTGGTTACTACTAATATACACCAGTTTCGCGCAACGCAAATATGCACGCACACCAGCGTCGCACTCACGCTCGAGATACGAAAGACAGTAACCTACACACTCGATTAGCAGCACATACTGCTGTGGTGATAGTAACACAACTTAAATCACACGATGCGCTATTGGCACTCACACACATTTTGCACATTAACATATTTCAATAATGGTGAACTCATCATACTGAGCAACTATGCTCATGAAAACAATCAATCTGATATGCTTTTTCTCATAACACTGATGATGTGTGCTAGGCTTTATTTCTTTTCCCCCTACACACACAACGATGAAAACACATCCCCACACGAAAGCGAGCGGTTAACGAATGCGGGAATATTGAAATCAACCGAACGAACTGTACCAAAATGTCACTGAAGAAACTATCACCGGACATTACAATTAGCTTTATCAGAACAATATCCTTCGCATTGAGGTTTCTCGGTCCATAACACTTTTCGGTCCATTTACACTTTATCATGGAATGGATATGATTTTTATCACCGAAACAACAGAAAAACACGAATACTCGAAACGAAAACAAACCGCACGTCTAGTCAACACAAACGCTCAATTCGAACTCCTATGTAAAAGCAAAATACATTTGTGCACAAACTATAAACACTCCAGCTCCGCACACGAGAGCGAGATTATTATTGAAATTCTCATAGAGGTCTTGGTCCTTATTGGTGAAAAACTCTAGCAATAGATTTTTACAATCGCATTTTCATCCCAATTTCTTATCACTCAGGAAATTTTGAAATGCGAGGAAAAGGTGGTAATTGCTCGGTACCAGGTCCGGACTATATGGTGGATGGATTAAAACATCCCAATCAAGCTCTCGGAAAAGGGTATCCTTGCGTTGTCCTGATGGAACAAATATATATAAATATATATAATAAAATAAAAATAAAAATAATCTCAAGGTCTACGCTGATTCACGTCAGCGTCTAGGTGTAGCTATCCGGGTTGTCGAAGACATAAGCAGGGACATCTGCATGGAGTTCGGCCTCGACAAGTGCCGCTGTGTCCATCTGCTGAAAGGGCAGCTTACCGAATCCGGAGGTTACGAGGTCTATGACGGCGAGTTCATAAGAGACATGGTTCGTGGCGAATCCTATAAATATCTTGGATTCCGACAGCTCACCGGGATTCGCCACTCCGACATCAAGACGGAGCTGCGAGACAAGTTCTTGAGTCGAGTGAACTGTGTCCTGAGGACTTTCCTCAACGTGGGGAACAAGGTGCGCGCGATCAACATTAGCCTAGTCCCCCTTGGGATTCAGAAGCCCGGGACCAGGTGAAAATTCTGGCTAGGTTCGCCTAGTTAAGAAGTGAGATAAGTCTGCCAAAAATGAATACATTTAAAAATAAATTAAGTTGCACGTATTCTACTGTTGCAATATCGGCAACATAAACACCATTCACAATTTCAGCGGCCTAGCTTGTATTTTCGCATTTATAAAAGAAAAAGTGTAAAATGCGCCGGATTTTCTTTTTGTTGACCTCCATTGATAACACTCTGTAACTCACAACTGAATGGAGCAAACAAAAAACAGCGAAAGATTTTTTTTAGTGTGAAATGTAACCTTTACAACTTTACTTGAAATTGTATGATCGATATTACGCGAGATTGATCACTAAATCCAGCTATCTTCGGCAGAAAAAATGCTTTTTCGTGTGTTGAAGGGGAAATGTACAAATGAAAGCACCTATTTCAAAAGCTTTAAAATGTTTGCGCCGTTCGTGATCCCTCCCCCCCTCCTCCAACGAACCGGAACTGAGACCCATCGAAAAATACTGAGCTATGATGAAGCAGGCACTACGGAAGCATCCCAAGGACGTCAAATCTGAGGAAGACATGAAGAAAAGGTGGATTTCCATACATGAGAAGCTGCAGTTGTACAGAACCTTACGATTAAAGTTAAGCGGTCAGGCGCGAGCATACGGTTGTAGTATTGAAGTTGAATGAAATAAATATGACACTTTTTTGCATCTTCAAATGCGACAAGGCAAACGTAGTCGGCTGTGTATAAAGCGATCACTACTACTAATGCGCAGCCTTGCCTTAAAATGAAGTTTGAGGTTCAATGTTTTCTGCTGAAAGAAGTCGAAACTTATAGGTGATTTTGGAAATGCTGTAACTTCGAGAATGAACGCATAATGATGGGATGTACTTTTTTTTGAAGCTTCAGCTTATAAGCTTTGAAATATTCTGAGAACATATTTTTATCTGGGTATGTGAAGATGTAGGCGACAAAATTATCGGGAAGAAATAAAAAACCGATTCCTTTTTCTTTTTTTCTTTCAAACATTTTGCAGACTAGCACAATTTTTTGCAGATCTAAATAACCGTATCAAACAGCTTTCAATTGATTTCAGGAACGTTCTTGTAGTACCTTTCCATATGTAGATATTTCTGTTTGAATGAAAAATCCCCCCTCCATCTATGTTGAAGAATAATTCAATAAATAACGATCCCACCGCAAATCGAAAGGTAGAAAATTACAATAAATTCTGTGCAAGGCTAATTTGGTGCTTTGACGAAAAGTTTTTTTTTCAAAATTTTTCTGTATCAATTTTTAAAAAAATACCAAAAACACGTTTTTTGAAGTTTTTTAAGAAAGTATTCTGTAATTTTGCAAATATTACATTAAGTTCTAATGTTTAGAGGTGATTTTTTAGTCGAGTGTATCTCATACAATCTCGGGAACATTCCATTACGATTACCTAAAAATTTTGACCTCGAACTCTGTTTCTTTATTTTTTTGTCGAGTGTATTTTTTCACTTTAATAAGCGGTCAGCTCACTTGCGCGAATCAGAAAATCTATAACAAAACTCTCACTTACATGTTTGAACAAACAAAACAAAGAATGAGATTGGGGATCGGCTGACACAGTACCTACAGTGTCGGACAAAACATTAAGACCGCTGCTCAAGCAAAAAAAACAAAGTGACAAAACTTTGAGAAAAAATAATCCAATTCAGTGCTTCAATCAATTTATTTTAATTTACTTGCATTATTCGAAGAAACTTATAACTTCTGTAGTTAAAACAATAGTCATTCATTTAAAATGCGTTTTAAGCATACTTAACAATTTAAATGTCGGAAACAAAATTAAGACTGGTTTTAAAATTCATGGTAGAAAAAATAAAAACAAGAAAATTCATACTTTGAAAAGCTTCTAGGGTTAGTACTTTATCGTGTTACCTCTGTTACGCATCACTTGACACACCCGGTTCGGCAGACATGGATTTCACCAGCTTCTGGCACGTGGTGACCGGGATGGCGTACCAAAAAGCTTGGATCCTATCTCACAGTTGCTGCTTATTCTTCGACTCCTCAGTGTACACCGACCTTTTCACAATCTCCCATAGGTTCTCTATAGGATTCAGATCCGGTGACTGCGCAGGCCACTCCATGACGTCGACTATGTTATCCTGGAACCACTTTTTGACGGTCTTTGTGGTGTGCTCCGGATCGTTATCTTGTATGAACTGCCATTTCAGGGGCTTCTCCCACTCGGCGTGTGGCAGCGTAACATCCCTTAAGATTTAGACGTAGAGGTACTAATCCATGATCTTATCCACCCAGTACAGGGGACTAACCCCGTGTTAGGAGAAGCACTTCCACACCATAATGTTCCCTCCTTCGTGCTTGAATATCTTCGTGGTATACTGTGGCATGTAAGCGCAGCCTATTAAGCGATGGACCCATATTTTTTCCGTTCCGGTTCACCTTCGTCTCATCCGACCACAGTATATTTCGCCACTGCTTTTCTTTCTCCGGACCGATCAAATCAAAGTGGTCTTTCGCGAACTTCAGCTGAGCCTTCAGAAGCTTCGGCGTCAGCATCTGGACCTTCCGGGGATTTTTACCGTCTAGCCCCTGCTCCACCAGTCGCCGCTGAACTGTCCGGGACACTCACGGACAAGTTCAGTTCAGTTCATCCTTCGCGGTCGGTTTTCTTGGGCATCCAGTCGTTTCGGATTTTTTTGCAGACGTGGATAGCATGAAACACGAAGGTTTTGGATCGTCCCAAGTACTCTGCGATTTCACGTTAGCTGCTGCCTGCCTTGAATGCTAGATACTTATAGCTTAGCCACTCTCTCGCAAATTAATCACGTCACTAACGAGAACGGCCGTAGCCTGGATCTTTGCTTTGTGAGTGCGCAGGACACAGCCCCATTCTTATGCGAGGCTCCCGCTCCTCTCGTGAAACTTACCCCTCATCACCCACCCTTGCTGGTTGCCGTTGGCACAAAACTGTTACAGGATATCAATATTTCACCTGTAGTCGTTTCTTACGACTTTCGAAATGCTGACCATCGTAATATCAGCCAGTTGTTCTCTAGCTTCAATTGGGGCGACATATTAGATACCGCTAACGTCGAGTCTGCAGCTGTAGCATTCTCCAACGTCCTGGCATATGTCATTGATAGATATGTGCCAAAGAAGAAGTGCCTCCATACGTCCCGAAAACCGTGGCAAACACGCGAACTTCGACGAATGAAATCCATAAAGAGGGCCGCATTAAGAAAGTTCACCAGATACCGCACACAATCTCTTCAATGCCAGTATGCGAGAATCAATTACGAATACAAACGTGTCGCGAAACAATCTTTCCTGAATTATCAGCGCAGAATACAGAGGAAACTCAAATCCCGCCCAAAACAATTTTGGAATTTTATCAACGAGCAGCAACATGAAGCTGGCCTGCCATCGTTTATGACGTTCAATGGAATTGCGGCCTCTACTCAGCAGGATATCTGCAACCTATTCTCAGAAAAATTCGCCAGTGTTTTCACCGATGAAACATTAACCGACGACTATATCAGGCATGCGGCTAGCTACCTCCCCCGTTCTAGCCAAACTCTGAGTAGGTTCGACATCAATACGGAGATGATTTCAAGGTCATTCTCAAAGCTCAAAACGTCGTTCAACCCGGGACCCGACGGTATTCCTTCAGCTTTTCTCAAAACGCACATGAATGACCTATTGATCCCGCTGCTCCAGATATTTCAACTCTCTGTAGCCACCGGTGTTTTTCCGACCTGTTGGAAAATATCGCATATGTTCCCAGTCCATAAAAAGGGAAATAGACGAGATATTAACAATTATCGCGGCATCACTTCGCTTTGCGCTTTGGCAAAACTATTTGAGCTCGTTATTTTGGAACCGCTAGACGCTCTCAGCAAACCGTACATAAGTACTGACCAACACGGATTCATGACGGGCCGCTCCACCACCACAAATTTACTGTGCCTCACTTCTTACATTACCGACAGCATGTTGAAGCATGCCCAAACGGACGCTATTTATACGGATCTGACTGCAGCCTTCGATAGATTAAACCACAGTATAGCTGTCGCCAAACTGGACAGGCTTGGGATTAACGGCAACCTTTTACAATGGTTTCAATCATACCTCACTGGCCGTCGACTAGCCGTCGTTATAGGTGATTGCCAATCCCCTTTTTTCGCTGCTACGTCCGGTATACCACAAGGTAGCCATCTGGGCCCCTTGATATTTCTGATATACTTTAATGACGTAAATCTGGTAATTGAAGGTCCACGGCTATCATATGCTGACGATTTAAAAATTTACCTTCAGGTCAGCTCGATTGAAGATTGTCGCTTCCTTCAACGACAGATGGATGCTTTTGCCGATTGGTGTATTCTAAACCGAATGGAGGTTAACCCCGCTAAATGTTCTGTCATCTCGTTTTCGCGCACGAGACAGACCATATTGCACAACTATGTCCTGTTCGGCACGGAAATTGAGCGTGTCAGCGAAGTCAAGGACCTGGGTGTCATTTTAGACGTGCAACTCTCTTTCAAACCGCACATCACATACATGGTGAATAAAGCATCCAGAACTCTGGGGTTCATCTTCAGGATTGCTAAAAGTTTTACCGACATCTACTGTCTGAAGTCCCTCTACTGCTCCCTCACTCGCTCCATCTTAGAGTATGGTGCAGCTGTTTGGACTCCACACTACAGCAACTGTGTCGAAAGGATCGAATCAGTTCAACGAAGGTTTATAAGATATGCTCTGCGTAGATTGCCGTGGACTGACCCCCTCCGATTACCGAGTTACCAGAGTCGATGTCAGCTGATCAGCTTGGAAACTTTGTCGGTTCGTAGAGACACAGCCAGGGCTTTGATGATAGCTGATACCTTACAAGGACGCATCGATTGTCCCGGTCTTCTGGAAAAAATTAATTTCAACGTTCGACCTCGGGCTCTCCGAAATAACTTGATGTTACGATTGCCCGCCCTACGTACAAACTACGGCATGTTCGGTGGATTAAATGGTCTACAAAGACTTTTCAACAGGGTAGCCCAGCTGTTCGATTACCATTTATCCCGAACGCTTCTTCGTCGGAGATTTAGCTCTTTTTTTACTGAACAAACAGTCACGTGATTATTGTTTTTAAGTGTATCTTTAATATGTGATGACTGTAATTTGATGTAATCAGTTGTAACACGATGTCATTTGATTCATGTTTAGATTTAAATGTAGATTTAGAATTTTATATATCCTTAAGCACACCATTGGGGCCCTTACAGCCCGTTGATGAATTGACAAATAAATAAATAAATAACTCTAGCTATTTTGATTCCGAAGCGATTCGGTTGTATATAATTGCCAATAGTTTGACGACATATACATTACACCTTGTTTTATTGTGCTTTATCAGAACGAATCCGTCAAAACACAGGTGGACCCCTCGACACAGACAGAAACGAACGTCCAGTTCAGAGACATGCATTAGCGCTCCCAGAGCCGATCGTATTTTCTTATGAATATGGCGTCTCTGTATTTATAGCGTTTGCTATAAAAGCAGTGATATTCACCAGTACAGGAGAAACTCATTAACAGTAGGAATGGGTAAAATTCAAACCGGCAGATATATTACATAAAAGATGGTTTGGTTCCGCTAACAGCATCGTCTGGCTGCGTTTGGCTCGATGCAGTTTTGCTTAAATTATGGTGCATCAAACGTTAGATAATATTACGATATTGGTGGCAACAACTGGTTGCCGCTCCTATGCCGTACGGGAAGTGAAAAAAAAACAGGAATGCCAGGTTTGGCTCGGATCGTGAGTAACCTCGAATAGAGAGGGACATTGGGAATGTTGCGCAAAATGTGGGTCACTGTGTGATGGGATGGTTATGTAAAATTGGGTTACGTCATGCCGTGCGAATTAACGACGTTCGTTAATGAGAACTGGAATCATAACTGGAATTATCGTAAACTCTAACGAAGGATTTTTTTCTCCACCAGAAAAGATATCATATACCTACAAAATCAACTGTTTTTGAAAATTATATTTTGAAAATAATATGGTTCTTTTTTTCTATATTTCCAAGTACGAATTCGATTTCCCGAAGTATGTCAGATAAGTATCAAACCCTGATTCATTTTAGACACACCTGCTCAAATTCATGTGTACCCCAGCCATGACTTGTGGTTTGCTATTTGCTTCTGTTTCTACCCAAAAAGCACTCCATTAAGCTGTCCGAAAAATGGTTAACAATCAAATCATCTTATCCATCATTAAAAATTAAAACCAATGACAATGTTTTGTGAAACATTGCAATTGAAACTAGTGTTGAAATTTGAACGAAGCGGAAACTTAGTTTTCTTTTGCTACCTTGGTTATCAAACACATCACCCTTTTCAGGGGCGATGGAACAACTGCGCCAACAGTTCAAACGGAGCACCATGAGATGCAATATTTTGCGGCGGCGGAAATGATTTTTTTAACCAACTTTTCTCAATTTTCCCGTTGCTTCACGAGGATGGTCAAATGCTGGGGTCCCAGAGAACGGTTTGGGTGCCCTGTTCACTCCCATATTCGCGAGATCTTAATGACAGCCGGCGCGCGCAGTCATGTTTGCTTACGGTAGAAAATGGGCTCCCTCTAATTGAATCTAAATTATAGACTATACGTGCGTGGGAGGATTAAAAGTGAGGGATTCTACACTTTTACAGGTCCGTTAGGGGAAGGTTCTCAACGTGTTTTTTTCCCCGCCGGTTATTTGCATTGTTAGTTGTGCGCGCTCACGGCTTTGATGGAAGAAAAAAATGTTTTCTGGTCATTACTACGGGGAGGAGAATACTGAAATCGTAAAACCCATGTTTGACAAACCAATTATTTCCATGAATCACTGTTGAATACGCAGAATGTGGTTGTTGTTTACTCAAGTTTGAAGATCACCACCTAATTGCCCCAGAAAATTTGAATTCAAATGCCAAAAAACCAAAATATCTTCTAACTTAATCTCTCGCCAGGTGTTGGTCCCCTTCCATGTTCTTTGTCACACGCCATATGCAAACCCACTTTGTACTCGTAGTAGTGATTATAATGAAGTACCTCCCAGACCTCCGAGACCGCAGAAGCATTCCACACACTTGGCGTGCGCATGCGGCAACGAAGAAAATTCCCACCGACCCAGACAAGGCAGCATACCAACCTGAAAGCAAAATAAGACGAGAGCCGAACGGTCTTATCATTTTCAGGTGCGCTACCATCGGTTTGCCGCACGTATCCAAAAGCCCAGTAAGTTCCACAATTATAATTGAGCATGATGGTCAGCCGGCTCGTTTCGCGACTAGCGACTTCCATTCACAACAACTTTCGCGTGACTGCATCAACCGGAGAAGATCGTGTTTCGTTGGAAGGCTGTTGATGATGGGGCGAAAGATTTATGTGCGCTGAAAAAGTGGGTAAAGTTGATGTGACCGCAGCGCGAACCCAGTGGCGAAAAAAAAACACTGCCGCTGAACAGTCCCCGTGACCTCGGCCAAAATATAGGTTTGAGTTGTTGCGCCGCAGTACGTGAATTGTGGCTTAAAAGTAGTGCACGAATAAAGCGAAAGGCAGAAGCTTTTGAAAGCTAAAAACGCTGGTGCGTTGATGATCTAAGCTAGTGAAGCTGCTGTTCGTGACATGAAAACATATTATCCATTATCAGTTTGCCCAAAATTGAAAGACGCAAAACGATTTTTCGAAAATTTAGTTTTGTTAGTTGGGTTTTAGGTAAATTATTTGTATGTGGCTTTTATTTACACAGTTTTCAATATTTACTAAATTGATATAGTTTCGTTTGACATTTAATTGAAATTGTCTCTGTTATTATGTATTTCATGATCAATTTAATCTATTTAATCCATAATATTTAAGTTTTTTCTGTATCAATTCATACCTTAAATTTGTTGGCGAAACAGGGTGTATGTCAGCTATCCAATGTCTCCATAGGGTTAAGAAGGCTGCTAACGTCCTTGCGGGAACTATAGCAACCTCAACGCAATCAATGTTCCCGTTCGATGCCCAATACCGCACATCCGGGATTTTTCCAACATCCTCTACAACAAGATAGCTTGCCTCGATTAGCAACGAGCTTACCATCAAATCCCCGTTGCACAGAATGTAATACCTAAAACCGCCCTTTGGATTTGGGTTGTTCGAGTTGAAGTTCATGACGTTCATAATATGCCATGAAAACAAAACAACTACCGTTTTGTTTCATATTCCGAACAGTCTCAAATTCCGAACACTTCATTTTTAAATGTAAATTTATTGCACTTTAATGTTATAAATAATTGAGTAATGAAAGCCCTGATATTCGTTGAGGTATAAGGTACAATTTAACATCATTTACAGGCATTGATATAGCCTATAATTTAAAATATTATTTTTTTTTCCCAAAATATATATTTTTATCAAGGCTCATATGGCGTTAGCCTTACGGGGCCGGGATACTTTCAATACTTTGACAATTTTTCTTATTATCTATGTTAGTAATATGTAACCGTTTACTCGCGGTTGGCTCGAGGTTAGTATTTGTTAGTTAGTTGACATCGGCGTTCCTGAGGAACAGGTATAGATGAAGCAGAAGATCAGAATCACGGCTACCTAAGATATCCCGGACGGGGATCTCCGATTGTCTGCCTTGTGCTCTCAGTGCTCTAGAGAGCTGAGAGCGAGCAGTATGGAACCGGATACACGACCAGACAACATGCTCGATGTCGTGGTAGCCATCGCCACAATCACAAAGATTGTTTGCTGCGAGCCCAATGCGATAGAGATGCGCGTTTAGGTTGTAGTGATTGGACATAAGCCGAGATATCACGCGAATGAAATCACGACCTACATTCAATCCCTTGAACCATGCACTCGTCGAGACCTTAGGGATAATCGTGTGTAACCAACGACCAAACTCATCTTCACTCCACATGCGCTGCCAACTTACGAGCGTGTGCTGACGAGGAATGTGCAAAAATTCATTATAAGCAATTTGCCTTTCAAAAAGTGTGCCTTCTAGAGCGCCCACCTTAGCTAGCGAGTCCGCTTTCTCATTCCCCGGAATCGAACAATGAGAGGGAACCCATGCTAAGGTAATCTTGAATAATTTTTCGACCAAAACACTCAATAGTTGTCTTATTCTAGTTAGGAAATAAGATGAGCGTTTATCAACCTTCATTGAGCGGATTGCCTCTATTGAGCTGAGACTGTCTGAAAAAAAAATAGTGGTCGATGGGCAATGTTTCAATGATCCCCAGTGCGTAGTATATCGCACCCAGTTCAGCGACATACACGGAACAAGGATCTTTGAGTTTGAAAGAGGCACTGGAATTTTCATTGAAGATGCCGAAGCCAGTGGACCCGTTTATGTATGAACCGTCAGTAAAGAACATTTTATCAGATCTAACTTTCCCATATTCTGCCGAAAATATCGGCGGAATATAATCGGAGCGTAGATGATCTGGGATTCCATGAATTTTTTGTCGCATGGACAGATCAAAAATGACAGAGGAATTGCAAAAGTATGGGAAGCAAACTTGGTTGGAGATGCCTGGTGAAGGGTGCACGTCGTGGGTAAGGTACTCATTGTATAAAGACATAAAACTTGACTGAGGAGTCAGTTGGAGTAGATTTTCGAAGTTATCAATCACCAATGGATTCATGATCTTGCAACGGATGAGAAATCTGTAGGATAATTCTGTGAACCGACGAGTAAGCGGGGGTACTCCTGCCAAGACTTCGAGACTCATCGTATGTGTCGAATGCAAACACCCCATGGCTATACGCAGGCAACGATATTGTATTCTCTCCAGCTTGAGAATATGAATCCTGGCAGCTGATCGGAAGCAAAAACTGCCATATTCTAACACTGATAATATCGTTGTTTTGTATAACTGAATGAGGTCTCCTGGATGGGCACCCCACCATGTTCCGGTTATTGTTTGGAGAAAATTGATTCTTTGCTGGCATGTCTGTTTCAAATACGCAATGTGTATTCCCCAGGTACATTTAGAGTCAAAATATACTCCAAGGTATTTGAAAAACATCGAGTGCTTGATCATTTTGCCGGATAGGTGAAGCTGGAATTGGGCGGGTTCGTGCTTCCTAGAAAAAACGACCATTTCAGTTTTCTCCGTAGAGAATTCGATACCCAGCTTGACGGCCCACGTGAACAGATTGTTCAGGGTATCTTGCAACGACTTTTGCAGAACGACGGGATTAGTACCCGTGATGGAAATAACTCCATCGTCTGCAAGTTGTCTCAGCGTGCAGTCTCTAGTTAGACAATCATCTATATCATTGACGTAAAAACTGTACAAGAGGGGGCTTAGGCAGGAGCCTTGTGGTAGGCCCATAAAACTGTATCGAGAAGATTTCAAGCTGCCATGATTGAAAAACATGTGCTTTTCTGACAGTAAATTGTACAGGAAATTATTCAGAATTGGTGAAAGTCCACGATTATGAAGTTTCTCTGAGAGAATTTCCATGGAAACTGAATCAAATGCCCCTTTGATATCGAGGAAAACGGAAGCCATTTGTTCTTTGCGAGCAAATGCGATTTGGATTTCAGAAGATAGCAGCGCCAGACAATCGTTCGTCCCTTTACCTCGGCGGAAGCCAAACTGCGTATTTGACAGCAAATTGTTCGCTTCAACCCACTTGTCCAAACGAAGTAGAATCATTTTCTCTAACAATTTACGAATACAGGATAACATTGCAATCGGCCTATACGAGGTGTGATCGCAAGCCGGCTTGTTGGGTTTCCGTATGGCTATCACTCTCACTTGCCTCCAGTCATGTGGGACAATATTCAGCTCCAGAAACTTGTTGAACATGTTCAGCAAACGCTGTTTCGCCAAGTCGGGAAGATTCTTCAACAAGTTGAATTTAATCCGACCCAGGAGCTGAATTGTTACATGAGAGGAGGGCAATTGAGAATTCTACCATCGGAAAATTCTCATAGTCGCATTGGAGCGGAATGTCGCGTACGACGCTTTGTGCAGGAACGGAATCGGGACAAACCTTTCTTGCAAATTTGAAAATCCAACGGTCAGAGTATTCCTCACTTTCATTTGTATGGTTCCAGCCTCGCATTCTCCTAGCCGTATTCCAAAGAGTGCTCATAGCGGTCTCCCTTGACAAACCATTGACGAACTTTCGCCAATATCCACGCTTTTTTGCTTTAATCAGACCTTTTAGTTTGGCTTCTAGAGCTTGGTACTTTCGAAACCATTCCACTAGTCCAGTTTTCCGGAATTTTTTGAAAGCGGATGATTTTTCAAGGTAGACCTTTGAACACTCCTTGTCCCACCAAAGTGATGGACGACGACGTCGGAAAGTGGTAGCAGGAACACGTTCCTTTTGAGCTTGAAGTGCGCTTTCGTAAATCAAACTCGATATAAAATTATACTCTTCGAGTGGAGGAAGTTCATGCATTAAAACAAGTGCTTCAGATATTATTTCTGCAAATTTTCTCCAGTCAATATTTTTCGTGAGGTCATACGCAATATCGACTGACTCACGAGAACCAGATTCATTGGCGATCGATAAAATTATTGGCAGGTGGTCACTACCGTGGGGATCTTGGATTACTTTCCACGTGCAATCCAGAGATAACGAAGAAGAGCAAAGTGATATGTCTAGCATACTTGCCCGTACAGGAGGGTTGGCTATTCTAGTTGCTTCCCCAGTATTCAAAACTGTCAATTTGAAGTTGTCGCACAATTTAAAATATTAAACATTAGCAAAAAAGTGACAGTCAAAACCAAAGATAAAATAGTCCTGCGGGATTTTTTTTTGATTTTCATTTGTTCATTAAATTAGTTACAATCATCTGTTTTAAGTGTCAAATATGCGTCGATACGGTCAAAGATGTTTTTTTGCGTCAACGTGTGTGACACCCATACATCGAGCTTCTTTGTGAATCCAAGCTTCTTCAAATGGTTAATAACGGTTTGATGACTTATCCCCAGCTCTTGGCCGATGCAACGGCTGCTACTATGCCGGTCTTTCTCGGCTAATTCCGCAATTTTCGACGACAGGCCTTCCGGAGCGTGGCGCATCTTCGACGACCTCTACACCAGAACGAAAACGTTGAAACCATCGTTGTGCGGTGGAAATAGAAACTGTATCGGGTCCATAAACTGCACAAATTTTATTGGCAGCTTGAGATGCATTTTTGCCTTTGTCATAGTAGTACTGTAAAATATGTCGGATTTTCTCTTTATTTTGCTCCATATTTGCGACACTATAACTCACGAACGACTTAACCAAGCAAAACACTGTCAAGGGCTATATATATATTATAGCGCGCAAAAATACCTTTCCAACAAGCTATAGTATGACTCGATACAATGAATACAACTAGAACTACGCGCTTACAACGACAGCTCGTGGAAAGACCGCAGGACTTTTTTGACAGCCTAATATCTAGCCGCTGCATACGTTGCTCGTTATTGACAGCACGGATAGGCAGTCACATAAATGCACAAAGCGAATGTATGGGACGATTGGTATACTTCCAATTATCATCAATTAAAGTCTCTCGCGAGATAGAGAATCGTAATGTATAGCATATCGAATAAATTCTGATTTGGTACCCTTACTGAAAGACGTAATTCTACGTCAAAAATTCTAGCACGAACAATTTGCAAGTGACTAAAAGTTGACATCGTAATAATGACGTATGCATCAAAAAAATTTGACAGATTTTTGCGATTTTTCATACGATCACTATGCCACCTAGTGGTGAATTAAGTTATAGGCAATCGTAGCAACTCTGTTGTGTACAGAGGAAAAAATTATAGCGCTTTTAGTGGATTTTCAGCCTTTTTGGCGAATACAGTCAAGCAACTATGTTCGAACTTGCCAGCTCCATCCCGGCTAGATTCTTTTGTATCGTACACGAAAATTACTTACACGTATAAAATAACGTGCAGTGTGTGTGCGCTATTTTGCACGCCTAATACTAACTAATACTAACGCGAGGACCTTTATAGCATACTTGATAAATGTCTAAGTTCGTTGGTTTCAGTTCACGATGGGTAGACAATAAACCGTCCATTGATGGGGTAACTTCTTTTTTGCACCAGAAATCAAAACCATGTTTTCGTGCCTCTTTATATGGACGTAAAAATAATATTGCGTACGCGGGTATGAATTAGTGTCAGGTGGAAATGGAAGTGTGGGTTGAAGTCTGTTGAATGAAGAGGCAGATTTGTATTCATTAGTCGAGTCAGTTAAAATAACCACTGACTGGACTAGTTCACCAGTCATCCTCGCTAGTCAACGCTAGTCAAGTCACTTTTTGTTGGCGGCGACTACCGAAGCAGTTCTAGTCGAAGCGAAGCTGCTGAGAGTAGAGTCGGTCCTCATTTTTCACCTTCGAAGATTTCGGGCCCCGTATATCACACCAAGCTTCCAAAGAAGGCCTTTCTGTGGCTGAAGGCCACAGTTTCCGAGCGGCGCTCGCTTATATATTGATTGGTGATTTCAATAGCTTGTTTTGGCTATTGAAACAAGTTTTTGGATAAAAAAGTAACAAGTATATAACGCGTAGACATTTTATCTTTCGAATGAAGTGTTCATCATACCATTTCGTTCAGTTGTTTAGGAGCTATTAACGCTCAAAGTCTAGGTCTCCGGCGTAACGCTTTCGTTTTCGAAACTTTGATTTTACACCCCGGTAGAGAAATAAAAGACGTAGTCCTACGTCAAAATCCTATTCAATTTGAACGATGAAAGTGTCACCCATACCTGGGTGACGGGGCGACGAAGTGTTAATACGAGCGAGCGAAACAGGAAACACGTTTCAAATAAGCACGCATTGCTTCGCCACATATGTACACGACCCAGACCGAGATGGATATAGATCTTCTTTAAGCTGGAAAGAGTTCTCTAAGAGTACAATTATAAAAAAACTTTTCAACTTCAATTTGTAATGAGATGTTATAGTATTACACTTCTGCGCAACAGTACCATTAGCTATGTGGATAGCGTGATCGTGTAAAAAGTCTTGCATTCCAGCCGGCCTTGGTTCGATCCCCGTTGATGTCGCTTGGACTTTTTTTTCGGTTGCAATCCCAAAAAAGATGAAAAAAGAAAAAAGAAAGAGATGTCTTCATCCATATATACAAACATTTTAAAGCGTTGGGGGACAGATGACATTATTTGCTCATTTGACGTTACAAGGCACGAAAAGACATGGTTTCTGCCGAAAATGAAATGCTTTCTAGCAACGTTTGGGTGTGGTATTGTGCAAATGCTACCCGCTAAGTGTTCTCTCGCTCTCTTGATACGGTGCCGGGCTGAACGTGTTAAGTGACGGTAGCTATAACTTGGGTATCATATTTATTTTTCAAGTGATACAAAAAAAATCTTACAACTAAGTAACAAGTTTACCCATAGTGTAGTGGTTTTCCATCGTTGATGGTCATTTAGAGTTAGTATCAGCAAACCGTTCGTCAAAAACAGATTATAGTCGTTTTCGATCGTCAGTTTTTTCAAATAATACGTGTAAGCATTCCTTATAAGGCCAACTGAATTACAACATATATAATGCATATTAAAACGCGATCTCTGTGTGAGATTGCTTATATTAACGGGTGTTAAATAAAAAATGAAAATGTTTTCAATACCTTTCAGTAACTCAAATAAAGAGCGTAAAATTTTCTTTCTCCAAGAAAATTGCTCTTTGGGCTCCCTAGAAACAGTAGGCGTGTTTGGTTTTGCTAGTTTGAATTTAGTCAAAGCAAAGATGGCGTCGAAACAGCACGTGCTCCGCGAACGCATTGTACGGTTCTACGAAACGCATTTCCAGAAAGGAAAAAAGTTCACGGTGGCACATTTTAAGGAAGAAAATGTACCTGTCAGTACGGTATATCGTATCCTGGGTTCCCTGAACGTAGAGCGGAAGGTCGGAAGTGATCGTCCGATGACGATAATGACGAAGCAGAGGAAGACATCGTTAAAGAAGCTGTTTGACAACAAGGACGCAACCAGTCTGCGTGACGCCGGTCGGAAATATGGCTGCTCCCACGTATTGATCCATCGGACCCTCAAGATGGAAGGAATCGTCTGCAGGAAGAAGACGAGGTCGCCGGAGTACACGGAGGAGCAGATTGAGACGGTTAAATCACAGTGTCGGTGGATGACCAAAAATTACCGCGGAACGTCTTTCGATCTGGACGACGAAAGCTATTTTCCGCTGTCTAAAACGCATATTCCAGGAAATGATAATTACTACTCCATCGACAAGTCATGCACACCGCCTGAAGTGAAATACAAGTTCAAGCACAAGTTTGAAAAAAAGGTTATGTTGTACATCGCCATTTCGGACCGGGGCATTTCAAAGCCTTGGTTTAAGCCGAGTGGTCTGGCAATCAACCAACAAATCTATCGAGAAGAGTGCCTCGATAAAATCCTGCTGCCGTTCCTGAACGAGCATCACGCGGATGGGAAGTACGTCTTCTAGCCGGACAAGGCGTCTTCCCATTACGCCAAGAAGACGCTGGCGTATCTTGAGGAGAAAAAGATACCGTTCGTGCCGAAAGATCGTAACCCAACAAACTTGCCCCAGTGCCGCTCAATAGAGGATTTCATTGGCTCACTCAGTGCCCTAGTGTATAAAAACAATTGGAGGGCCAAGGACACGAAGCAACTGACTACAAGAATCCGGAATTGTACCCGGAAAATGGACGTAAGTGCTGTACAACGTTCTTGTGAGAGCATCGCGACAAAGTTGCGTCGAACAGCAGACCACGGCCCTTACTCAAACATTCACTGACATTTTTTTGAAGAAAATACATTATGTTATTAATAAAAAATACTGAAATCGATGAAAAAAAATATTTTTTTTTATATGTGATTGAAAAAATTCTCATTTTTTATTTAACACCCGTTATGAACAATTAATGGAACAATGCTATCGGTCCAAATTCATATTATTTTGACCATGAACGAACGTAAACTTTCATTGACCAGTATTTGAGTGGAAAAAAATAATAGGTGTTTTACTATTCTATACATCGTGACGTGAATTTTGATACAAATTGGTTATTGATTTACGATTTTCTGTAAATGAAAATAGTAAATCTGCACTGATATACTAATATTTCATAAGTTGGCTTTAAAATTTTGCTTTATGTTTACAGACAATGAGTCGTGGTAAACATTGCAGTCCCGATGAAAGACAGTTGATTAAAAAACCGCAATATGAAGGTAAAACTTTTAATGAAATAGTGGAAACTATCGAATGCTCACAGAATATGGTTATAAATACTCTGAGATACCGGAAGAAATCGGAAACACGAGAACGGAAAAGGAAAACTAATTTTAGTGATGCCCACCGAACACTGAAATTGGTGAACAAAGATCCATTCCTTACATCTACAGCCATCAAAAAGGAACTTGGACTGGAAGTGACGGGTTCCTACTGGATCAGTTTGAAACTCTTCACTTCGTTATCGCGGTAAAAGGGGACAAAGTACGGAAGATTTGGGGTCGTGGTGGCCCAGTAGTACCAGATTGGCGGCACAACAAACGAGCTAAGTACCGGCTTGATCGTATTGGGCAAGGTTCGAGGCCATGTTGAGGATGAAGGGCTGACTCTACATCCACAGTATAATCAACGTGCACTGCCCACGCAAATACCCGATAACGAGAAAGAAGCGATCTACGCGAAGCTGGAGAATGTCTACGACAGCTGTTAGCGTAGGAAGATCAATATCGTCATCGAAGACATGAACTCTCAGATCGAAGGTAAAATCATCTGTACACTGTACACTGAATCAAACGTCTACGGTCAACGATATGTGCACTTTGCAGCGAACACGAAGTGAGACGAAGTGATGAACTTTCGTAGCTACTGTTTAATATCGCTTTTGATGTTGTAATCAGAAAGAGAGAGAGAGAGAGAGAGATGATGGAAAATGATGGAGGCGTCTGAGGTCCTGGCGAGTCGGGCGACGAGGGACTCTGAACTGAGTTGAATAGAGACGACATCTTGATACATTAAGTAAGTACAAGGAATTTTTAAAACTATGGGTGAATCATATCTATGATATAACCGCAAGACCGACGTAGGCCTACCGTTGGCTTAGTAATCATTTGTTTGTATTGTTCCTTTTACGTAGGCTTTCCCAGATCTCGCACAGCACGCAAAAGAGACAGTGTGCTTTGCGTTATCCAGTCTTGCATCTCACAAAGTCATTGGGAAGGCAGCCAGTCTTGCATCTCACAAAGTCATTGGGAAGGCAGCCGGGCGGGCAGTGTTTCGTTTGCATCGAAACGCGACGAGACATTCCTGAACGCATCACATAATTTTACGTAAGAGCGTTGTGAGGAAGAGAAAATCGATACTCGTCTCCCGAAAAAAAATGCGCGCGCACGGGAAGTCTGCTTTTACGTGTAACATGATGGATTGACCATTTCATTCATTTATCTTGGACACTTATCTTGGACTTGGAGATATTAACGTTCCAAACCTTGCACTCCAAACATTGAACTTACATCTCGGAAGAGAAATGAAAAACGTAGTCCTATGCCAAAAATCGTATTTCATTTAACGATATTTAACGATAACATTCAATGTTGTGCTTCATACCAGGATTGGCATTTCACTTTAGATAACAAACAATCGGTTCAAAAGAACTAATTCTCTTAAGTGATAGTGGATCACACCATTGAGGAAGATGGCAAATCCTTCGGGTGAAGGTTTGAATGTTGACAGTTCTCTTCTACTTGTATGGGCTACGTGATCCTAATTAGAGATGGGCAAATCAGCTCATCATGGTGAGTGGCTCAGAGCCGTTCAGCTCATACAAGTGAGCTGCTCATTTGGAACAGCTCTTCAGCTCAGTTGAATTTTGCAGTTGTCCACACAATTGCATATGAAACGTAATCACCATGGGACATTGCATAGAGTGCATTTTCTTAATAGACGGAAAGCAAAAAATAAACGAATTTAATTCGTAGTTGTACACAAACTAAAAGTGATATGAATTCTAATAATATAATATACAACTAATACTGAATGCTGAAATCCAACATAGAAGATACTTAGGATATGCTGAACTTAAACAACAGAAGTAGCCAAATAGAATGCCTCCAGGAATATTGGCCGAGACAACGTTTTTTGAAAAAAAAACCATCGAGATTTTTTTTTGCATCCGAGGATATAAAAATAAATCCACTAATAGGTGCAACGAGAAATAATTATTCGCGATCACAAAGGTAACAAAAGGACCAGTATCAATCATCAACATTTATGCCGGGTGGTTTTCTGAATTGTTTTGATTCAGCACGCGGAAATAAATGTATGTTTCCACAGTAATGTTTAAATAACAATGTAATATATTAAATTTATTTACAAGCATATAATAATGTGTATTATTTTGTTTGGCCATATAAGAAAAATTTAATGAAGTAACGAACGATTGAATATCTTCAAAACAAAAAACTTTTTTCCTATCTGGCATCTCTGCTAAAGCTAAAGTAGGAAGAGGGATACACGAAAACAAACTGACGTCATGCCATGAAGCGCGGGAGACGAAAAATCCTTTCGCGTCTCGCAATTCACACTCTCTGCAGCTTTTGCGCTCCACAGCTATGCAGCTCAACAGCTCAACAGCTCAGCAGCTCAACAGCTCAACAGCTCAACAGCTCTTCAGCTCAACAGCTCAACAGCTCAACAGCTCATCAGCTCAGCAGCTCATCAGCTCAACAGCTCAATAGCTCATCAGCTCAACAGCTCAACAGCTCATCAGCTCAGCAGCTCATCAGCTCAACAGCTCATCAGCTCCAGCTCCGTAATGAGCTGCGTTTTTTTTATTGCGAGCCGATCCGAATCCGCTCACTATGATGAAACGATTCGAATGAACAGCTCATGAGCGGATGGCACATCTCTAATCCTAATGATTGGATAATGTTTATTATCGAATTTAAAAGTCGATCATTTATACAAAAATATTAAACTTCATTTCCAGTTTCGAACAAAGATTTCGCTAGCGCAAACATCAAATGAACTAACAGCACTTGTCACTATGTAATTGTATTTTTTTTATCCCTTTTGTTTATTTT
The DNA here is from genome assembly GCF_029784135.1 of Toxorhynchites rutilus septentrionalis. Classification (NCBI taxonomy): domain Eukaryota; kingdom Metazoa; phylum Arthropoda; class Insecta; order Diptera; family Culicidae; genus Toxorhynchites; species Toxorhynchites rutilus. The sequence goes on from NC_073745.1 coordinate 207,961,600, forward strand.
AGGCTCATTAGCATTTTAGCAGTAACAGAGCCGAATTTTAATCGTGTACATGTCACATGTTTATCCTATCTATAATTAGCACATTACACAGTTGCCATTTTTCGGCTTTAGAGTATTCCCTTCTACATCATTGCATATGGTACACATTTACACAGTAGCCATTTAGGCATAAGAGTTTTTTTATCTGTTCATCCATTATCCAGTTAGACCGGATAGCGGAGACAGTTGATTGATCATTGTTGAGTTATTTATAGAACAGCAGCCCGATGTGTCTTGCAGAACAGAACAGTTGTATGGATGAATCGATCTTATTCCGACCATGGATCAATCTCCATCGCTGATGCAGCATCCCTTAGAGAGGGTGTGGAGAGTCTAACCATCATAGAAGCATTTATTGTAGAAATTTGTGTTTCATTTGTATGGCAGCCCCCTCTAAGAGAGGGGGGAGGAGTATCTAACCACAGTGAACACATTTTATTGCATGCCAAATTTGGTTTCATTTGCTTGATTAATTCTCGAGTAATGCAAAAATTTGTGTTTCATTTGTATGGCAGCCCCCCCTTAGAGAGGAGGGTGGAGAGTCTAACCACCATAGAATCATTTATTGCACCCTAAAACCTCCATATGCCTAATTTGGTTCCATTTGCTTGATTAGTTCTCGAGTTATGCAGAAATTTGAGTTTCATTTGTATGACAGCCCCCCCTTAGAGAGGGTGTGGCGAGTCTAACCATCATAGAAACATTTATTGCACCCTAAAACCTAATTTGGTTTCATTTGCTTGATTAATTCTCGAGTAATGCAGAAATTTGTGTTTCATTTGTATGGCAGCCCCCCCTAAGATAGGGGGGAAGAGTATCTAACCACAGTAAACACATTTTATTGCATGCCAAATTTGGTTTCTTTTGCTTGATTAATTCTCGAGTAATGCAAAAATGTGTGTTTCATTTGTATGGCAGCTCCCCCTTAGAGAGGGGGGTGGAGAGTCTAACAACCATTTATTGCACCCTAAAACCTCCATATGCCAAATTTCGTTTCATTTGCTTGATTAATTCCCGAGTAATGTAGAAATTTGTGTTTAATTTGTATTGCAGCCCCCTTAGAGAGGGAGGAGGGGTCTCAAACTATCACGAAAACCTTCCTCGGCCCCAAAAACCTCTACATATCAATTTTCATGTTGATCGGTTCAGTAGTTTCCGAGTCCATAAGAATCAGACAGACAGACAGAAATCCATTTTCATATATATAGATTAATAATTTAATTAATATAAATTTTAATAACTTTGAAAAATATAGTACTGATAATAATAAATATAAAAATACCTTCTAATCAAATATAGCTGTAAATAGTACATTCGGGTAAATGTTCATACGGGTACCTGTCGCATTCGGGTATTTGATACATTCGAGTGATTGGAATTCTGGTAGCTATCGTTCGGGTAACTGCCTTTCTGGTAAATGTGACACTATCGTTTTAGCCATCTCTAATTTACATACATAGTTTCGAAGGGTTCACACTTTAAAAACATGGGTAGAATCGAAATTCGTTCAAAAAGATTCAGTAATCAATTAAGTAGCGTGTATAATAGGAACAAAACGGTTTTTTGTGTGGAATTTGATCTAAACTACAAATTACACTACTTCTATTACACCACAGTGTAATAGAAGTATCAATTTGCTACCGCAATTGGATATCCGCATATAAATCCTTCATCCAATAAATGTGGATTAGCTACGCCCGACGCATTTACGTTTTTCCCAAGAATGTACTGCCGTCATCTCCAGGTCCCCTTCGACCATGAACAATGACGACAGTTGACTCGTATTGCGGGTGACACTAATCTCTTCAGTGCCTGTCGGAGGCCATTTGTAGCAGTTTCCTTCTTACGGAAGACGAACCGCTTTGAAATGACTCACTGCTGAGAGAGAAAAAAGGTACTAGGTGTTTTTTTTAAATATCCAGCCTTGAGAATAACACCAAACATATCCCCACACAAACACACGTCGCCATAAATTGTCGCCGTAGGCTGATTGTTGTCGTACCACATTATTCATCACGAAGATTGCCTCCCCAGCAGCGCGTTGAGGTGAGTAGTATTACCTGGCGTGGACTTTTTGCGTAGGACTCTGACGTTTCGCCAGATACAACTTTCCTTTTGTGTGCAGTTATTTCTCGGAATTCCATTCTAAGCCGCCACGTCGGCGAAATGACCACTCTGCTCTTTGCTGGCTGACATGTGGCGAAGTGGTGGCGGCATGTCAGCCAATATTGTGAGTATTTGCTGTGCGCGGCTCAGTCCATCACCACCATCAAGGCATAGAAATTCACACAAGAACGAACCCTTTGCGATCCCACCGCTCAATGTCCGCACCGACTTGAATGTGTTAACAGCCGGTCCCAGCCTATGAGACCCCGCTTGCTAGCCACACCCCACTTAATTTCTATAATTCAACACATTTTCCGCGATTAAGTTTCCAAAGTTTACATCGCATTTAACCTGAAGCGTAAATGAGACATGAAAGAAGCAGCAAACAAAACGACGCGACCAAGCAGAGCTGATCCGATTTGGAAATCGGATCGCTGCTGCTGCTGCTGCTGGAATCCATTTGGGTTCGCTCTTGCTGCGCTAGCCGACGATTATATTTCCGTCCTACCAATGCGCGATGCCATACCGACTTGCACTTCTAACAAAGCGATGGTGATGGTTGAATGGCTGTGAATTTATGCTGAGGATCATGATGCATGGTTTGAAGAATATCACTCGAGAAGACAAGTCACATTATTCGATGCTATTTGAACCTGTGATCGCGATCTACTGCTAACCATTCTAGGGATGAGGATTAGGAGCACCAAGGAACAACCCCTTGAATCGAGGAGCGCGATCAATAACTATAGTTGATCGGTGTTAAGTCAGACCGGACCATGTAGCATTTTTATGATTTCGAGAAAAACGAGTTTAAAGTTCGGTGCTATAAGGGATTTTCATTGAGCGTTCAAAACAATTTCGATAAGTTATAATAAGAAGCTTACAAAAATGTTTAACCTAATGTAATCAATAACTCGAATTTTTTAATTTTGCGACTTGGTCCACTCTGACCAGCTGTCTCACGGTGTAATAATGAAGATGCGCCCGAAAAATAGCAAACAATCTGTCAGAGAAGTATCATTCAAAAAAGCACACCCAAAAAGATTTGGCGAAATTATTTTTTGTTAGCACATTTGTTCTCGATAACGACGCGTAATGAGATGCATTACTGTTGTGACCATAGCTGCAACGAACCATCATCAGGATAAAAAAAACCAAAGCTCAATGTAGGCTTGCCCCGTCGTACCTGGAATCTGTAGGCCTTGTACCTCTCACTACTACTTAAGTAAAAACAATAGGTATAATTCATACGAGAAAATAGAAGGTTGCAGAGAAACGAAAGTGTCCTGGTTCAGCGAAATTATTAAATTGAATATAAAATTTAATTGAAAAATTGTCCTATTATTAGCAGTAAAAATAAAAGGTTATAGCTACAAATAAACAGATTGAAATCAGATTGAAATTATGAAGTTAATCATATCATATATGTATATATATACAGCCATTCCATGCCAAAACGATATAGTGGTTCTCAGATTTTCGTGAAAAGTGCTAGTTTTGTTCTTTATCGCCAAACATTAGATCCGTATTTTTTATTTTTTTCAGTAGTGTGACCATTTCCATTTTAGGGTTGTCCGAAAAATCAACTTTTTCCTCTTTTTTTCAAAAATCCATAACTTTTGAACAACTAGACCGATTCAGATGATGGACCCTCTGATGGAAATGAGCACCCTAATAAAAAACAAAAAAAAATACGGGTCTACTGTTTTTAATGTTCTTTTTAGGCATGAGAATAGGTCGTAAACTATATATGATACAACTAGGATACCGGTTACCGTATATTCAGTACCGGTTAGTGTGGCCTAGGGTGCGTCGAGATCTGGTGTCATATCGAAAAAAAATTTTTGGCCGAAAATCAACCTTTTGGGACTTAGCATGAGAGGCAATGAAGGTATGGGAAAAAAATAATTATCGAATTTAAAGAACCGACCATGTACATTTTGTTTGAAAAAAAAATGTTAGCAAAATTTCAGCTCAACCGGACATGATTTAGGGGTGCCTCAAAGCACTCCCAAAAGGTCGATTTTCGGTCAAAAATTTTTTTTCGAGATGACACCAGATCTCGAAAAAAATCAATTTCATGCATCTTTAAGTCATTTAACATCGAAAAAAAAATTCGATTTTCCAAATTTCCTTTACTCCCCCCTTGGAAGATTTTCGAGGATCAAAAAATCAAAACTTTGAGCGCTTTGAGGCACCTCTAAATCATGTCCGATTGAGCTGAAATTTTGCACTGATCATTTTTTGGGCCAATAAACATGGATGTATGGTAAGTTCCCAAAAATTGTTTTTCAAGATGACATCAGATCTCGACACCAGATTTCATGCATTTTTAAGTCATTTGGCATCGAAAAAAAAAATCGATCTTCCAAATTTCCTTGGAAGATTTTCGAGGATCAAAAAATCAAAACTTTGAGCGCTTTGAGGCACCCCTAAATCATATAATAGTGGAAATAGTGGAAAAAATGGAGACTATACATAATTGGTACATATTTTTTGAATCCTGCAATTGTTTCCGCGTGCTTTATTTCCCTGGGCATCGAATTAAAAAAATGTGTATAACAACGAGTGCTACAACCTACTAAATATAAAGATAGGTGTTCTTGCATCATCCAGATTCTTGGTATTGTATCTGTGAATAACATTCCCTCTGCCAATTCAGAGGAAGATTTTTAAGTTATTTACATCAATGTTCAACTCCAAAATAAAGGGGTTTTGTTGATATTTATATTCTCCAGACCACGTGATCTTTGGCGACAACATGTGCGAAGCAGCCATGCTGTTTGGTACTGACATAATCATGGTAATTCATGATCCTGGTGGAGCATCCAACAATGACATTATCACATCACATCTAAAAATCATCTAGCAGGGGCCTTCCAGACAATATATGCTGGCTTATTAACAAAAGAAAATCTATCATAGCTTTGCTGAATTTTTGGTTTGAAAAAAAAAACCTGGGGTCCCCCACAATAGGTAAGATATAGACAATACAGAGACAAATCTCTGTAGCGACAGTCCTCTGCGGTGTCGATTAGGAATAGAATTACCGTGCCAAAATTTGAATAACCGGTTATTCGGTAATGAAAATTTCATTACCGGTAAAACCGGTAAATAACCGGTATAAAAAAAACTTTAAAATAAACCATTTTCTCGAAGAAACGGTTTTTATTGATAACGATTAGTTGACAAGAAAACATTTTGCATGTTTTTGTTACTAAGTTTGTTGGTTAAAGTAATTCTTATTTTTTTTTTATCCCATTTATTTATTTAAGGCTCATTAGCATTTTAGCTGTAACAGAGCCGAATTTTAATCGTGTACATGTCACATGGTTATCATATCTATAATTAGCACATTACACAGTTGCCATTCGCCAGTATTCCTTCTATACCATTACATATGGTACATTCACACAGTAGCCATTTAGGCGTAAGAGTATTCTTCCTGTTCTTCCATTATCCAATCTAGTTGTACCACCGGACAGCGGAGACAGTTGATTGATCATTGTTGAGTTATTTATAGAACAGCAGTCCGATGTGTCTTGCAGAGCAGAGCAGTTGTATGGATGAATCGATCTTATTTTGACCGTGGATCGATCTCCATCGCTGATGATTGTTGCGTGGACGTAGCTATTCTGTAACAACACAAAGATGGTCAATGAGGGCCCTGAGTTTTGAACTCACGATCGATCGCTTACTAGGCGAACGCGCAACCAATGTGGCTACGGTGACCCCCAAGTAATACTTAAGGACACAAATAATATTAATTTTGTCGTCTTCTAATCTAGATAACATTTCATCAACGAAATTTCCAGAAGAGGAAAATGCACGTTCAGAGTTTGATGATGTTGGGCGAAGAGTATCCAATACCATTCTCAAGTATTTGTCTCTGCTGCCCTCTGTACGAAAACTCTTGTCTGAGGTATTTTATCAATCCGTTTATAAACGTTTAGCTTAGGCTGGTCGTTGATACCTTTGATTGCTGCAATCGTCGTTGACGTTTTTCCTTGATGGTCAACTGTCCTGTGGGTTCTTCATCGTCCAGCGGATTTTCCCCTCCTGTTGTCCAGCTCCTGAATCAATACCATAAGCGATGTTTGAACTGAAGTTTGGAGGTCGTAGAATTGGCGCAACACTGCCAGTTGTGTTTTTTCGATCTTATTTTGATTCTCGAGTAATATTTCAAAGCGACACAAAGGCAAATATTATTCATGGCGTGAAATGAGAATTACCGAAATTACCGGTAATTGATTGTAAAATAACTGGTAATTCGGAAATGAAAAATGAACCGGTAATACCGGCAAAACCGGTTAACAATCCCTAGTGTCGATGTAGAGAGTTTGTCTGCATATTTTATTTGACTGTAGAATCATGACTTTCAATGAATGGCGTATGAGTTGCTTTTGAAAATATTAAAACGCATAGAAGGATACTTTTTGAGAGGAAATTGTGTTCAAAAACATTTAAATTGGCCATGCATGAATTGCGTGCAGTACTGTATTTGGGTAACACTTCCAATACATGATAGCGACAAACACGCCATTCTCTGAGATCCGCCAGAAAACGATTTGGTGGTGGGCGGTGAGCAACACCACTCACACAGTGTAGCAGTCAAACACTTTTTCAACAGAGGCTTCCTGTAGTGAGCAGCAAAAAAGTAAAAAAAAAAGAGTAATAACATCACTCGCCACTATATTTGGAACCAATTCGCGAAACCGGTTCCGCCCGTTCAATTCCGAGCAACCAATTGTCATGCAGGCAAAAATCTCTTTCAAGCTGCTGAGAGTGTGCGCACCATCGAAGAGCGACTCTCACACACAATATAAAAATATATATTGATATCGTCATATCTACATTTAATCCCCTGCAACTTAGTTCGCCGCCTTTCCATTCGCTCAAATCTTTTCTTCAGAATTTGTTGCCCACCTCTCGGGAAGAAAACGAATAGAGAACCTGCCGGCGCTGGTGACTTCAACGCTGGGGTCAAGAACTTTCCAAATATAGACACTACCTGCCAACGCATGAGACGAGAAGATTTCAATCCATCGTGGGAATCTTTCACAGCCTCAGCGCATCATGTGGAGAAGTTGGGTCGCAACGCTAGAATGCTACTGCAATTGCACCAGCGAGAATGGGGCACAATAGTTGAGCGGCTTGTGCACATTATCACTTGCGAGGTTTCCCAAACTAGGGGAAGTATCAATTACAACTACCGTAAAAAACCCAGCGATTCAAGAATTTTACTTATCATTCGTGCGAAATCATCCATCCATTTACGTTGGAGCCATTTTTTTTTTTTCAATTACATACATGTGCGAGAGAAACCTGGAACCATCAACTTCTTGACTTGAGATCTTCTTGAGTACAGTGAAAAGAAAATAATACAGATTGTGCTGTATAAGAAAATAGCATTTTTCTTATCTGAGCCATCCATCCAATATTTACACTTTGGGTGGCCATCAAAATGTTCCCAGCAGAGACGCATGGTTTCTAGGAAAAATTCGAGTAAAAACAGCAGCAGTACACTGTACGGCCTCGTGTTGGTTATGTTCTCGGGTTAAGAAGCACTAATTATCCGTTGAATGTGCGGCAGACTATGTTTTATCTTATCACATACGACCGACCGATGTCGCCACAGTTGTCTGGACTTGTTTGTACGGAGTGTTTGCTTGTTTCACTCTTATTTTGCTGCTGCCATTCCACTGCTACCGCATCTTCGCATCCAGTTCGCTACCAGCGAAACGCACACGGGTGTTCTGGGTTTTGTTCTACAATCTGTCACATCACTCTTTAGAGGAAATAAGCATATTTTTCTCCTAATGATATCCGAGACGGTGTATAATGATAATTGTCACGCTTGACAAACGAAATGCAGCAAGCCGGAAAGAGGTGAAGTCAGCAGTCCTACGACATTTGCAGCCAGATCGTAAGAATTAAAACAGAATGTTATGATTTCTGCACACTCACACTGAGCAATTTCGGCCAAGAAATTGTTTTTGAACAGACATTTATTTCATCTTGTAATTAAATATTCTCTAACACACTCCGATGTTGAACTTGACTGCTATCATCCATTGTTGAATTACAATAGTCCAATAAAACATGGCAATCAAATGTCTTAAGGGGGTATTCTAGTGTAGAGATACGCCCTTCTGGTTTTCTGAAACAAAAAATAAATCGAACAGATTCTGAATCAGTAAAGATGCCGCTATCGTATGAACCGGACAAGTCAAAAATATCTTTTTTGACAAAATGGCGGCCGTTTGGAAAGCAAAATGCGGTTTAACACGTTTTTTTCTTACGTTTCTCGATTTTTTTTAAATATTAAAATTTAAAAAATATTAATTTTCAGAGGTTCATGCGATAGAGAGATGCCAGTAGATTGTATCCATATAAATTTAACATGAATCGGTTCAGTAGAACTTGAGATATCGTGTACGCCAGTTTGAAAAAACTAGTTTCGAGAAAAACGCGTTTGAAGTTCATTATTATGGCCGTACCAGGTTAGATGCCGCATCGCTAAAATGGCTCCAACTCGGTAAATAATGGGAAATAATAGTCCTTTCTAGGGTATATTCTTGTCAGAGGCGACGCGTGACCAACTGAGCTACCTGTTCAATTGCATTTTCAACATTAAAACAACAGTATTGCGATGACAGATTTTAACATTTTTATTTCTCAACATTTATCTATACAGTAAAACCAGTTTTTGTGCGGTTTTTTATGCGATTTTTTTGATGCGACCTTTTTGTGTTTTTTAATTTTTAGTCATCGGTCTTTTTTTTTTCTATCCTTGATATGTATTTTATCGCTCTACATAGGGACTGTGTCAGTGAGTAGACCGCTTATGAAATGGAAAAAAAGAAAATCGAATGTTGATCACGAATGAAATCATTAGGATTTGGGTTATTTTCTTAAAGAAACTTTTTTTATGCGGTCCCTATCCACCACATAACAAAAAGTTTTGTTTCAAATTGTTCAGCGAACACGATTTTTTTTGCGGTCCCTATCACCCGCACAAAAAATCCTGTATAACAAAAGAATCAATCCTACGGTTAACTATGAGCTCAAACTTATCAATGATTTCGTCATAAAATGAAGACATCTGCCTTATGTCATAAAGGTTATCTTTTTCCACAGTCATCACCATAATTCCGAATAACCGTTACTGGTCAGATCTCGACCGCAAATAATTCTTGATCCGTCGAACAACAAAAAAAGTTGATGAGTCTGAGCCTAGGGGCACGGACGGGATCATGACATAGGACTGTGATTGTGTTTAGTAATTGCATTTGAATTGAGTTTTTTCATTGTTCTGAATCTGTGATTTTTTCTCTTTTGATACTTTTCCTTTTTTTGATATTTATTTTGATATTTATCCTTTTAACGGGTTAGATGAGATAACGTGGTAGAGTTCGGAATCAAATTCTGTTCAAATATGTACACAAAAATACCATTAAAGCCATTCCCACCATATTCTTCAGTTTATTCAATTATGCAGAATTACAAAGAGTCATCATATATCATTATTAAATACAGGTCCAAATAGTTAAGATTTACATAACTATAAGCCTAAGTCAAATAAATCTATGACTACAGAAATATATTATAGATGGAAAGAGCATTTTCTCCGGAACATTGTTTGTAATGACTTCATAGCCCGGTGATTTATATTGATTATCCTATGGCCAGTAGTGCTCTCTCGGGAAGTTCGTGTAGCTGCTGTAGTGAATTGATCTTATTGGATGCTAAGTTCTGCTTATGTATAGAAAAGGGAAAGGAAAATGGGAACGTGCTTTCGAGGAAGTGAAGCAGGTTTCTTAGGAAGTAATATATGGGGAGCATAATATTAAGATCGCGACTCCTCAAGCTATCATAATCTGATATACCCTTTCGATCTTCTAAATTAAATTAACATGATTATACCCTTTCGATCTTCTAAATTAACAGCCAGTTGAATTCATTATTTGCATTTTTAACATAACCAAACTCGATATTACTACATCCTGGACCACAATTACATAAATTGTTAGTAGCAAGACCTACACGATAAAACGTGAATTGAGCACGAATTAAATGGGCAATACAATAACTGATAAATGCCTATTATCGGATAATGGAGAATAATTCATTATACGCATAAGCTCACATTGTGAGCTAACGCCGAAATGCAGGCAAAAAGATTGCTCGTTGCATCGGGAACGAAACCGAGTGGTTAGTGTAATCGAAAGAAAACATCCCCATTTGAATCGTCAAATTGGTAACTGTTTTTTTTGTTATAGGGTAAATGATCTTGGTTTGTACAGTCGAAAATATGATCATGGTTTGCCCACTTTTTTGAATGCTCTAATTCAGCGCTCCTGTGTCAAATAAGGCCATCGAATGTTTCGAAACATATAAATGAAATTGCCTTTTACATGATTTATAGTAGTTTGATAGTATATTTTTACGAAATCACATTTATAAAATACATTATAAAATACACCTTCTATTTGTGCCAATGCGTCCCTCATTCGAGTTAACTTTAAATCGATCACCAGATGATTATTTGGCACGTATTCAGACCTTTTCTGGATTACAACACTTATAAATATTGTAAACATCATGCTTGCTCACCATTTGTATCGGATTTACATAGCTAAACCATTAAATTAACGCATTTTGATGAACTCAATTCTGATCATGAGTTGTACAATTCAATAATGTTGTTTTGTCCACATGATTTCTATGGCAACCGCTTGGCGCGCTGCAGTTTGTTTATGTTTGTTTATGGTGTGCTTCGCGCATAGCAGAAGTATGGTTTTTCTGTGTTGATTGTGTTGAGGTGAACACTTCTAAAATGCCCAAGAAAAGGCAATATTCTGAAGAAAGCCTAAATTATGAATGAATCAATATGATGACAGTAAACTCAAGCAATGATAAATGCAACATCTAATTGTGAATTCGAATGTTTTCATTCAAAAATGGAGATTTCTAAAACCGGACAAACCATGATCATTTTTTGGGCAAACCATGATCAGAGGTGGTCAAACCATGATTATAATTCTTCTTTAAGGAAAATCGTTGAAAAACATATAAAATTTGAATAATTTCAACACCTTATGGTAGTATTAGCAACTTGAGACTTGGGGCTTTTCAACAAACCCAAACTCGTATTGATTATGTGTGATTTTCATGAAGAAAAATCGATTTGCATTTACTAGTTGCGTAAAAACACCCCAAATTGGACAAACCAAGATCATTTACCCTACTGACTGTTCATGTTTTAAGCAAGAAAAATGCTGGATAATTTTCCTGTCTAATGATATATAACACAACATATGTCGCAATAACGATATTGAGTATTATGCATTTGAAAACTCTTAATAAATCGTTACATTTTTCGTAGAGTGACCCCCCTATATAGAAATCAAAGACATAGTCCTATGTCAAAAGTTCTTTCAACGGATGTCGTTGTATTAGGTAATGTCAGTATCATTCTGGCCAGCCGTTTCGGAGAAGGTTTGATACAGGTTTTGTCCAACGATAATCGGAATAATGACTATAATTTAAAAAGAACCGTCATCTTATTACAAAACTTATTACGTGTGCGCGACACTGAATAACCCAGCCGGGTGCTATGATTGATGCTAGGATCGTTAGCAAAATCTCAAGCAGAACTGTCAGTGGGATACCCAATTCATATGAAAACAAAGGGAAAATGTCAGTGGGATACCCGATATGTTGGCTCCTGTCAGTTCAATAGGGGTTCTCTAAAGACGTCACCCGGCTGGAATAACCGTTGTTTCACCAATGTTTGCACACCAGATTTATCTGAGGACATTACAGTAGCGCCATCATAGCTCTGGGCCACAATTTTGTCAGCATTACGACCAAGTGCGCAGCTATTTCATCCACATGTCCGGCCAATGCAGCGGAGGTTTTGAAACGTAAGCAGACAAACGTGTACTATATATACCGGGTTAAAGTTGTCGAATGAACAAAATCGATAAAAACGCTCGAATTCAAACCACACAGCAACCAAAGAATACCACCACATCCACAGAAATAATGAATGAATTTGTTCGTTTATTTATTTGCATCACGCTCGCTTGGGGTGTTTGGTGCTGTGTACTCTCGCGGTCTCGTACCCTCTCTCAAAAAGAGAAAGGGAAACGATGACAACTACGAACAAACACTGAAGAATGGTGGTGTGTATTTTCCGATGCAAACGGGGTTTGTTCAGCAGAAATATTGAACCGAAAACATCATTTTTATGCAAGGCGGCGCATTAGGCTAAGGTTACTTTGGATAGGAGTACGCACGAAAATTTGATTGTACGAATAGAAACAAACAATTTTGTTCGATAGAGGCTGACGAATTCGAACGAAGCAAGGGGGATGCAATGTAACCACGCCAATACAACTCAATGTGGTTGTTTACTTTCACTATTTCACTATCTTTTTTCTGCATCCAGTGTCACCGCCGCCTTAGTAGTAGTGATCGTTTCATACGTAGTTGACTGTGTTTGCCCTGTGTTTGGATGACGGCGGGTTCAGTTGAATCCGGTAGTCATTACTGCTTATTTCGTAGCGTTAAGGCTGTGTTGCGCGCGGATTGGGGTGTAGTCAAATGTAACTATCAAATTATATACTTCACGGTGGGTTTGAGTTCCACCAAAGTAGAAAATAAAATAACGATATTCGGGATAATATGGAAATCACAAAAAAATACCTTCGATTATTCCTCATCCATGTTTCAAATGTGAAATATCAAATCCTCATCCATGTTTCAAATGTGAAATAATATACATTATAATATACTCCCCTAAATATTTCTGATTAATATTCCTGTGATGTATATTTGGATGTGTTTCCGAACACCTTACATATTTCAAATAGGATTAAAAGATTTCATTTGATTCTAGCAATTAAATTAGAAATTACTATCTACTATACTTATATGATTATTGAGTTATTGAGTTGTTGATAGCTTTAGAACAGCAGCTCTCAACTCAGATTATATTATAGAACTAAAAATATTAAATTTAAAATATTATTGCATGCAAATTTTATAGCCGAATTCACCTGCCTAATCAACGTCAACGTCCACATTCCGCAAGATTTGTCGAACATGATACTTGGTGGTAAGTAGACGCCTTTAAATTTATGGTGAATATTGTGAAAAAACGTAATATTGGTAAAATACTCTTCAAAATAATAAACGGTAACTTCGAAGGATAAAAAAAAAAAGTTCATCGCTTGTGGTGAAGAAACGGAGGAAATTTTCATTAAAATTTTAGAATTTAAAAACCGGCTTCGTGTCTTCTAATCTGATAGAGATTACACTAACGAGTTCGGGACCCAAATTATGGCCCTTATTTGAAGTTGCCACCAGATGTCGACACCATGCCACTGTCAACGCGAATTCGGCGCTAGCAGTTTAGAACAAATGATAGCGTTTAGTACAACGATGCTAATGACGCAACGCATTACTGTGTTCGACTAAATGGAAACACTCATATTTAAAATGAAGTGTCAAAGCACAATTGTCGCAACGCGACGCATAGCGCGGCATTCTGTTTCCACCTTAAGCACTCGAAGTTGTTTCAGTATTTCTTTCAAAGATTGGAAACTTGTTCCGGTACTTGTTGGTTCTGAAAAAGTAGACATGTTTGAGAGGCTCTGCAGCATAACATGATGAGGCTTGGTTTAGTTGGCGTAGCATATTTTTTCAAGATCAAGACCCCAAAAGGGACCCCTTCAAGAGCAAAATGTGATAAGGTATATAGTCAGCAATAGTGAACAGAACATTGTAAGTCGTTATCCATCACTGACCACTTTGCCCCCAAACATCAAGATAATGTATACGCGAATTAATCGCTGAGATTAAACAAATAGGGAGTCTTCGTAGCCTAATTGGTTGCGTTTCCGCTACTAAACGAACAGTCATGAGCACATAACTCAGGGCCCTCAACTTACCATCTTTGTGTGTTGTTCTAGCAACTACGTTCACGCAACAATCATCATGTGATGGTGATCCCAGCCTCTCACTCCACATTAGATCTGCTGCATCGGTAACTGGTGTTATTTATAACCCAATAATGGAAGCCCCTTATCAACAGTCCCGCTGTGTATATAGTCCAACTGTAAACATTCGAACAATAGGAATATTCTTTCGCCGAAATAGGCGACATGTGTTGTGTATCGATAGAATAGGAATACTCTTCCAACTAAATGGCTACTGTGTAATATACAACTTGAGAAAAAATGTACACGATAAATTTGGCTCTGTTACAGCTGAATTGCTAAATGAGATGGGATGAAAAAAAAATTAAACAAATCTTCGGTTCAACTCTCCTAGAATATGTGAACATTCGTCCAAACTGATGATTAGTTCAAGATATCAGATTGAATAAATTAAATTTCACGAGAAATTTCTTAGATACGATGCGCACAGAACTACGACCGAATGGGTTTTGAGAGAGTGATTTATGTTTTAATTTATATTATGACAAGCGACAGCTATACTGAAGTACATGGCGCCTCCAAAGTCACGAAACTCTCCAAACATAAGATGACTATCAATACGGCATCAATAGTCCATAGTTATACTAGCAAAGAAGCAGGTGACCACTAACCCACCACTGCTCCTACGGACTCATGAAAGTAAAATAGTGATGGTGGGCTTAGGTGGCGAGCGTTAGACGTATGTCAGACCACCCTAATTTCATAATTCCTAACCTAACACACCGTGAATATAATTAGACCTAGCGTCATTTATTAAATTTAAGTCTGACAGTTAAATCTGTTTTAATAAGCGATGGCCTTATTGTTTTGTTCGTCTCTGTACATTAATTTCAATAAATATTTGTATAGATTATAAAATAACAAACTCAAGTGCTATTTCTTGCGGGTTTTTCATGATGAAGCCTGAAAGAGATGGGTTGAGCTCATGCGGGTGATATTATTCTAAAAAAGGCAATATTATCTCAGAGCAACATTTAACATCGTTGCGACACGACAAGTTCATATGAACAAATTTTCTCCTTTTTTTTGTTTTTAAGAGACTTTAAACTTTGCAGTAGAGGCAAATCTAAATTAAACAAATCACTGGGCAGAAATCTAATGAGCTGTTGTCAAACCAGTGTTTGTCAACGTGAAAAATTCTATACGGAAAGGCTTTAAAAGTGTTTTTTTGCCATAATGTAACACTTGTGTTACATAAGGCTAAACTCTTCTCTACATCTTTACCATTTCCAGATTCATTTTCCTCTAGACTTCCATTACAATTAGTTGGTATACCACATCACAACCTCTCCCTGCCAAAAACGGAATAAACATCCATTGGAAATTACTACACATATTGTTACAACACAGACAATATAACAATGTAAAAAATGGCAAAGCTTACGTCAAATAATATCCGAAGGTGATTACGTAGAACATATTCGGACGTGCGCTTTTTTTGTGCAATAACCAGACAGAACTTTGTAACCGAAACGCGCAGAACGATAGACGGAAGAGTGTACGGTTCTAGCAGAAGTGCTTGGAATTTTAATTATTTGGCTTTGATGATTATAAATTACAAAATGAGATAGTATACGATGGAGGAAATGACTTCACAAGGCTCTGATGTTCAAATTTAAAAACGTGAATCATTCAGTTTCGGAATGCTTTTAGCCCTTCACCCTACGACAACTTTTCGAAGGGAAATGATCAATAATTCTACTCAGATTTAGATAATTGGACATGAATACATCTATTTTCGAGCCCATTTATTATTATCTTGATGCTCAGAAATGAAGCAGCGCTAGATTCTTAACACGAAGTAAAATCAGTGATAACTGTCAAGCAGAAAGGCGTGGGCATTTGACGTTAAGAATAATGACCGTGAAAAATCTGACAACGTTCACTTCAACTGTAATCCTCACGTCACGCGCCGGACTCAGTTTCAAAACGAGTTTGACACACATAAACCACTCCACGGATAAAACCACTATCCTTAAATGGATACACAATCTGTTCGTTCTCCTTCAACAAGATGTCGATACCGGATCATTGAAGCGATCACGATGTCATTCAAATCTTTGTGCAACACATACTTCCATGGATTCTGTTGTTCTGTTCGGAGGTTGAGGCCAATTTCGAAGCAAAGTTTGAGTCAGACAGCGCAACGCTGTGAGTAGGTGATCTGGTATGTGCGCGTGATGACCTTCAATTCTCTTACCTTTTGCATTGCAAACCGAGACGCTGCAAAGACCAACCAATATGGCTAGGCTGACGTGTATTAGCTCCATTATGACTGCCTTTCGCCTTCGTTTGTTTATTGCTCAATGAACTTTCACCGCAACGCACTCCGATCCGCCTTACTGGGACAAGATAAACAACGGAAACTGTGTAAACACTCACAAATAGATGCAAATTGATCGTTTTTTGAAGATACAATGCTGACAGTGTAAACTACTTTTCGACTTCCAGTGGCACACAATATCTTCTCATTCTCTCGTCTTGCCAGCAACTGCTCTTGTTTCGAGTGTAATGCCGCCTCTCGTGTTTATCTTCACATCACAATTATAAATCAATATGACAACTGCATTCGCGGGAAAGCAACCAACACTGGATGTGACACAAAAAAACGCAAAAAGCTTTATAAACAGGCAAACAACAGAAACAAATATAGAAAAGCGTGCACTTTCGTCAATCCAAACACATACAGTTACTAAACACAGAGAAAAATCACAATTGAACCGATCGCGCGAAAGGAGAGAACTAACAAGCTAATTAAAATGTAAGGGAAAAGTAGTTTTTCATTCAAACTTTTTAATTACATGCAACTGTGTGGAAACAAGAAGCAAACGCCAAAGAACAAGTAAAAAAGGGAACCCACAAGCAGATATTGTACGGCTTATTAATGACTCCGCAGCTCCGTCAGTGGCGGCCACTATACTTTCGGGTGGGGCGGGGAACCTCGAACGAGAGTGAAAGAGCGCGCGCGGCACGAGGTGTCTGCGCTGAACGCGAAGCTTGAGGCGCAAGCAGAGCTTACAAAACTTTACAATTTGTCCGCGAGTGGATAGGAGTGGAAAAAGTCGATCCGACGAACCTTTCTACGCCAACGACTCAGCACAGACTAATGATCGGCGGGCTCTCGATCGAGCCCGAGACCTGCGCACGAGAGTCGCGCTGAAGGAGAGCGCCAAGCGTGTTTTTCTTTCTTGTTTTTTTGGGCTGTTTCATTTTTTGCCGGGTGTCTTGAAGACAGTATCGTATCAGCGCACCCCAGAGGTGCCTATTAAGTTGTAGCTGGATTGGGTTACGGGGGAGGGTGGATAGAGTGAAGGAGAAACATCGGGCCCGATGCACATCTTAGGGGAGACTGGGTTGATTTTAATCTTCGAATGCACATCAATAGTCATTTTTACACAATGTTTTGTTCTGCTTAAACATTGTAACACCAAATTAAATATAATCGAAAAAGCTAGAACAGAGCCCTAAAGAACCCATATGTAGTCTTAGATATTCATTTTGAAGGTTGTGGAGGCTATCTTGAGCTGCCCATATCATGCATGATCCGTCAACAATGTTTCGATTGGAGAGGTATTGTTCTTTTTTATTGAATGTATCAGTAACAGTTGTTCCATCAGGGCCTTAACTTTCTCCGACACTGGAGATAACCAAAAAAAAATCTTCAACTTCAAAAAATGCCTTACTTGCATCAATCATCTCGAATTGTTCGAAGCAAATCTTGTTATTCTATACATAAAAATCCTTTTATACCATATGATGGGTCTGACCAATTCGACGAGTAATTTCATCAATCTCTACTTTCCCTGTTGAAATGCTTTTTTGTCCTTTTTCTTTCTCCGAAAGCACTCCTCCCTCAGTTGAGACAATACCTCATATCCACATCCCTAACCCAGCCAGTCCCACGAAAATGGCTAACTATGAGTAAACTGTGAGCAATCGGTCGAATCCTACTAAACATAAAATCAAGGGGAAATTTGGTAGAAACAAATCTTGAATTGGCGGATCCGCAAAGCTTATGCGATTGAGCGTTACAAATAAATTAATTGGATAGAAAAACACTTTCCCCTTTGATATTTCAAAAACTTCTTATCAAAAACTATAAACAGATATGTTATGTCATAAAAAATTTGACACTGTAAGAAAGTCAAAACATGTTTTAGCAATGCGAGTTTGCACATGAAACAAACACACCTAGTTATATATTGAACGCCACACTCCCCTAACACCTTCTCGTTACTGCCTAGTCTACCTTGAGAGTATCAAGAGCGCAATGTATTGTGGATGGAGTTTTTGCATTTTAGGAGCATGATCATAACGTGATTTACAACGACACTTTCAGAACGTAAAGGTTAGTAGACGTCGCGTCACACTATAATTCAAATAATTGTTTATTAGTTCAATATTTCGCAATGAAAATCAATCTATCAGTCATACCATGTCAAACAATACAGAACCAAATGAGATTCGACGCTAAAGGCTGACAGTCGTGCTATTCTTCTCCGTGAGTAAGAAAAAGGTGACACCTTCCTAAAATGACGTGTGGAGTAATAGTGCGGTTGCCCGGTCGTCCCGGTAAAATCTTGGCAGGCCTCCGGCTTAGGCACTAGGTACTAGGCTCCGGCAATGAACACGGTCCCTATGATGGTCTGTGTCAACCCTAGCATGGCCTCATTGCTTGCAAACATAACCACCCCTATTCTGTATTTCGATCGATTCGAAATATTTCCATCGATTTTATAAAGTTCCATTCTGTGCTCCGTTCGAGTTGTTTTATTTTTTGACGTAGGACTACGTCTTTCATTTCTATACCGGGTCGTAAAATCAAAGTTTCGAAAACGAAAGCGTTACGCCGGAGACCGAGATTTTGAGCGTTAATAGCTCCTAAACAACTGAACGAAATGGTATGATAAACACTTCATTCAAGAGATAAAATGTCTACGCGTTATATACTTGTTACTTTTTGATCCAAAAACTTGTTTCAATAGTCTTAAAATTGCTTTCAAAACAGGCTGTTGAAATCACCAATTGGTATATAAGCGAGCGCCGCTCGGAAATCCACTCAGTCATTCATTCGTCGACAGTCATCCTGATCAGACGTATTGGATAAAGGCTCCTGCAGTGGTGGAACATATCTTTTCACAGCCTTTCTCCAGGCTAGTGTTTCATTCAGTGTTAGTAGTTAACGTTTAAAACAAAACACATCGTTTTAATTTGTTCGGTTATCGAAGTAAAAAGTATAGAATAACATAAAAACGTATTCATCGATTGTGGTTTCATTGGAGTAAGAATCAGAACATAGCATAATTGCATGCTCGAAACAAACATATTTTGTGCATTTAATGCAGTTGTTGCGTGTTTTTCTGGTCTTTTATCGAAGAGAAGAATGTATAACGATCTTCTAGATAATTACCAGATGATAAAGGTTCTGGAATATAAAGTTTGCGTGTTACTAATATTCTTTGTCTCTGATTTCTTAGTAAACTAAGGATTAATGCCTTTTTTAGATGGGGCATAAAAATATGATATAAAAGGATTTCTATGAACTTCCTTTTCTGTTTCTTGTTTTCTTGTCGATATTGTCCATTATAAAGAAAATATCCCCGAAACTGCAACTGTTAAAAATTACCATAAGCTACACTGAGAGGAAAATTTAGTATATATGACGAATTTTTTCGTAAATGTTACCAATTCGCTAGTCATTTTCAACCCTACTAATCATTGGTACATCTTACAAAAGAAAATTGGTAGGCATTATTTTTGTAGGATGGTGGGCATGTTGGCCCACCACCTTTTATTTTCCCGCAGCGAAAATAAGTTCTCGCTATCTTTGTGGTCGAGAATGTGTTTTCGACGAAGAGAAACAAAAACTACATATATTTTAATCTAATAGAAACCAAAAAACCTTACCTCCGAATGGCTTTGTTTCCTCAAGAAGAATGACGACTGCGAAGTACGCACATTACAGTTACTAGAAATGAAAACAATCAAGGTTACACATGCTATGAAGTAAAATGTACGAATCTTTAGTAGGGATTATATTGCATAAGACATCCGTTTTACAAAGTTTTGGTAATATGTACAAAAAATGCGTACATTTTACCAATGTTTCAACTACTAAAGATTTGGTAGCTGCATTTACTAATGTTTTCCTCCAGTGTACCGATTAGTTTATAGTTTATTGTTTACAATTCTTCCACAAGTGAAATTCTTTCTCAAGTATGTATATGTATGACCATTATATTTAGCGAATAACTATACGAAAGTCAACGTATGAATCTAACGACGAATAGTTAATATATGGATCCGTTCAATCCAGTTACAAAAGGGACTGAAATCAAATAAGAATAGTCCGGTAATGATCTTATACATTATATTCTATAAATATTCTACGCCACTAACATTAATTTATACATTTCATTCTACAATACTCTAGAATATGAAAAATGACACTTGTCCAAAAAAGTTACTCCTATACTCGCGTCGGTGTGTCAGACCGAAAGTGTTAAAAAAGTGGAACACGTCCCCTTTGTACCAACACATGCGATACGCTAAACGATGACAAACGACGAATAACGAAGCTAGAAAGAATCGCAAAGCTGTAGTGTTGATATTTTCTGAGAAATGAACAAATTATTGATTTCTCGGTCTGACAGACCAATGCGCGAGTATTTTTATTTATTTATAATGATACTACATCCCATTGAGAGATTAGATCTTCTTCACAATTTTCCATGGCTGCAGTGTATGTGTGTGCGCGAGTATAGGAGTGTTAAAAAAGCTTCAAATTATTCAGAACAAATTCCTGAAAATAATTTTAAAACTTCCACGGCACACGCACACAGCAGAAGTACATCGGTTGGCAGGGTTTGACCCAATAGATAAAAGAATTGAATTATTTGAAAGAAGACATCGAATCAAAGCCCGAAATTCTGAATGGCAAACAATCAGGGATTTATATCCATAGAAATCATAATATTTCATGTGTAAATCAATTTGTAAATATTTGTACATAGATAGGTTAGAGTATTTTAGGTTTATTAGGTTAGTTTAGATTTAGTATATAATCTTAACTGAAACAGAGTAACATTATCTGTTCAAGCTACTACAGTATCCGATAGGAAAAGCTATTAATTGGTTTAGTAATACTTCATAGTAAGGTAAAGTTTGAAAAGCCTAGGCGGCGGAATCACTTAATTTGTGCTATAAAAATTGTTAATCAAACAAGAATAAATAAAAATGGAATTGATTGTAAAAAAAATTAAAATTGAATGAAATCCACTCAGTTATAATTGAACAGCGATTGGAGCATGTTGTCGCTGTTGTGGTGAAGTTCTTCGTTTATCATGAAAGCGCGGATGAACAGTGTCACCAAGAGCCTGTTTGTGCACCTTAGGGCAGAAGGGAATCCATCAGGAGGAGAGTGATGCCACAAATGGTTCCCCGGGAATATCAGCAGCCGCCACACACACACACACATACACGCGTCATTTTTCGTAAGGACATCGACAAGGCAACATCGTAATTGAAAGAGCTGAACGTGCTGGACGAGCTGGGCGACGAGGGATCGAGGGATTCATTACCTGGCCTGACCTGACCAGAAAGACATGCAGTTTGTTTGGAACTGTGAGGGAGGGCAGAAAAGCCGAACCATCAGAAGGAGAAGAGAAGGTGACCAAGAGAGTATCAGCATCGAAAAACGGTTCCCCGGGAAGACATCGAAGCAGCCGCCACACACACACACATACACGCGCGGAATTTTTTTCGTTTGGATGCCATTCAGCATCGAGAAAATTCCGGAAAGATCTATTCGCTACTGATAAATAGTCTGCCAGTTTCCTGGGAATTGAAAAGTACATTCATGCGAAAGAATTTATTTTAATGTTTTCTATCCATGTAACACTGCGACCAAATATTTTTCAATCAAGTGCTAATAGCACAGGTGGTTATCGAGTTAGCATTAACCACTGGTGGTGGACTTTGAGAAGAATCGAGAAGAATCCGGAAAGATGCCATCGTTACTGTAAAATAATCTGCCAGTCCCCCTTGGACTTGAAAATTGCATTCAAGCGAAAGAGTTTTTTGTAATGTTTTCTATCCATTTAATACTGCAACCAAATACGTTTAGTTCTGTGATTTTTTAATCAAGTGCAATTAGCAGGAAAGCTTCTGAAGATTATTCCCAATCAGTAGGACATTTTCGTATCCAATATTGGATGCATAAAACCTTGTACCTCCTACGTAACGCTCTCGTTTTCGAAGTCCCACAAATATTCATTTATTCATTCATTCAGATTGAGTTCAGATTCAACTTCAAACAAATGATCACTATATCAACGATAGTCCTACGTCACCATTGCGGTTATACCATAGAGATAACCCACTCCCTGTTTTTCATTTCGTTCGATCCGCTCCTCTTCGAACATTAAATGGGCAAAACATTCGAAATAGGGAATGCAAAATTATAACTCGAACGAAATACAAATCCGCCGGGACGCAGAATCGGGGTGAACCGTAGGATCACGAAAAGCGGCTATATACAACGAGCGGAGATAGCGGCTTGGAGGGGGAACCCAACCAACATGGAGACAACAGAAAAAAAAATTAGAACGAAGAAATAGTACGATAGATACGATAGGTGATCAAGTCAACGCGTTCGCTAGTAGTAGGAATCTGCGTCGATTGCCAATACTGAATCGAGCGGAAACACCATGTTCTAGTGGCAGTAGTGGTGGAATACATGAGACTCAGCAAAGTTGGGGGATCAACCTCTTGTTCTCAATAAGGTAGTTTAACCCAGTAAGGATGGTTGACTGGAGATACCATCCTGAACACGATCATGATGAGGGTCAAATAACTCGACCTCTTCGTGCAAGACAAACCCAACGTGCAAAAGGAGATCAAGTCCAGAATGTCGTGTCCAAGATCTCTCTTGGGGCGTGCTATGAAGGAGCAAGAGGGAGTCGTCGAAAGAACGAAAGCCGCCGAGAAAACACCTGCTGAAGCGTTGAGAGAGTTAAGGGAGCTTCAGTTGGAGGGGAGGTAATGCACTAGATTCCTCGAAACCGTTCGGAAATAGGGCAAGGGATTCACCAGCAGAAGAACAATTGCACAACAATCTTTCGAAAAACACTTACAAATGTACGCGCGATGTTCAAATTCCATGTTTTTGTTGTACGCGAGCATGCTTTTCGCTAGAGTTCAATGGTCATCCCAAATACGCCCAATGATGCTCAAACACAAACATGTAAAGATGACACGTGTTTCGCACATCATATACAAACACGATGTTTCAACACATCATGTACAAAACATACCACCCGTTGTCGCAATATTCATTGCTCTTCGCTGCCTTTCATGAGCGGAAAAAAAGTCAGAGGGTTGTGTGCGAGACACGACCGCTCAGTTGACGTAAGATTCCGTTAGGCTATCTGTTGCATGCTGATTTTAGATATGTTTGAAAAATTACACCGTTAAACTCATTGATAATGATTTAGTGACCCCGAAAATGGCTGTTTTGTTTGGTTTTTGGGTATTGTTTATTCACTCCACCAGTATCTACCGAGTAATGATGACAGTAATGGTGACAGAATGACGGTAAACAGTCATTGGATGGTGCGTATCAGATAGAAGATGCCGAAGTGGAATGAGATATGATGAAAACCGCCATCTTTTACCCTAGACGAGATGTCTCCTGTGTTATGTACGGATGAAATAAAGAAAAAAAAACTCACAAAACTCACATGTAATACAAGATAATTACCAATACCCAACACAATCCTCAATTTTTCTCATCAGTAAAAACATGTTACTTTAATATAGAGAAAACATATTCGAAATGGAAAAGGCAATTTTCTTTTATAATTTTTGCTTTCAACCCAATGCGAATTTTAATTGGACTAACAACATCTAATATTATATCTAGAGCTTATGAGATATCACTTTTTCGAATATTTCTTCACATTACCAATATTCTCGCCGCAAGAAATTTCCTTAGGTGAAAATGAACACAATAAAACAGACAGCTTAAACCGAACGACCCGTTCTCGAGCGGGAACATATCTTGGTTTTTATTTATGAAAATTGAAATAAATCGTTTCATATATCAAGTCATTTTTAACACAACTGCTACCATGTACAATTTTACGCTTACACTTGTGCTAAATTTTTCACAATACCTGATCATTGATATGCAATTTCACGAAGCAACCAACATTAAAGTTACAAATTTAAGATTTATTTGCTAGAATAATCGTCACCTTACTTGCAATATAAAAATGCCTTCGACTTGCATATAGTTGCAATGCCGATTTCCCCCGGGCAGCTTGGTTTTGAATACTCTGTTATGAACACATTTCGGTAGGAACAAAAGTTCCCCCTACCTTCATGTATTTGCAATGCCGATTTCCCGCAGGCAGCTTGATGTTGATGTCTCTGTTAGGGAATCGCCGCATGTGTCGTCAATTTCGACCAATTAGAAGTGGGTATTTCCGTTACTATAGGGGTTGAGATTTTTCAATTCTTCGATAGTTAGTTTCATGACATATATTATTTTATTCAATATAAAATGTTGTTATAGAGTGCCGAAATCGATTGACCGAAAAATTTCATCAATCCATCATGAAATGACTGAGCAATAAGCGTTTGAAATTGGACAATTTTCACGATGTATGTACTCGATTTTCGATTTTCAATTTGTGCCCCAATATGTTCCCGAAAGACGTAATCCTACGTCAAAATATCCCCCCTAAAACATTTCTTTGTAGAATACTTTTTCACAGAAACTAACTAGAAATTTAGTTCGTATTCCAAAAATTGCATGAGCTCAGAGGCTATGAGTTCATGCACATTTTGCAAGTCTGATTGAATAATCCACAGTTTTTTTCCCGTAGAAAGAAAACATTCTCTGAATAAAAAGTAGCTTTCTATGAGAATTTTTTTCCGTGCATGTTGCCAATTGAAGTTTGGGAAACCGACTGCACAGCGAAGCAACGTCACACAAAAAAAATAATAATAAATACCTAAAAATTAGTATTAGATGCATGTTTTCAGGAAAGTTTTCGCCTATTCTTGGTAATTTTATGAAAGTTTCATAGGGCGTCCAAAAAATCAATTCCGAAAAATACATTTTGTAGAGAAATCTTTCTGGAAAATTTCTGCATTGAACATTATGGAAAAATCTATACCATATTAATGATTAGCTTTTGCGATGACGATTTGTGAAAGAAACACAATCAACCCTCCTTTACTCAATGTTCTGTATCTCGATACTCTCCCTTATATATTTATACCATTCTAGATGGGTGTTGGATTAGTTTTAACCCTTTCCCGAACAACACAGTCTCACTTGGGGGTACTTGAATAACATAGAGCGCTAGAACGCTCAGCAGGCTAGTGAAATTACTTGATGTGTAACGTATTAAATAATACGGGAAGAGGTTAATGACAGCTATAATACACATAGAGGCATATCAGTCGCCACAGAAAGCCGAGAAAGACGCTGATAGAAATTTATTTCACTATGAAACTTTGTAGATGGAACAACCTAGTTTTGGTATTTTTCATATTTCATATTTTTTCTGAACAAAATATGTGATTTATCTTGCCCATTTGAATTTGCGGTAGTTTATAATTTATTTTCAGGGGGAACGACTCTTCTGGGGATGTTTTTTTTCTTAAAATGGCTTGGAAGCGCTTGCTTGGAATGAGTCGGGTAGGGATGGGAATAGACAGAATGATAAACAGGGATATATTGGATTTCTTGGAAAAAAATAGACAAGGATGAATAGAAATAGAAAAGAGATGCTCGGAATGGAAAAAAGTTTTTTGGCTGAAGAAGATTAAAATGCAAGTTTTGGGATGAAAAGCATCAGGGATAAGAGGCGTTGCAATTTTTTATAAAGGGGACGCAGTATGAAAACCGCATTTGTTTTGCATTACATAATACTGTAATACTTCAAACCTGAACAGTTAGCATTGCAGTCAATAATGAGACACAATTTTATTCGATAGCAACACTGCCGTTCTACGCATAGTTGTCACATGTTACTTTTTAACAATTTTCACTTTTCTTCAGAAAACGATGTTTTTATTCATAATCTTCCGAAAAAACACAAAAAAACTTATTGTTTGTTCCCAGTGTTTAAAAAAACAACATCAAGCACATTTTTCCCATGTTGATATTCTAGGCATCAGGGCCCGAAATCTTCAGAGGTGAAAAATAAAGACCGACTCTACTCTCAGTAGCTTCGCTTCTACTAGAACTGCTTCGGCAGTCGCCGTCAACAAAAAGTGACTTTACTAGAAAATGATTTGACTTGCGTTCACTAGCGAGGATGACTGGTGAACTAGTCCAGTCAGTGGTTATTTTAACTGACGCGACTAATGAATACAAATCTACCTCTTCATTCAACTGACTTCAATCCACACTTCCATTTCCCCCTGACACTAATTTTATACCCACGTACGCAATCTTATTTTACGTCCGTATAAAGAGGAACGAAAACTTGAATTTTGATGCAAAAAAGTAGTTACCCCATCAATGGAAAGTTTATTGTCTACCCATCGTGAACTCAAACCAACGAACTTAGACATTTATCAAGTATGCTATAAAGGTCCTCGCGTTAGTATTAGTTAGTATTAGGCTTGCAAAATAGCGCACACACAGCACGCTATTTTATACGTGTGAGTAATTTTCGTGTATGATACAAAAGAATCTAACTCACCTGTAGCGTATGTCAAACCACATTGAACTCAAACATCGGTGCATGCAGACGAACATGGGAGAGAAAGAGAGGAACGAATTCGTTTTGGGGGAAGTCACTTAAAAAGCAATGAGGACAGTTTAACTGAGAAGAATGAAATGATACAGTCGAGTCGGTAGGATAGATAGCGACTAAACGCCCGACTGACTATTTAGTCGTTTTGGCGGAGAAACTGCGTGAAGAAGCCAAAATTAATTTCCAACTGAATACGAATATAGTCAGTCAGATAGTCAGCTGACTATCCTCAGCTGACTATGACTATGCCGAGCCCTGCTAGGCATAACTGTCCCCTCATGTATTTTTTTTGTAGATCCACAAGAATTTTATCCCACGCTTTTAGCAGGGCTAATGCACTCATTTCTGGTTTGGAAGAACGAACTAATTCTCAAACAAATAAAAAAAAGTTTAACAGAACACGTCTACACGAATGCCTAATAACAATGAGGTTAACAATGAGATTACATATTCTGCAAAGGTGTTGCAAGTCACTCTCTTCGCTCACACCACTATTCGATACTCAAGCAACTTCACTACAGTATACTACATACCGATGCTACTTGCTACGGCATCAATTGTGTTTACTTTTCATACCATTAAACTGCCATTTTACGCATAATTCTCTCAAGGAACTTTTTGGAAAATTTCTTCATAAAACGATGTTTTCAAGAAATCTTTCGGAAAACGCTAAAAAACTTATTGTTTGTTCTCAATATTTTGAAAAACAACATCGAGTTCAACTGTCTCATGTTGATATTCTAGGCGTAACTGTCCCAGCAAAAGAGTACTAATTCTTTTTCTCAGTGTATATTTTTTTTCACGTTTTCACGTCAATACTCTATAACTCTTTCTAATGGGCACCTTACACGATCAAAAGAATTGACAATAAGTGTCTTCAATATCGTGACAGCTAGGCTTTCGACATCCGACACCTTACACGGTCAATATCGCCCTCAACCCGAGACAACGAAAGTATCCGCGATGGCTAGTGGCGATATTCGAGTTTGGGATCCAAACTATTCTCCATCAGATTAGAAGGCTGAAAGGCAATTTTCAATTGGTAAAATTTGTATGAAAATATCTACTTGGTATTATTTAATTAGTTGAAGCGCGTAGTCCTAACCCTAACTTAAACTTTTTCCTCTGAATTTTCAGATATTCCTACTAAAATTTATTATTATAATATAACGTCAATTTCAGACACAATTTTTGCATGGGATTTTCTCATCACTTGCAGAAAAAAAGTGATTCGCATTCACATAGAATACTAATTTGATTCGGAAAAGTTAATTTTCATTCATAATTTACACTTTAAAACTCGTTTTTCCTTCTCAATAACACATCATAATACTCACTTCACAAATACAGACTGTTCCTTCCAGTTTCAGAGAAGCCAGATTATTTTAATTTGCGAAAATATTATCTGCAAGCAAATGTTTTTATTCCGTAAATAAGACTATGACAGTAGAACCCCGATTATCCGCGAGCGGGTGATCCGCCGTGCCGATTATTCGCGACTGCGAGTTCCATAGTAAATCAATAGGCCTTTCCGGAATTTGTTGTTGAGTGGTAGGCTCGTGATCTTTTGTTGTGGTCATGGCTTTTACATTATTTAGCCACTGGTATACACGACCTTATACGGGGGTCACTATTTATATTTCGGGAATTGCAACACTGATGTCATGTGAGTCCATCTGACGGTTCCATCGTAAAGTTTGACATTTTTGACGATATACGTACTCAGAACATTTTGTCATACGGACGCTATTTGTTTATTTTATATTTAGTTGAAAGTTTGGTCTCGGCAAAAAAATGGAACTGAATCGTGAACATTTTCGTGCGATGATTTTTTACGACTTTCGACGTGGATTATCACAACAAGAGTGCGTCAATTTACTTAATTTGACTTTTGGCGATGAAGCTCCATCAAAAACCACTGTGTATCGCTGGTATAGTGAATTCAATCGTGGTCGTAGTTCGCTGTCCGACGAGTTTCGTGAAGGTCGTCCAAAATCGACTGTAGTGACAGAAAACATCGATGCTATGCACGAAATGATTAAGCAAGATCGTCATGTAACCTATTGTGAGATTGAGGCATCCCTAAGCATTAGTTCCACCAGCATATATGCGATTTTACATGAACACTTAGTTGTGCGAAAATTATGTTCACGTTGGATCACACATAATTTGACAATCGCTCAAAAAAAGGCTCGTGTCGATTGGAATAAATGCTTTGAAAATTGGTTTAAGCGCATGCGCAAAAGTGTATCGATCATCGTGGCGAGTACTTTGAAAAACAATATAAAAATATATTCGCAGCTTGGAGGCGATCTGGCGTAGTGGTAACATCCATGCCTCTCACGCTGTAGGTCACGAGTTCAATTCTCACTCCCGACATTCTTCCAAAAATGGAAGTACAAGTGATGAACCAGCCAAATGAGTTGAAAATCACTATAATACAGAAAAAAAAAAAATATTCGCAGCTTAACTATTTGTTTTTGTTCCTATTCCCGAAATATAAATAGTGACCCTCGTAGATGGATAGTTTAATGATTTCTGTATTGATAAAACATAGTTTTTATGTTGAAACATTTTTTTTCATGTTTGCATTTTTTTGTTTATCCTTTAATGGGTCATCCGCGATTTTCGTTATTCGCGATGAGTTTACTCGACTATTCCGCGGATAATCGGGATTCTGCTGTAACTTGAATTAACACGTGATGTTTTTTCAGCTGTGATTTTCCCAGATCTTCTCATTCTCCAAATTTTATAACGGAGTGTGAAGAAACACACAACTTAGACTAAAGTGGCTGCCCCGCTCGCTAGCGCAAAGAATGACCGAGTTCAACGTTAAAAAATTCCTAAGACATTTCATTCACTTTCTCACCATCACATTGTCAGTTTACTTTAAGATTTTGATTTGTTTGATGTAAATTACTGTATTAGTTTTCCAAACCAAAAGCTTTCATTTATGATTCCTACGATTTCAGAAGTTTATAAATTTTAATTGCAATCGCAAAAAGACTAACAAAAATTAAATGTCCGCTTGCAAATCTGGCAACTCAGTCTGGAAGTCCGTGGGGTAAAACGCCAACATCATGCATCCATATGAAATGTCACGATATTGATGCCCGAAAATCTGAAAATCCGGATTTCTGAGTTGTTGGCCATGTTCAGCTGTCATTATGCTCTCAAATGTCATCATATTGTCAATTAGTGATCCCCGATTTTTGAAATTAATCGTTCATCAGCTAATCGAATAGTTTTCAGCAGTTCGTTATTCGATACGATTAATCGACCCAAATAATCGATTAATCGATTAATCGCAATACTGAGAGAAATAATCCGTCAGACTAATATTTCTCATTTGCTAGAAAGCCATATGGAATCAAAAATATGTTGATTCCACCTGA
The DNA here is from genome assembly GCF_029784135.1 of Toxorhynchites rutilus septentrionalis. Classification (NCBI taxonomy): domain Eukaryota; kingdom Metazoa; phylum Arthropoda; class Insecta; order Diptera; family Culicidae; genus Toxorhynchites; species Toxorhynchites rutilus. Next base: position 207,991,924 of record NC_073745.1, read on the forward strand.
AAATCAATTATTATCCTTTACGCTCCCCTAAAGTCGTAAAGAATGCCCAATTCGCGTTGACGGCATTGAGCTTCGTTTATGAACTTAAGGGAGCGTCAAAGATAATGATTGATTTTCAGGATAATGTGCGATTCACATAGCACGTTACGGAGAAGAACGTCTACGTTCCGTCAACGTCTCCACCACATGCAGTCAATGCTTCCACCAGCACCGTCACGTCAAATGCTAAACGAATGATTTATTTAATTTTATTCATGGTGTCGCCACCTACAACAATTTTAAATTGCAATGCCCTCTTTCAAATCAGCATGCCTAGAATCAGTTCTAAATTTTGAAAAATTCAATGAATGATTCTCATTGAATTTTTCAAAATTCAATTATTTAAATGCTTATACCCCGTAGTCCGACCCTTATGCAATAATAATAATAAATAGAATAATTCTTTCAACTAGTCGCGAATGATTTTCACTCCGAAATTTGGAACTAAGAGATATGTTGGCATAAAAAGTACAGTAAGTTACTTATAAAGCGATATGCTGAGGCACCACTGGTGCGACTGGTGGCGACTTTCAATGTGGGGCCATAATTTGGGCCCCGGACTCAATGTTTACAAAAATGTCCAACTAGAGGTAAAAATGTCTAATTAAACGTGTTGCATCACAGATCTGTTCAATTAGCTTAATGTCGATGTAGATGTAAATTACTTTACAATCAAATCAAAACAAAAGCCGAGACACAAAGCCCAGACAAAAACCAAACAAGCCGTCCGTCTCCGTCAATTATTCTTTTCTATAAACCCTGCCGGTCGTTTTCGTTGAACGTATGCTGACGGGTCGTTACGTTGCTGGTGTATGTGAATGTTTTCATGAGAATTGCATGGTAGAATCATTGACGTATCGTGACGTGACGGGACGTGAACGTGACGTGTATGTTGTATGTGAATCGCACTTAAAACTGCAACGGCCGTACGTTTTTTTCTCTCAGCGTTTGGATCGATTAATCGACGTAGATTATTCGTTCGCTTCGATTATTGGTTGTGCAGTATTCGTTCGATTAATAATCGATTTCTGTAGGAAGTATTCGATTAATCGATTAATCGAACGATTATCGGGGATCACTATTGTCAATAAAGTTGACCGTGTAAGGTCCGTTTAAGATAAAGTGACCAGATGGTCAGAGGTCTAACGCGGGACACAAAAAACAAACGTTATGTATATACGTTATTTGAACATAAACCATAGTTTAGCGAGTCTAAACTGATCAGTATTATTTATTTTTTAAAATCACTCGCTCAATCAAAGCATTTACGCCTGGCAAGCACGATTTAAATTCTACAAATTTCTTCAAATTACCGAATGGAGGCGCGAAAATTCCAATTCATTTTTAATCGATTTTAGTGTTAACGTATGCATTTAAAGAAAAGGACTAATTTCGGATGGCGATGAAGCAACTTGTTGATTTTTCCATACTGCAAGCTCCACCCCACAGCGAAAGAGTTGGACATTCTGAGGCACTTTGTGTCCGCCAGATATATCCGATTTGGTATTTACAATATCATCTCTTTGCCGCTCCTCAAGCCGGGAGATCGAAGCAACCGGCCAAACGGTGGAGAAGAATCTGGCCAAAATGGATATTTTATGCGGAAGCGTCAGACGAGACCAGCCGTATCTGAGCAGCAGGCAATCACCCAGAAGGAGTAGCTTGAGGTGCTGGTGAAAAACTTCTTTTCGTACTCATAATGAAAGACGAGACGTACTTGATGCTTGATGGGGATGGATCTACTGGAGATAAACATTGTCGCGAAGACCACCAACCTTCCCAACATTCCCCAGCTGCGCCTGATAGAAAACTTTTGGGCAAATGGCCAAAATAGAGAGACAGACGACCAACAAACCACGACAAGGTAAAATAACACGCCGATATACATCTTTTTATCGGCCATGGTGCAGGTTCCGGCCAACTTCCGTAAGACCATCCAGCGCTTCGTTTACGATACTTCATCAAACAACTCTGCCTCTTCCTGTCGAGTGTACACTAGTTCTTCCGAATTATTTAAAACGTTAAGCTCTGACCGAGCTAGGGGACCAAAGATGAACTGTTCGTCTGACTCACGTTGGTACTTGCGGATCAATAGGGGACTTTTATAAAAATCTTTTTCTAATTTTGTTGCTGTCGCTTCCAACTGATACTCTCTAAACAAACATTCCAATGCCGGTGCGATGAAACCAGCTCAACGTATTAATCTTTATGCATTAGAAGCGCTCTTGAACAGTCTGCCAAATAAAAGGTTTTTTTTTGAGATTCGTCCATTTAAGAAAATCAACATGATCAAATTGTGATATTGACATATATTGATATCGCGGGACATTTTCGTTTCTCTTGCCAAATGCGGGACGTTTCGCGGGACGAAATCTTACGCGGGACATTTTGTTGAAATGCGGGACGTCTGGTCAGTTTAGTTTAAGACACTATTTCGATACGATGTTTTGTCATTGGTCGATTTCATTTGGAATTGCTCATATCTAACAGCGGAATTATTCGCCAACGCTATACAGCTCGTTTTAAAATCCAGTATTCTTCAGTTAAATTTGAATTTCATTTCACAGAATGTGCTGTAAAGCACTGCCGAATAATGTTGGTACTTTATATTCCGTGAATATTACAGAAATATTGTAAACAAAATTTGATATTCGTAACTAAACATCTCCGCCACGCTCTATTCAATTTTAGTACTTGTTCAAATAGCTAATAAAAATGGATGTTACGTAAATACAATTTATAAATTGTAGGGATGTGGGTTTGTTGACAATATGTACAAAAAATTTGTACATTCTACTAATTTTGCATTACCAAATGTATTTAGTAGTTTTCGACCGAGGATTTTTCTAAGTGTGTACACCGTATTTTGATATCATGTGCAACATTATGGTTAAAAAACGTATCCAAACGTACTACGAGTACAAACATGTCACATTTTCAAACACAGTCACGAAAAAATCATATTTGCCTGCAAACACAAAACTGCGAAAACAAGCGTGAACATTTTCATCTCGTACGCAGTGTTTTAAGTGAAACACGGAAGACTGGTGCCAACTGGGATATCATCGCGGCTGCGCTCCACGTGATGAGAGTCCCCGACTATCTTTGCAGGACATTGAAAAACTACTTCGAGAACCGGGTGCTGGTGTACGAGACATACACGGCCCAGGCGCAGATCAAAACTACGTCGGGAGTACCGCAGGGCTCTTTCCTGGGCACATCGCTCTGGAATATGCCTAGAGGTGTAGAAATCATTGACTCCTCAAGGATGGCATCGTTATTCTTGTGACAAGAGAATCATTGGAACGGGTCGAAATGCTTGCAACCGAATCGATAGACATGATCGGATGCTGGATGCAAAGTGTTCTTCAACTTCATGTTCATTCACCACTTTCGATATTTTCGAAGCGAGATTTGAAATACCTGGGGGTGTTGGTTGAAGATCGATTGAACTTCAACAGCCACGTTAACTGCGCTTGTAAAAAGGCAATGAAGGCAACCAATGCACACGTCACGACTTATGTCCTCTACGATATTGTCAGCATGAAGGGCAGGAAGCCCCTCGCGCGTTGCACTGAGCCTGGGACACGCCGCCGATCCGGTAACAAACGGCAACTGTTTTGCAATTTGCGTCCAAAACGCGAAGAAGACGGCTGGATTAAAAAGTCTTAACACCCAGATAGTGTCGAACCGGAGTGCTAAGCAGAATTTAGAGGAAAAGAAGCGCTCGCGGAATCTGTACGAAAATTTGCTAACAAAATATGGTTGCGTGGTAATGTACGACGAAACGTACTGCCTGGAAGTTTTCGGTAAAATTTTATACTTCGGTTGACCGCAAGAGTGCCCCGGAAGAATGTAAAATCAAGAAGTCAAAATTACTCAAAAAATTTCTTGTCTGGCAATATGTATTTTTTTATCCCATTTGTTTATTTTAAGCTCATTAGCATTTAGCTGTAACAGAGCCGAATTTTAAACGTGTACATGTCACATGTTTATCATATCTTAAAATAGAACATTACACAGTTGCTCTTTTTCGGCGTAAGAGAATTCTTTCTGTTCTTCCATTGTCCAGTTAAATCACCGGATAGCGGAGACAGTTGATATGATCATTATTGAGTTATTAATAGAACAGCAGCCCGATGTTTCTAGCAGAGTAGAGCACTTGCACTCGATCTCCATCGCTGATTATTGTTACGTGGACGTAGTTATTCTGTAACAACACAAAGATGGTCAATGAGAGCCCTGAGTTTTGAACTCACGATCGAACGAAGCGAACGCGCAACCAATGTGGTTACCAAGACCCCCTTGGCAATATGTAGTCCTGGACTGAAAAGCAAAATTTTCGTTATTTTCGGTAAATTTACCAGGAAAAGTGCCTTCGGGAGAAATTATCGCCTTTACTGGACCAGCGTACAGCAAAAATGGCGTTACAATGATTCCCAAAGAGATGGATGACCAATACTCCGGAACTGCGGCCAGTTGAGGTATACTGGTCAATTGTGAAACACACACTAAAAAAGTGTAGTATTGCATTGCGTGGATTAAGACTGACCTGATCCTAACACGTGTCGATCGTTTGAGCAGGGTTCGCGTTAATTTTCAGGGATCCAAAGATAGAATCATGCCCCAATTGTCCAGGGAATTTCTCTTGGTTTGGCAAGAGATTCCCTAAGTTGAATATTTGCATTACTAATCAGTTGAACATCAAACCATATGCCAATCACCAGATTATGAATTCAGAAACATAACTTGAACTCGTAAAACACGAAATAACAAACAAACTAAGTCAGCATGTTTTCAGGCTATGCAAACCAGTTTTTTATCACCACAATTTCGTTGTCGTACACGATGAATACCTAATATATGCCCAAACGAGTGTCCCAAATTCTGATACTCAACTGCAACCCAGAGGCAAACGAAATTCGTCCAAAAAAAGAACCAAACATTTGGGTGCAATACATCTTCAACCAAATGTCACCGCAAATTAATTCCTGCTCGCTGTGAGAGCCGGTTTCAGCACAACCTTCGCATTTAACAGCGAATCCTCTCGAAGGATGATGCTGCGAGCATAGTGATAAACGAAATCCTCCCATCAGAACAACACATCCAACTCATCTTCTTCCCACAGTATGCTACACCGATGGATATTTTGAATAAGGTTAATGCCTCGAAGTGACTGAGAACATCGAGATTACTGGATGTTTTGCGTGGTTCAGGAAAGACATCTACATCGGATTCACCAATGTTTTGGTAGCTCCTACTGTGGGTAGATAGAAACTGGAAATGAAATAACCCGGCAAGGCTCAACGGGATAAAGTAAAACAGCCAATAAAATGTGTAAACGTGTAGAACGGAGCGAGATAAAAAGGAGCATGATAATTTATGCTACCTGCCAACAGGTTGTTGCGATTCTTTGACTATCTAAGCGTGCTCTCCTAATTCGTTTTTTTGCCGAAATAATCCAACTAAATGTTGTTAACCCCAATCACTGGAGCAATTGTGTCAAATTCAATATAAAATTGTTTGGAAATGCGCCCATTCCAATACTTATGTTCCAACTTCCATTACGCCAACGCCAGCCGTGGGAAAGGCTCTTTCGTGCCACACTTGAAGACCAGTTCGGTGACTGATCATCATCTAGGCACGAGAGAACAACTATAGTTTTAAGTTGCGCGACAATTTCGCGTGTCGCTTCTTAATTGTTAATAATTACCATCTGTGGATCGAGGGAACTGCAATCTTGAAATTAAACAATCCTATTCAGTTCCAAGTGTCTCAACTGACAGCATTTGTTCCGCGATTTCCGCTGTGGGCGCGATTTAATAATTGTGGGAAATCTAACCTTCCAGCGTTTGCATCACCGCAGAATTATGGTTCGTGGTGATGAAGATTGATTCATTAACTAAATTTCATAGATGCGATGTTATTGTTAGAATGAGTTTTAAATTACAGTGCACAGTTCGTCACAATACTACTAACACATTCAGTCATCTTTGAATGAATCATCACCATGAATGAATTGTGTACGGTTTTAAATTGTTTTGGGAGTAATGATTCCGGCGAATTCACTAGATTTTTTAGTTCGACAGAAGTGAATTCAAAGTAATTTTCATAACATAAGTACATTTCGTTCGAAACCATTATTTCGTTCGAGTTATAATTTCGCTTTCCCTATATCGAATGTTTCGCCCATTTGATGTTCAAAGAGAAACAGATCGAACGAAATGCAAAAACAACTCGAACGGAATACAGAGTGTAATTTTATCAAGTCGTTCGAAATATTTCAAATCGATCGAAATACTGAATAGGGGCGGTAGTGAAGGTCACGATGTTTCGGAATGGTGGATAATTCAGCAATTATTATTTTTCGGCTTGACAAGAGAAAGGATAAATCCGATGACGCGCTTATTTTGTGCATGGCGAGTAGAGTCTGCTGGTGTAGTTTAGTTTTGTTAGTCGTAGTTTTGAAGTTTTGGTTAAAAATTGGATAAGGGGCGGTATATGAACCTATGTACATGGGGGATAAATGGCAAAGGAGATTGTTTGCTCGAAAACAAGTAAGAGAAAGGTTGACCAGAAGCGTTTGGAATTCTGCATTCCTTCAATAATTCCAGTGGTAGATATTTAACTGCTACAAGTACTGTTTTCAACCCGAAAAGAAGAATATCGCGTCGAATAGAGTTCACAAACCATGCACAAGGGTATTTTGTTTTGTTTACAAACAGTAGTCGTTCAAAATATAAGGAGCAAGTATTTCTGATCATAGAATACACACGGATGTACCTCCTTTCTTTCCAACAGATATCCATGTGTCAAACAAGTGTAAACAATTCGTAGGCGATAGTCTCTGTTCATACAATTTGCCACGCCCCGGGGCATTATCGTTGATTTAACCATAGTGCCATAGATGAACTCGTCCCGGCGGGAATCCTCTTCTCCAAACTAATAATCAAGCACTTCGTATCCCGTTAACTGATTGTATAGCGTCATTACCCATTGGGTAGAATTCACACGAAATTGATCCTACTTGCAGACGGTTGGCACAATTGACTAATGCCATATCCGTTGCAAATTCCAAGGGGTAACTGTCCGGATTCTGCCAACGGAGATGGAAACGGACTCGTCCTCGTAGCTCCCGTGCAGTTCCGGATCGCTTTATTATGTCGGTTTCAGTTTATTAATCGCCCTTTTTCCACCTCTTTCATACATGCCGATGCCGTAGAACATCTTCGGGACAATCCATCCTCGCTTCAGCTCTTGCGCATGGAGGAAGAATGACAGTTTATTGTAAATCACCGCAACCTCTTGGGTGAGAACCTCAGAAACGCCGTCAGGAAAATAATCCGACACAATTATTATGCCGGATTTTCCCTTGGCCGTTGGTATCTCAACCCTGATCGCGACGACCAGTGCTTGGAAATAGCTGTATCACATCAATCTTTTCAACTGAATTTCCGTCGACATTCGATCATTATACCATTGCATTCGGGATACCGGAAATGAACCAACGTCAAAACTCACAATCACAGCAAGCAGCTTTGTTCTTTCTCCTTTGTTCTTTTTTTCTTTTTTCTCTCAAGCTCGTTGGCGACCTTGGCGAATGTCATCCAGCTAGTCTGCTTGTCCATCTCCCAACCATGCAACGTAACGAAATAATACACAAAACCGTTTGAATTTTCACGTCGGAAATGGTTTACTTTGCGACGTACAGTTGTGTTCATAATAATAGCAGTACCTAATGCCTATATTTCATATGTTTTTTCAATTCTCGCATACATACCCTTGATGTTGTCAACTAATCATACGAATATACGAAGGTAGTATTTCTCGTTTAAAACTCAAATTGTTTATAACCAGAATATTTAGTTCAGTGTATATCTTATTCGAAACTTCTGGCTGCGTCCTTTTCGCGCGGTTCAAAATAATAGCAGTGAAGTACGATTTCAATGAAAGCATGTTTTCATTCGAAGATTCCGTCAAGTTTTGTCGTTTCGAGGATCGATAAGTGTTTATATGCTTATATAATTGTAAAATATGCACAAGATAACATGTATTTTTTTGTTTTTATTGCAGAAAATGGGTCGCGGTAAACATTGTTCTGAGGAGCGGCACAATTTAATCAAAACTTTAATAAATCAAGGACAAACCTACAGACAAGTACAGAAACTAGTTAATTGTTCTGCCAAAATAATAAGCAATGCTTTAAAAAATAAAGAGAAGTCGGAAACTCGTGGCAGAAAACGTTGCACTTTTGAAAGAATAGATCGAAAGATAGTTAGACTGTCACGGACTCATTCAACTCTCCCTTCTAATAAGATCAAAGATGAACCGAACTTAACTGTGAGCGCTGTTACAGTCAGACGACGATTGGCGAAAGTCAAATTGTATGCACATAGCCCTCGAAAGGTACCATTGTTTACAAAACCTAATGTTACGAGTCGCCTCAAGTTTGCTAAAATGCACATTGATTGGCACAAAGAAAAATGGCGTAATATTTTGTGGACGGATGAGTCCAAATTATTTTCTTTGGATCGAAAGGCCGTCGTCAGTATGTGAAACCAGCCCAACACAAAATATCAACCACAGTACACGACAGCACGGCGGAGCAATTATGGTATGGGGATGTTTTTCCTACAACGGAGTTGGACCAATTTACCGCATACCAGGCATCATGGATCAATATGGTTACATCAAAATACTTAGTGAGATTATGTTGCCTTATACTGAGGAGGAGATGCCACTAAAATGGGTCATGCAACAGGACTACGATCCAAAACACGCGAGCAAACGCGCTAATACATGGTTTAAGGAGCGGGAAATTGAGCTCATGGAGTGGCCAGCGCAGTCTCCGGACTTGAACCCGATTGAGAACCTGTGGGGAGATATCAAATGCGCTGTTTTGAAGCTAAGCCGAAAAATATGGATCAATTGTGGTCTGCAGTTCGTGATTCTTGGGTTGCGATACCTGTTTCTCGCTGCCAAGCACTTGTGGACGCTATGCCAAAACGATGTGCTGCTGTTATTAAGAATAAAGGTTACACTACAAAGTACTGAAGCAGATGATCAGAATATAAAACCAATCCCGACTACTTCCTTTATTTTAATCCTGTTTTTCTAGTGTTAACAAGAATACTTCTATTTTTTTGAACACTGTCTTTTTGGAATAACTAATAGTAGGATCGCATATGGTACGATCTGTTTATGTTCGTTTCTCTTTCTCTTTCTTCACGCTGGGATGTGCCGCTCTCTTTGTTCCATATCAGACAGCGGCGTAGTGTGCGGGTGACAAACCCGGCATTTGCCGGGGGCGCTGACCCTCCGGAGCACCAAAATCCAAATATTTTCAAATAGAGGCGAATGAACTGCAAAGTTTAAAGCCTCTTAAAAACAATGAAAGAAAGAAAGAAGTATTTTCAAAATCATTTTTTCCCCGAATTATATTTCATCTTTCAATTGAGTAGAAAGACATCCATCATGAGTAGTTGCTTTTCTCTGTACATGAAAGCAATAACCTCTCTTTGATTTTCGAAAAATTGAAACACCAAACATCATATTACACCAATACCCTTTTGATTTTTTCACTTCGCATGCCTGGACGCCCCTCCGTGCCATGCGATGTTTTACAGTTATTGAAGCAATAACACGTTCGTCGCCCGTCACCTTCATATGGGCGCCACTTTCCTTGTTCAAATTGAATAGGATTTTTAAAAGAAATTTGATAGAGTAGGCACCTGATTGTAATTATAGTAATAAATTTGAATAAGTTGTATTTATGGGGCGCCATTTTCATAGTTTGCCAGGGGCGCTGTCTACCTTCACTACGCTGCTTATATCAGAACATACTCCAAATAAGAACGTATTGGAAAATCGATAGAAAAGAAAAAGATTGGATGGGAATAAGTATTGTGTTAGAACCTTTCCATAGGAAAAGACAATTTGGAGTCGAGTGAGATGAAAAACTTGCCTTGACTACTTTCTCCCTGCGGGTTGCGAACACAGTGTAAGAGATAGAGAAAGATTGATTGAACATTGAGATGACACTATTATTATGTTAGTATGTATTAAGCGAGAAAAAAGCGCAGGAAATCGTCGTGCTTCTGGTGTACTGTTTTAAAAAATGTTTGAAAATTCAAAAGTAGCTACGTTTGAAATTTCTCTCTGAACAATACCACGTTCACTCAAAATCTCCGTGTTTACTTTGTCGTCTTCTGGGACGATCACCGGGTTCAGGACCTCGGATGACGTGGGGAGGCTCTTGAGAGTATAAGGGACAACAAACTAGTAAACCTCACGTTTGTGCAACTAATTCGCATTGTGTGACAGCAGACCTCTCCGCCGAAATACCGGTAATTCTTGAGATGTCATCCAGGACATAGACAGCCACAGCAGCGGTAGAAAACGATAGAAACGTGGCTTGGGTGGATCCGAAGAGATTAACAAGTAATGTGTACAATAAATGTAAAGGATAGTTTAGTCTAAAAACCAATTGATGTAATTTAGAACACCTCACACCCGAAACGACCCTGAATATGTGAGCCAGATCTCATAATAATTACCGGACAAAAAAGTTCAGTAATAAATTGGAAACATATCAAAAACACCACATTTCATAACAGGACACTTAGAGGCGAATGAACTGCAAAGTTTAAAGCCTCTCAAAAACAAAGAATGGAATTCATAACAGGACTCCAATCACTATTGCGCCACTAGAAAGTGATTTAATGGAAAGGTCTTACTTACTTCCGTAAATTGTAGTTTGCTTCTCACCGGAATGTGATACGTAGTAACAGTTGATCGCAAAAATACATATAAATATAATTTATTATGAAACCTTAACAGACTCACTGCATTGCTGGCCGCGTACTTGTTGTACCTTACATGAAGTCAATTTGAATTGATACTTCCGAACCAATAACAGATACCATTCAGCTTGGGAAAGTTAATTCCTTCATCAACTCTCGGAATTATCAACTCCACAAAAAGGTAGGTCACTTTTCCGCTTGCTCTCCTCCCACTCTACGCGGTGCATCTTTTTCTTGTGTGCATGCATATTTGCTGATGAATTGAATGGTTTCAGACAGAAGGGACACTGATACAGCACTTCTCCAGTATGGGTTGTCATATGTTCCTGTTGACGAAATTGGGAAAGTTACCATTGACACGAACTAAACAAAATGTCATTGCATTTTTCCTTACCATCAATGAGAAGTGTCTTTTGAAAGCCTTCGAGCATAGACTGCACTGATACATCCTTTCTTTTTTGTGAACAAAGCTTATATGGCTCTGCAATGCCAACACATTGGGCGCCCGTTTCCCGCAAATCGAACACTCGTGTGTTCCGCCTTCCCCGTCGTGACGCAGCACATGTTTCCGCAGGCTGCTGGCATTCTTCATCCTGACAACCGCCAAACTTTAACTATTGATATGATATGATATAAAATATCCAATGGTTTACTTACCATTTTGAGCATATTTTACATTGCAGTCGAGCTTCCTGATAGGACTCGTCATGCTCTTTTCTGTGTTTCTCAAATTGGGCCTTCACTTTGAAGCTTTTGGCGCAGACGTCACAGATAAACTTCTCGGCTGCGTTATGCTTAAGCTTGATATGTACATTCAACAAAGCCATACTAGCGTAGCTGAAAAAAAGTGAATATAATTAGAATAAACAACCAATAAACACAGCCTAATCGAAGTATTGAATAATAAGTTGGATGTTTTGTCCGAAAACTATTTTATTGCTGATTTTGTTGCGAGTTTAATGTAATATTTTTCTCCCATTCCTCTCGATGGGTGCGCTTCCGATGGGCAAACATGTTGGCCGATGAATTGAACTCCTTCTCGCAGTAAGTACATTTGTACAAACGTTTGCCGGTGTGTTGTGACATGTGTTCTCGCAGTGCGATATCCTTCTTGAATGCTTTCCCACAAACGCTGCAGACATGGCTTGGTTTCAGCTGGTGGACATACACTCTATGACTTCTCAAAGCATTGCTGGTCGGTGCAACTTTACCACAATCAGGACACACGTGTTGTGTTCGTTTGTGTTCGTTGTGCGTTCTCTCGTGTTTCAACAAACTTTCTGTATTCTTGTGCCTACGAGAGAAATCGCAAAGAAGTAAAATTCGTGTGTGTAGAAATAAGCTTCTCAATATACCATGATCCGCATTGTGGGCATTGAATTTTCTTCAGCGGAAGAACTTCGCTATGTGTCAGTCTATGGGTTTTCCATGTGTGCCGACTGTTGAGTATTCTGCCACATATGTCACAAACAAATTTGAACTTCCTGAGGTGTATTCTGTTGATGTGATGCTGAAGACTGTACTTATTCGCGAGACTGTTTACAAATCGAGTAGAAAATTAAACAGATGCTCTGTAGTATCCCAATAAACGCATCTAATCGATACAACATGAAAGAACAACAAAAATACACAGGTAAATGAAAAATTGCGGAATAATTGTTTGAAAAACGTACACCCAAAATTGATTTATAGCTCATGTTTTGTCATCCCGATTTATTACATAAAATGAGCCTAAAAATAACAGAAAATGCCATGACTCTCAAATACTGGTAAGGCGTCGGCAACAAATTACGTAACGGAATCCAGATTTTGGACCCCCTCCCCTCTCTACGTAACGCAATTTCCAATCTCTAATACACAGTAAGTAACGCAACTCCGAACCCCCTCCCCCCTTCTAGCGTTATGTAATTTGTGCACGACGCCTAAGTTGTCTTTCGTGTTTCACATAAAACGCTGCGTACGAGACGAACAATGTTTACGCAACGTGTAGAGTGAAAATAGCGAATTAGACACCGCACCACCACCACTAAATACACGGTGTGTTGACATGGAAAAGGTAAGGGAAGTATCTATCATGGCAGTGAGTGCTTCGTCTAATATTTTGGGCAAATAAAATACATCTCGTTATCTATTCTGAACAAAATAAGCGTCAATTGATATCAGAGTTCTTCGCAATTGATATCATTATTTAGTCCACGCATCAATTTATGAATTGGTTCATGTAATATCCGCCATTATTTGCTATTTGTACTAAAATTGATTAGAGCGTGGCGGAGATGTTTAGTTTCCCACATCAAAATACCAAGAATAGGTGTGAACTTTCCTGAAAACATCCATCTAGAAATATTGTTTTGATACAGTGGAACCCCGATTATCCGCGAGTGGATGATCCGCGGTGCGGATTATTCGCGACAGCGAGTTCCATATTAAATCTTTAAGCCTTCCCTGAATTTATCAGTGAATGATAGGCTCATGCCCTCTTGTTTTGGTCATGGCTTTCACATTATCTGACCACTAGTGTACACGACCTTGTAGATGGATAGTTTAATGATTTATATATTAGGCTGTCAAAAAAGTCCTGCGGTATTTTTTTTGAATTTTCATTTGTTCACAAAATTAGTGACAATCATCTGTTTTAAGTCAAATATGCGCCGTTTTGTTCGATGACTTGTTCCCAACGAGATGCCAACTTCATAATACCCCTGTTATAGAAGCTCGCTTCCTTATTGGCAAAAAACTCGGATAGCCAATTTTCACAGGCCTCTTTTGTGGCTAACTTCTGACTACCTAGCTCGTTCGCCATGGACAAAAACAGGAAGTGGGTTATATCTATGGTATAACCGCAAGGGTGACGTAGGACTATCGTTGATTTAGAGATCATTTGTTTGAAGTTGAATCTGAATTCATTCTGAATGAATGAATATTTGGAGAACTTCGAAAACGAGAGCGTTACGAGAGCGTTGGAGGCACAAGGTTTTATGCATCCAATATTCGATATGGAAATATCCTACTGATGGGGAAGAATAATCTTCAGAAGCTATCCTGTTAATTGCGATTGATTGAAAAATCACAAAACCAAATGTATTTGGTCACAGTGTTACATGGATAGAAAACATTAAAATAAACTCTTTCACATGAATGTAATTTTAAATTCTCAGAGGAACTGGCAGATTATTTTCAGTAACGATTGAATATTTCCACATTTTTCTCGATACTGGAAGCCCACCAGTGGTTAATGCTAACTCGATAACCATCTGTTAATAGCACTTGATTGAAACATATTTGGTCACAGTGTTGCATGGATAGAAAACATTCAAATAAACTCTTTCACATGAATGTATTTTTAAATTCCCAGAGGAACTGGTAGATTATTTTCCGGATCTTTCTCGATGCTGAATGGCATCCAAACGGAAAGAATTCCGCGCGTGTATGTGTGTGTGTGTAGCGGCTGCTTCGAGATCTTCCCTGGGAACCGTTTGTGGCATCACTCTCCTCCTGATGGATTCCCTTCTGGTCTAAGGTGCACAAACAGGCTCTTGGTGACACCGTTCATCCGCGCTTTCATGATAAATGAAGAGCTTCACCACAACAGCGACAACATGATCCAATCGCTGTTCAATTAGAACTGAGTGGATTTCCGAGCGGCGCTCGCTTATATACCGATTGGTGATTTCAATAGCCTGTTTTGAAAGCAAATTTCAGACTATTGAAACAAGTTTTTGGATCAGAAAGTAACAAGTATAGAACGCGTAGACATTTTATCTTTCGAATGAAGTGTTTATCATACCATTTCGTTCAGTTGTTTAGGAGCTATTAACACTCAAAATCTCGGTCTCCGGCGTAACGCTTTCGTTTTCGAAACATTGATTTTACACCCCAGTATAGAAATGAAAGACGTAGTCCTACGTCAAAACAGATGGTAGTCACTTGGTGCAAGGTCCGGACTATACGGCGGATGCAAAAGAACCTCCCATCCGAGCTCCCGGAGCTTCTGGCGCGTCACCAAAGAAGTGTGTGGCCTGGCATTGTCCTGATGGAAGACAATGCGGCCTCTGTTTATCAAAGATGGCCTCTTCTTCATGAGTGCTACCTTCAAGCGGTCCAGTTGTTGGCAGTACAGGTCAGAATTGAGCGTTTGGCCATAGAGAAGCAGCTCATAATAGATTATTCCTTGACAATCCCACCAAACACACAGCATAACCTTCCTGGCCGTTAATGAGGGCTTGGCCACCGTCTGAGCCGCTTCAGCGGGCTTCGACCACGACCGTTTGCGCTTCACGTTGTCGTAAGTGACCCACTTTTCATCGCCAGTCACCATCCGCTTCAGAAACGGGTCGATTTTGTTGCGATTCAGCAGCGATTCACATGCGTCGATACGGTCAAAGATGTTTTTTGCGTCAACGTGTGTGCAGGCATCCCAAAAGTACTGCATTTTCATAACAGTCGGTATGAAATTGAATCGACAGTCTCTGTGAGTGCGCTACACTCGTATACAAGCGACAGAGCATGAATGCATAAAGTAATACTATACAGCAACAGTCGGTGTTCCGTCGAATTCATCTAATTTGTCGTGCCCGACCGTAGTGAGCCGGGGAGACTGTTCGTTTCCGATTTTTTCGTGTCTGCTATTCCGTTCGCTCTGTCGCCGTAACAGTCGCTGACGAAGCGATGAATCTCATCGGTTTACCCGGGTTACTGTCACACGTGACTGTCGCCAGAAAAATGTCATGACATTTTTCTGGCGATCGTAATGCTAGCCTGTATCTTATGCGTTTGTGCTTCTTCACCAGTACGCTTTGAGATGTGTATCGGACATATGGCTGTGATCACTAGTTGCGTGCACACATAGGAAGCCGAGTTAATTTCATATCGACTGTAATAAGAATGCTTTACTGTTGGGATGCCTGAATCCAGATACACAAATGATCAACAATTCATATGAGAAAAACACGCACAGCTTAATAATTCTAGGCGAGAGTTTCTTCGATAATATATTGGTGACGTCGGAAATACTCAGTGTTGGGAGTGTTTAGATTTATCCTCCAAGTTGGAAACTAATGCAGCGCGAACTCGATTATATACAGTCTCCGATTTCTTTTCTCTATATAATAGAATCCTGTATATAATCGAGTCAAAAAAATGTTTTTTTTAATTTGTTTTTCATGCATATAATTTTTGATTATTGAATGTAAAAGAAGAATTTATTATATTTTCCCAGAATCTCTCAGGAGGTGATAGATGATCATATTTCATGGAAAAAACTCTCCTACGCATATGTTTGAATTTTAACAATGACAGAGTTATAGAACTAAACTGGCTCTACACTAAAAAGTACGCTACGTGAGCCAATTATGTTGCTTTCATTTGAAAGATATTTTTTTTAAATCTTTAAAACATTTTCTTGCTAGTTGTACGTTTTTCTCATAATCCAGTGGACCGATATGGGTGATTTTTTTAGCATGTAAAAATCTTATTATCTGAATTGTTACGTAGCGGTTTTTGAAAATTATGAAAATTGCCAAAATGTCGGCCATTTGAATAATAAAAAAAAATCAACAAAAATCGTAAGGCCGTGGTTATCAGAGAAGTTATCAATGATGATAATCGATCAAAGCAGATAGGTCCTTTTCGTAGGTCAGAATTCATTTTTGCATGCTGAAAAAAAACTTCTGCTAAATTGGTCCACTAGATTCTGAGATAAACGTACCACCAGCTGAAAAAATGCGCATAAAGATTCGTACAGCCATGTTACTCTTGAGATGACCTCATAGTTTTTACTGCAGATTTTCAACGAAATGAAATATCGAAGAATCCTTCCGGTACAACATTGCATAAAAACCATTTTTTTCGATTTACCAGAGTTGATTCTCCCATTAAACAGATTCCCGAAAAAATCGCAAATGAAACAAGTATAACGAAAATGTTTGCACGTAGAAGATGGAAATAAATTTGTACATAAAAAAGGCAATGTTTTTTTATTAACTTCACACTTTCAAAAATAGCTGAATGTTCAAATCAAAATATCTCTATATGTGGAAAATTCTTCAGATCATGATATAATTATAGTTTTGAATGTCAATGAATCATATATTTCAAAGCAAGAATCAACCAGGCAAACCTAATTCACCAGGTAAAAGTATACCGTCGTATTCTGAAATACAATCGAGTTAGAATTACCCGAACGGATCGCAATTTTGCATTCTGTAATCCGTTCGACGACTCAAGTTCAATCGAGCTATGCATCCTAGCCACACTCTACCGTATCAAACATGTGTTCTATGTAACAGAGTAATAAAATCTTGCATGAACAACATATATATTAATGTTCTGCAGTTCTGTAGTTCCGTGAAAAGCATTAAATACATTTGCAAGTCCGTGAATGAGGGCAGTAATGTGGCTGTATTTCAAATTCAGTATATCGATATGAATATGAAACACACTTGCAATACACTTGTTGTTTGTCATATAACAACGAATATATTCGCTAAAAATTATCTAAATGGCAGCATAACGTTTACCGGGTCAGTTAGTAATAATGATAATAATACTAAAATGTTACTTTACATTTTTGTTGATAATATTAAGGTTACGCGCTAAACATATTTTATTCATAAATAAAATAAAATCTCCTTCATGTCCAAACCTACATTGCTAAGTGCGCAACACTTCCCCCAGCCGCATTCTAATCTGGCCCTACAGTTGCATTCGCGTAACTTTCATTCACACGACTTCCACCCACGACACTTCACCACGCACCTCTTTCAACAGATTCCCTTCTGTTGCTCACACTATTTCCCCCGAAAACTTCTCTACATACAATAGCCGCGTCATCGACAAATTAAATTTTCCCATATCGGAATATGCTGCAGAATTCGCCAGTTATTAATTGTTATTAATTCTTCGCTGCACAGCAGATTAATCTCTTTAGTTTGCGAAAATGAAATGAAATAAAATGACGTTGTACTGGAAAAATACATACTAAGACACCCGACATCATCAGCACTAGGGAAAAAAATCATCAACGACGGTAGCAACATATAACTATTGCATTCAGAATCTACAAAAACATCACTAATGAGCAAGCGGGTCTGTCGCAGACAAAAGACCAAAATACTCTCACATGGGAATGTATTCGTGTACAGTACACGACAGTAACAATAAATGTCGCATAACATTTCCACTGTGTGACTGTAGTAAAAATTCAATCGCGTGACTGTCACGGGACAATGGTGGCGACAGTCATGAGATTACTGTCGTGATGCAGTACATTTGGTACCCCTGCGTGTGTGGCACCCATACATCGAGCTTCTTTGTGAATCCAAGCTTCTTCAAATGGTTAATAACGGTTTGATGACTTATCCCCAGCTCTTGGCCGATGCTACGGCTGCTACTATGCCGGTATTTCTCGGTTAATTCAGCGATTTTGTCGCAATTTTCGACGACAGGCCTTCCGGAGCGTGGCGCATCTTCGACGACCTCTACACCAGAACGAAAACGTTGAAACCATCGTTGTGCGGTGGAAATGGAAACTGTATCGGGTCCATAACCTGCACAAATTTTATTGGCAGCTTGAGATGCATTTTTGTCTTTGTCATAGTAATACTGTAAAATATGTCGGATTTTCTCTTTATTTTGCTCCATATTTGCGACACTATAACTCACTCAACAATAGAAGCTCAATTTCAGAAACGCACTCTGGTCATATATAAAATCATTTTTCTTCCAATTTTCCAATTTTTTATGCCGTAACAACACTCCCTTGAAGTGGATTGTATGTTGTGTACAATTTTGAGCTCAATCGGTTCCGTACTTTTCGAGTTTTTGACGCGTACACAAACGAACAGAACATTTTTATATATATAGAGATATATAGATAGATTAAGATTATTTTTGACCGTGCATGAAAAGAAACGATCAATTACAAGATGTTATGAGCAATTTGGCTCATGACATCATCGAATTATGAGTTATTTAAATATTGTTTTGTTTTCTTTCATATACATTCCATAGTGAATGCAAATAATAACGACACCATATTTTGTTTACCAATACAAATAATCTCTGCCTGCTGCTCCACCTCATATGTATTTCATTGCGCTACAGGTGAGACAGATTTTTTTTGTATCGTACACGAAAATTACTAACATGTATAAAATAGCGTTCAGTGTGTGTGCGCTATTTTGCTAGCTATTTGCTAATACTAACACGAGGACTTTTATAGCATACTTGGTTCGTTGGTTTGAGTTCACGATAGGTAGACAATAAACCGTCCATTGATGAGGTAACTACTTTTTTTGCATCAGACATCAAGTTTTCATTCCTCTTTATATGGACGTAAAATAAGATTGCGTACGCGGGTATAAAATTAGTGTCAGGGAGAAATGAAAGTGTTGATTGAAGTCAGTTGAAAGAAGAGGCAGATTTGTATTCATTAGTCGCGTCAGTTAAAATAACCACTGACTGGACTAGTTCACCAGTCATCCTCGCTAAAGGGTGAGTCACATCAAATTGCATCACGGAAAAAACGCTGTAGAAATTTAATTTTTAGGAATTATATCTTCAGCTTCCGCTTATAATCAGATAAGAGTATATAGATCACGTTGGCCATGCTTCACTGTCAATTTTTCGTAAATTTGGAAAAATGTCGTCGAACGAAAAAGAACGTCGTGAATTAATCCTGCGCACTCATTTCGAGAATCCGGAGTTGTCACATCGGGACATCGGTAAGATGCTGGGAATCGTCCAATCCACGGTCAGCAGAGTACTAAAACGATACTTCGGGAACCTAACCATCGACCGGAAGGTGAAGAACGGCAAAAATGGATGCTCCGTCAGTGAAAAAGATCACAAGCGCGTAGTTAAGCAGTTTAGACGTGATCCGAGAAGTTCGGTCCGGGATGTCGCCAATAAGCTGAATTTGTCAAGTTCATTCGTCCAGCGGACCAAGCAGCGGGAGGACCTGCGTACATACAAGGTTCAGAAGGCTCCTAACCGCGACGAAAGGCAAAACATGGTGGGGAAGACGCGAGCCCGGAAGCTGTACACCGAAATGCTGACGAAGCCGCATTGCCTGGTAATGGATGACGAAACCTACATCAAAGCGGACTTTCGTCAGCTGCCGGGCCTGTTGTTCTTCTCCGCAGAGGACAAATTCAGCGTTCCGGAGGAGATTCGCAAGCAGAAACTATTCAAGTTTGCCAAAAAGTACATGGTGTGGCAAGCGATCTACTTTTGCGGAAAGCGGAGCGCCCCCTTCGTGATGACCGGCACGGTAAACGGGCAGGTTTACCTTAAGGAGTGCCTACAGAAGCGCTTACTACCACTATTGGAGCAGCACGAGGGCCCGACCATCTTCTGGCCGGATCTCGCTTCGTGCCACTATTCAAAGGACGTGTTGGAGTGGTACGAAGCCAACGGGGTCACCTTCGTGCCAAAGGAAATGAACCCGCCCAACGCGCCGGAGCTTCACCCAATAGAGAAATATTGGGCGATTATAAAGCAGGCCCTCCGGAAGAACCCAAAAGTTGTCAAATCAGAGGCGGACTTCAAGAGAAAATGGATTTCTGTTCAAAAAAACTACAACCTGACGTTGTACAGAACCTTATGGACGGGGTAAAGAGGAAGGTGCGAGCATACGGGCTTGGGCTCGAAGTATGAATAAAAAGAAAATGCCAAAAGTTGGTTAATAGTTTTTATTTTACTGCCTAAAATTTTCAAAAGGATCGGTCTACTGGGCGAATTTCTACAGCGTTTTTTCCGTGATGCAATTTGATGTGACACACCCTTTAGTCAACGCTAGTCAATTCATTTTCTAGTAAAGTCACTTTTTGTTGACGGCGACTGCCGAAGCAGTTCTAGTCGAAGCGAAGCTATTGAGAGTAGAGTCGGTCTTCATTCTTCACCTTCGAAGATTTCGGGCCCTGGTCGAGAGTTTGGTGGCCCTGAAAAAGGTCGATGGGTTGTTTTGTAGAAGCAGCTGAAGATGGATAATTTGTGCTTCCGTCTTGTTCTCGCGAGAAGAATACATATACTGCACTCAATATACACCGCGAACATTCTTCTCCTGCAATTCGCAGTGCGGCCACAGACGATTATATATTTTTTCATCTACAGTAGAATCCCGATTATCCGCGGAATATACGGGCAAGATCATCGCGGATAACGCAATAAAGGACTAAAAATGAGGTATAAACACGAAAAAAAGATACTTTAGCATGATTTAATTATCCATCTGTAAAGTCGTGTACATCAGTGATCAGATAATATGGAAGTCATGACCAAAACAAAAAAGAAAGACTACCATTCACCGACAAATTTCGGGAAGGTTTATAGAATTACTAGGGAACTCGCTTTCGCGGATAATCCGCACCGTGGATCATCGAGGTTCTAATGTATTTGATAACGCATAAAATCAACAACTCGTACTCGTGATTCAATCACACACAAAAAATCTACAACTAACGATATGTAAACCGACGCGGTAC
Organism: Toxorhynchites rutilus septentrionalis; assembly: GCF_029784135.1. Classification (NCBI taxonomy): domain Eukaryota; kingdom Metazoa; phylum Arthropoda; class Insecta; order Diptera; family Culicidae; genus Toxorhynchites; species Toxorhynchites rutilus. Next base: position 208,013,249 of record NC_073745.1, read on the forward strand.
GTTCCGTGGTGGAACTAATACTTAGGGATGCCTCAATCTCACAATAGGTTACATGACGATCTTGCTTAATCATTTCGTGCATAGCATCGATGTTTTCTGGCACTACAGTCGATTTTGGACGACCTTCACGAAACTCGTCGGACAGCGAACTACGACCACGATTGAATTCACTATACCAGCGATACACAGTGGTTTTTGATGGAGCTTCATCGCCAAAAGTCAAATTAAGTTGACTGACGCACTCTTGTTGTGATAATCCACATCGAAAGTCGTAAAAAATCATCGCACGAAAATGTTCACGATTCAGTTCCATTTTTTTGCCGAGACCAAACTTTCAACTAAATATAAAATAAACAAATAGCGTCCGTATGACAAAATGTTCTGAGTACGTATATCGTCAAAAATGTCAAACTTTACGATGGAACCGTCAGATGGACTCACATGACATCAGTGTTGCCAATTCCCGAAATATAAATAGTGACCCTCGTATTTCTCATCTCCTTTGCTTCTAGCCGTTAGTGCAGGCGCTGTACTATGCTTGTTTCGTGCATATTCTGAGGCGAAAAATTGTGCACGTCCATTCAACACCTTAGCAAAATAGATGCTGAGGTTAGCCAGGACGAACACAATATTTAAAGTGCCTTCACTACTAGCCGACGACAAACGTCAACAATCGTGACTGAGATGGGCTTTCAAGCAGTTACCCATAGCCACAGATTTTTGGGTTTTCAATAGTTTGGTTTCGAAGCATTTCTTAAGCTGTTGATTCATTTAAAGTTTTTGTATATTATATTTTTAGATTTTTGGATCAATGAGTAACAAACATCACTCATATTATATATGAACTGATTGTCTGATTCTATCAGCAGCCTGATTCACTCAGCCGATAAAGCGATGTCAACACCCAAAACATTATACCCTTAACGTAACGCTCTCATCTTCGAAACTTTGAACTTACACCTCAGTACGGATGCAAAAATGATGTGAAAATACAATACAGAAGCACTTTCCGCTAGACGACATGAAAATCGACGACGAACAAAATTGCACTACTGTTAGCGATATCTATCTTCCATTTTTCGATTATGTCTTTGCATCGAGTAAAGCCGCCGTGTTTGGCATCAGCTTTGAGAAGGGCTTTATTCTATCATATTTTCTGTATAAAAAATTTATTTCCAGTAACGGAGAAACATGTTATTTGCAAGTGGTTGAAAAATCTTGAACGAGAATTGTGTCTGAAAATAATCTGATATTATAATGATGAGTTTTGGTAGAAGTACTAGGAATATTATAGTAAAATGTAAATTCAACGAGGTCGATTAGAAGATCTATCAATGAACAGTTCTGCGATTGGACCCATGAACTTGCGCTTAGCAAGCAAACGTGAATGTTTGAAGGTATTGGAAACAAAAACCACGTTTTGGGCGGGACGAAGTTTGCCGGTAAAATTATTATAATTAAAAATATTAAGCCATCTGATATTTCCTGGTCTTGAATGAAAATTTCTGGTTATTTCCTGGTTATAGAAAGTTCCAGGCTTTTTCCTGGTACTTGTGTAACGTGTAGTAATGTGGAATGTGTCAAACTCCATTTTTCTTATCTCATGTTTTCTAGTTTTCTAGATAAGTTTCCTTCATACAAAATGGTAACGGAACAGACGGGTCAACCAGTAGAGCCGGTCTACAGGTTGAGAATACCTGTCTTAGTAAAATATAGCTGTAAATAGTACATTCGGGAAAATGTTCCATTCGGGTAAATGTTCATTCGGATAGATGTTCCATTCGGGTACCTGTTGCAATCTGGTATTTGTTACATTCGGTGATTGGAATTGAGGTGAATGTCTCTCGGGTAAACTTGACACAATCCCATTTCTACCTCAATAGTTTTATTCCTCTTTGTTCGCCCGAAACTCACTTCAGACTACGGTCCTAAGTCGCATCGGAAAATCAGTATAGTGTTATCATGCTGGGGGAACTACTAACGGTCGGTATCAACTGGAGTTATCTGACGATAGCATCTATGCGATGTGAAAACTCCGTAGCTAGGACATCCTGCATATAGTGTACCACTTGTTGCTGATACTCAAAGTGAATTTTGTTAATATGTTAATTGTTTATCCAAACCACAACCATTGAAGAATCCTAACGAAATCCTTGTGTTAAAAAAGGCATGTCACTAATCACGCAACTATCCGATACAGTAAAACGAAATCATTAGTGAAAGGACAGTCGATTGATTGTACCATGAACGATGTTCCGCAACTATGGTGTAATTTGTAATCAGCGTTGAAGATGGGAAAATATAGTATTCAAGGTCGGTAGAGCTGAAGGCTACAGCAAACCCGAACTAGTTGATGTGATGCGCACCAGTACAGAAGCTTCATGAAATGGATCATTCTTTATAATACTTACGTCTTATTACACACAGTACAGACACATTTCTTGTCCTCTTCCGCCACATGTTGCAGCTGATGGGTGTTGAGCTGAAACTTTTTGGCGAATGACCGCTCACATTGGTCGCACTTATGTGGCAGTCCATCTTGCGCCCCATGCTTCGTCATGTGTAAACTTAATCCAGTACTGTTGCAGTATGTCTTGTTGCAAATCGTGCACTTGAAGGCATCCGGGTTTATGTGTTTCGTAACGTGTTCGACTAAATGCACCCGCTTGTGGAATTTACGATTGCAGCAAACTACATAACCCTTCGTTTGGTGCACCTCCCGGAAATGTCGCTTGAATTGGGTAAAGTTTGGAAAGGAAGTCTTACATTCGTCACATTCCAACTTGCAGTGTTGGGATATTTTCTTATCTTCTTCCACAATCACTTCGACTGGTTTGTGGAATATTTTACTTAGTTTCTCTTTACATTGATATTTGCTTGGTTTACTAGTTTCTTCCATTGATTCATCCTCATCTTCAGACTCATTATCCACTGAGTCTTCTTTTTCCGATGTGTCATGCGAGGACTCATTCTTGATATAAACCTCTTCGAGGTCTACAGTTTCGCTTTCATTTGTGATTTGTTCGTTACAAGTTTCCGAATCCTGTGGTGCAACAGAAGTGTACCTGTTCTCGGACGCCGAACTTATAAACTCTGCAAACCGTAATAAATCTATACAATAAACGAAACGCATTGATTTAAATATCATGTAATACCCGTTTTGGGACTGTAGAGTTTGTCTCGGTCTGAAGAAAGTTTCATTTCAGCATGAACTTTTTCAATCATCATATAAAAATGATGAAAATGTTTCACCTCCTTCCAGCAATCTTCACAAACATATCTATACGATAGTTCCTCCTGCTGTAAGCGTAATCAAGGAAGAATATTTTAGATATAATAATCGGGCAAAGCGCTAATTTCTGATTATACCCGGAACCAGAGATGACGAACCAATACCGGACCAATGCATTGCGTATCGGTCTCGTCGAAAGTCACCTCAACCAGTTGCGATTTTTCAGATAAACATATAGCACACATATTCACTTCCAGAAATTCTACTTCGACTTCCATGTTTCAGAATTAAGTTCTGGCCAACTCTTCCTTTACCAAAAATATTTACGTTAATTTCCCAAACTTTGCGTAGCAGTTGTTTCTCGCTTCGAATGAGATTTGTTGTGAAAACAAAAACAAGATTGCGATGCTTATGCCAAGATTGCGATGTTTTGTGCCAAGGTGTTAATAAATTATAAACTGATGAATTTTATTCGGTAGGGCTGTGATTTGAAGGACTAAAGGTTGATTTAGACGATGCCAGTCAGCGCTCTAGTTGAAGTATCCAGTGAACAGAGAACAGACACTCTGTTCAAGTTACTTGTACCAGTATTGAACAAGTAATTGGCCTCGAACTTGAACAGAGTGTTTGTTCTCTGTTCACTGGATACTTCAACTAGAGCGCTGACTGACAGTCAGCGCTCTAGTTGAGGTATCCAGTGAACAGAGAACAGACACTCTGTCCAAGTTACTTGTACCAGTATCGAACAAGTAATTGGCCTCTAACTTGAACAGAGTGTCTGTTCTCTATTCACTGGATACTTCAACTGGAGCGCTGACTGGCATCGTCTAAATCAGCCTTTAATTCCAGCTGTATGACACCCGCCATGTTTTTGGTGCCAACATCTCAAACGTCAAAAGTATTTGTTTTCTTCAAAACGGCGATCCGCGTTGGCGGCATTGTGCGTGGTTTACTGGTTTAGGGGAGCGTCAACGAAAAGCGGATTTTCAGATTTTCAGTGATTTTCAGGAATGAACGTTTTCAAAATTAAAATTATGAATCAAAATTAGCTTTTCCATGTCAAATTAGTATTCTATTTGAATTAAAAATGCTTTTGTTTGCAGGTGGTGAAAAAGTCTCATACGAAAATGGTTTATGAAGCCAATTTAATATTATAATGAAAAAATTCAGAATGAAAGTCAGAAATATGTGTTTCAAGTAATTAAATAACATGATGTGACAATTTTCATTCAAATTTTAAAATTTAAAAACTAGCTTCGTGTCTTCTAATCTGATAGTGCTAACACTAACAAGTTTGGGACACAAATTATGGCCCTGATTTGAAGTGGCCACCAGACGTCGACACCATCGTGAATTACCAATTTACCACCATCTGACATATCGTGATGTCGATGATGAACTTTTACAGCAGAGGGATAGTGAGATATGCGATGACGGTAGGTAGAGTGAGATAGCGATAATCGTGCCATACACCTGACTAATTCACCTGAAAATCTGATTAATTTGCCTCCGACATCGCGGATCTTGATATGCCAAATTCTTAATATGACGTAATGAGATCTCAATGACGTTCTAATATGATTTACTGTTCAACGATTTTCCACAGCATTTAATACAATTTTTCGTAGTACTACATTGATTCAATTTGTGTGTTCATGCGATTTTATTTCATATTTATCGATTTTACGATAGTGTATATTATAAAAACGATTGTTTTGGAAAATCTAAAAATAAAGACGGAAAATGGAAAACCTGCTGCTTTTGCTTTTGTACTATTGGAATCGTAATCCAATTCGGATTCTGATGTTGAAGAGTATATTCGTGTAGACGGCATGAGGCTTCGTGTGCTTTCATTGGGAGGCGAAAATAATGATGGATATTCAGGTGGAATAAACATGCTTTCAAAATCAAAATTATGAATGAAAATTCACTTTGACGTGTCGCATAAATATTTTATGTGATGAAATAAGAGGTTTTTTCCGAAATTGCTAAAAAATATTAAATAAAAACTGTGTCTGATGCTGTTTTTATATTATAATAGTAATTAATTGTGGAACAAACAGGGAATGCATCGACAAATGGTTAAGTGAGTGTCAGGACTACATGTGTTATGTAATCCAACAATATGAAGTAGAATTTTTTTTATCCCATTTATTTATTCAAGGCTCATTAGCATTTTTTTTAGATGTAACAGAGCCGAATTTTAATCGTGTACATGTCACATGGTTATCATATCTATAATTAGCACATTACACAGTTGTCATTCGCCAGTATTCCTTCTATACCATTACATATGGTACATTCACACAGTAGCCATTCAGGCGTAAGAGTATTCTTTCTGTTCTTCCATTATCCAGTTGGACCACCGGACAGCGGAGACAGTTGATTGATCATTGTTGAGTTATTTATAGAACAGCAGCCCGATGTGTCTTGCAGAGCAGAGCAGTTGTATGGATGAATCGATCTTATTTCGACCGTGGATCGATCTCCATCGCTGATGATTGTTGCGTGGACGTAGCTATTCTGTAACAACACAAAGATGGTCAATGAGGGCCCTGAGTTTTGAACTCACGATCGATCGCTTACTAAGCGAACGCGCAACCAATGTGGCTACGGAGACCCCCAAGTAGAAATTTTCATTCAAACTTTTATATTTTTACACTCCACTTGGCCCTTCTGATCTGATAGAGAATAATTTACCTCCCAAGCACTATCGCCACCAGACGTCGACACTGTACATTTGTCATCACAAATATAAACAAATCAGACTATATAACGCACACCAACAAACCGCCGCATTCGCGAACCTCAACACTTTTACACTTTTTTTTATTACAGAGTCAGTTTGGAACTAACTCAGTTTTAAAAACGAATTCGCTATATGTTAATCGCTAGAGTCGACCCTTCTGGCCTTCGGGCGGCGAATATCATACTAACATTCCTTCCCTTCCCCTAGTGACTGTAAGGCCGGGGCCGGCGTCGTTTTTAACTATTTAAAGCTCGATTCACTAAAACTTGCGCAATGAGAATGATTTGCTACTCCCAAGCGTCATTCTGTGTGTTTTTGTCCAATTTCGCTGGTTCAGGTCAATCACGGAGAGCAACTACGAAGCGTATAGTCTACCCAAGCTTAAGCTCAAGCAATTAATGAAAAGTTATTGTCAATCAAATCATTTCAAATCATGGGAACGAATGAAATCACTATAACTTGAAAAATCAATCCGGTATTAAGATGCATCAACTAGATCTTGTGTGTTTATTTCCATAAACAGTATATTGTAAGTGAATGAATAATATAACGGAATAGCATATCACGACTTATCACTGGCTTTTATTTTTCCTTATTATAGAACTCTACATTTTGACATATTGGAAATGTCGTCGAGATCTTTGCTCTGATTTTCTTATTCACACTACCATGTTTTTGTAAAATTTACAATTGATACCTTAGTATAAAATTTAGTAAGAAAATCTCGCAAAATTTCCGTTTATTCCGTTTTCGTTCTACATTTATTATCGACCTTCCATTTGAGATAACCTTCCAAAGAAGCATTTTGCGATATATATTTTTCCTTTTCATGGTGGTCCTTACTATCATTGAAGTTAATAGTAAACTGTTGAATGTATTGCTTTCCCCAATGGTTTTTCAGAAATTGCAAATCGACAGAAAATTCAAAGAAAAGCTAGCTACCTTCCAATGAGCAATCAAAAGTGAACATAATATGTCATTGATATTTGACTAGTATCGAAATTAGTATCAACAATCGCATGTTCCAAGTGCCGATTACATTCTAATATCAATAAATTAAAACTTACAGTTACGCTTGTACCCGACCAATGAAATAATTAACAATTAAAGCAAACCTAAGAAATAATACCTAAACCTAATAGCTCTGAATGGTGTTTGCTTGGAAGAACAAAAAAACTATTGTACAGTAACATGGAATGGAAATTAGGGTGATTCCATCAAGCGAAAGTGATGTATGGCTAGGAACTAGCGCTCTTCATCATTGTCATAGCTTGAGCATTGTTTGGAAGATATTGTTCCAATTCGTCGGATCATATTGAAATGTTTTTCTCTGCTAAAAATCAGCCTGTTTAATTTCTGTAGTTTCACCATAGCACATTGCTAGATAATATGTAGAAATGTTCATTACGTATAGCAGCTAACCGATGCCGTTAACTCCAGGTCAAATCGTATCCTTTCCAGTTCACGTTCGGGGCCAGATAAACACGCCGGCCGTTGTAGAAGAATGAAACTATACCGTGATAGGCGGTACGTGGTACGCCACTCTGTTGGCGAAAGAACAAATGTTAAATTCATACGAGGTTAATTTTATTTGCATGAAGAATACCTTGAAGTCGTCCATCAATCCGAGGCTTTTGGTGATGCGCTTATACTGCTCTTTGGTAAGATACGCCACCCTCACAGGATCCGTTGTTTTCACCAAACCTCGTTTCAGTTCATCTAGCGTCACTACCGGACTCTGGTAAACCGCGTTCAGGAACATGTCGTCGTAAATTGACTGCAAGAGCAAAGGCACACTTAGTGAAACTGTTGAGAAAATGCATAATGTACTCTTGTATTCACTTTATGTAAATAGGTCAGGTTCATCTTGGTGAAACTAACAAACTCTTCGCTTAGTTTTATATATTTCAAATGCTTGTCAAAGAATAGGCCACTGTAAGAAAAATAAAACAATATATCAATTTCTCGAACACAAAAGATGCATTTTAGAATACTCACTTAGAAACGCCGACCTTTCCGAAAGTGCGAGTTCTAGGTAGCTCAGGTCGAATGCAGGCTCTTTCTTTGCGTTGCTCGGGCTGTCGGATCCAGTCATCCCAAAACCTGGAGATAAAGAAAATATTTCATAGGGTAAGTGAACAAATTATGGTGAACATATGTCACCAACTTGCAGAAATTGGCGATTAAATACTCTGTTTTAGTTCAAAAGTATACAAAAGTCTAGCAGTTTGAACTCTGTTCTTGAAGATTCTTACTGATATTTCGATGGTTAATTGACTAAATTGTATAAAAAACAAAAATGAAAATGCCATTTCCATGTACCCATTATGGTAATGATGTTCCTGGAGTTTCGTAAAGGTGTACCTATTATGGTAATAGTCGGTGTCACATTGAAAAAGTGTTAATAGGATTCCAATAATACTTGTATAATAATTTTTAAATACAGGAACAACTTTTTTTGTGCGGGGGATAGGGACACAGTTCTAGGGGTAACTAGGCCGAACTTCCAACTGTGAAAGCTGTGGCGAGTGGCAAACGCAATAGCTAAACAGGAAGGTTTAACCGAACAAGATGGGAATATCGAGTGATAACAAAAACACAACACCATTTCTTTTCAGAACCATCAACATATTCATAAAGAGTAAACAGTAAACTAATCCATTTTTCAGGTAGATAGGTAGGTATTCACGTAGGAGAAGAAAATAAAACAATATATTTAAAATATATATTTAACAAAAGCTGTCCCCTTTGTATAGTCCTACGTCACTCCGGTTATGTCCCCGACATTACCCACCCGTCTTTTGTACTCGCTTGCCTTTTTGTTGACTGGAATTTATTTCCTTAACATGTTCTTCTTCATGAGGAGCTTGAGAATATCGGACCTGATACCCGAATACACTTCACGGTGGAAACGAAATAAACGGCACGCCATTGAACTACGTTTTACGAGTTAGTTAAGTGTCGAAGATAATAATGAGTTTTGAGACAGAATGAGCACTTTTCAATTAAAAAATCATTAATGAAAATTAACTTCTCCGTATCAAACTGGTATTCAATGTGAGTGGAAAACTTTCTTTTCTTCATGTGATATAATAATCTCATACAAAAATTTCATCTGAAGATGATTTGATATTATAATGATAAGTTTAGTGGGAAACTAATCTAATCTCATTCATTCCGCTTCCATCGTGAAGTGTATTCGAGAATCAGGCCCATCGTCATTTCAGATAATATAAACGAATTAACTTTCTAGTTTAAAGCCTCTATAGTTTAAAAAGTAGAAGTCGAGATTATTGATTCAGGCAAGCCGGGGGTACTTCTGTACCCGCATATATATGACGTAGGACTACGTCTTTGATTTCTGTATAGGGGATCAATTCACTACAAAGTCCTCACAAACTTCACAAAAGAGCACTCACGATCATGAGACAATTAATCTGCATAATCTGCCTGTCAATATAATTATTACAAGTCTCCACAGATAATGTTTCAGACATGAATAATATCTTCGAGGCAAGCTGGATATTTGAAATTGAGTTTAAGAATGCACTGTAAAATGATGGCTTCTCGTATTCTCGATTACTTCTAAATAAAAAAGGTGACCGAACGATTAATATTTTTGTTGGGACAGTTTTATCAACAAAGATTTTTATGTACATTTATGAACATGGATACAAGAAAACCAGAGAATGAAGAGTGTTCCGTGTTGATATTGGAATATCTATCTGATTTTATCAACAGTTTACTATTGAAAATAGACGGGATTAAAAATAAATTATTCCGGAATCTTCCTGCCACTACAACTCTTACAATCCGTTTGAAGTTCGGTTCAGTTCATATAATGATTTTTCTAGAGCCACCATTTGGAGTGTTTTTTTTTATCAATTCGTTTATTTTTACAGGCTCAGTTACTTAAGTTTAAAGAAGCCGAACTCTTAAATATAATTTTGAAACTATATATATAAACAATTTTCTTACATCTATGGTTAGTAAGGTGGAAAACCGATTGCTCGCGGTGTACTCGAGTTTAGGAGGGTGACATATTTTTAGGAGAAGGATGGGATATAAGGAAATTGTAACAATGTTGATGAACACTCATTTCATAAATCTATTCGTATATCTATAGAGTATTTACATTTCAACTTATTCTACTATTTATAGCAAGGGGACGAATTACTCGTAAAGGAAGGAAAGGAGGGTATAAGGATGTAGGGACTTTTGGAGTGTTGAATGAGTTAAATTTACGATTTTTTTAACAGTTACAAAACGAAATTCCTACGTCAAGTCTTCGTCCGTTTCTCTAGACTCAGACTCTTCTGCATACCTTTTTGTACTCCGCAATGTGTTTTCCTAACACGGACTACAAAAGCGAGAACGAACACGTTTTGGCTCGATTATTCAAGACTGCATTGGAATTCCTCTTCATATCCTCTGCACACTGAATTTCTACGCATACCATCTGATGAATAGGCAAATATCTGATAACAAAATCGAAACTGAGTGCCTCGAGTTCATCAAATCTAGCAGTAATTTTAAATAATAACTAGCTGACCCGGCGAACTTTGTCCCGCCCAAAATTATTGTTTTAATATGAATTGTATAGAACAAATGGCCTGGCCGGGTAAGGGAGTAAAAAGTGCCCGCAAACCAAACCAGCAGCTGTATGACAAATATTGTATAGGATATTACATAAGAAACTTTGGCGGTTTATTTGAACACCTATGTGGTTTAACATAGGATCTATAGTGAAAAACGTACTTTTTCGTTTATTTCACGCCATCCTCAAAAGCTTCGAGATAAAAATTTGAAAAAAAATTAATATACATCTTACTACGGTGTATCAAGAAAAATTATCAAAAAAAATTCATCAAAAAATTTGGTACTAAAAATATTGAATTTTGAAAAAAAATATAACTTTGAGACTCACTTCTGCTCTAATTTTTTATTTAAATGTGTTCGTATGTGTCTTTTTCTCCGAATTGGCGTAATTTTTCCTGAATTTTTAAGAGCATTGCGAGACACAAAAATAATTTTCTTCATTGTCTGCATTATTATTTTTATTTTCTTTAAATCGATTATTTTATTGTATTCGTGATTTTCAATTGTAAGATTACAATTGAAAAAAAAAACAACTCGGATTTTTTAAGTGTTTTTCTCATTAATCCGAATCTTTCCACAAGGACTTTATTTTTTCTCACAGAGCTCTATCGTACTGCTGACTCCTATGAATTTAGTAAACCATCTAAATCCAATGTAAAGATAATCTCATATACTTTAGGATACAAGAAAAAAAAATTAAACGGCGCAATGTTCTAAATATACCGACAAAATTTAGACATATGAAAAACAAAATTTAAAAAGATATTATAGCAGTAATGGGTCTCTAAATTCAACATAAATTACAAATGTCCACAGGCCAAAAAACAATATTTTTTTTGGTGCAAATCCTCTTAAAAATTCAAAAAAAAATTACGCTTCGTGTGGAAAAAACAACACATACGAACGCATCGAATAAAAATTAAAGTAAAATTGGGTCTCAGAGTAATATTTTTTTTTCAAAATTTCGAAATGCCTGAAAATATATATTTTTTTGTACCGCGAAAAACACTCTAAAAATTCTGAAAAAAAATCACACATACCTAAAATAGACGTAGGAACAAATTTGAACACAAACTAGAGCAGCACTGAATCCCAAAATAAAAAAAAATAAAAATTTAATTTAAAATAAAAATAAAAATTTAATTTAAAATAAAAATAAAAATTAATTTAAATTTTTTTTTAGTGTTTGATTTTCTGATGAAAAAATTGTTTGAAAATATTGATCGTGAAATGGCGTGAAAAAAACGAAAAGGTGCATTTTTCACCACAGATCTTATGGTGTACCATATAAGGACTCAAATATATGGTACTACTGCCAAAATGTTTTATTTAGTATCCTATACAATATTCTCAATACAGCTGGCTGAGACGAACCAGCCCAGGAGGCTGAAAGTCTCAAAAATAAAGAAAAAAAAAAAAAAAAAATCTATACAGCTGGTGATTTAGTTTGGGGAACTTTTCACTCCCTTACCCAGCCAGACTCTTTGGAAATATAAAAAAAATATTTTTTTGTACCGCGCAACACTGAAAAAAATCACACATATCTATATAAGCCTTAGAAACACATTTAAATATAAATTAGAGTAGTACTGAATCTCTAAATCCAAAAAAATTTTTTTTTTAATTTCAATATTTTTTTTAGTACTAAAATTTTTGATGATTTTTTTATATAATTTTTCTTGATACACCGTAGTAAGATGCACATTCAGTATTTTTTTCAAATTTTTATCTCGAAGCTTTTGAGAATGGCGTGAAATAAACGAAAAAGTACGTTTTTCACTATAGGTCCTATCTTAAATTACATAGCGCTTCAAATAAACCGTCAACATTTCTTATTTAATATCCTATACAATATTTGCCATACAGCTATTGATTTGGTTTGGAGGCACTTTTTACTCCCTTACCCGGTCAGGCCCTTTCTAAACTTTTTCTCATCACAACATTGTTCTTTGAGCAGAATACAACAAATACAACAAAATAAAGACGGCTCAAAAGGGACCTTTCCTTCTTCGGATTTTGCAATTAGCGACACATTTGGCTTTCCTTTTTTATTTATATAGATAGAAATGCGTTATTTCGCCTGAAAATCCATTTCCACCTTCAAACAAAGATCAATTTCGTAAACATTGAATGGACTACCAACGCTTATCATGAAGTAATTTTGAAACATATGCGAAATCAGTTTTCCGAATTTTCAGTGTTTTCCGAATTTTTTTCGATTTTTCTCTCCATAACATTGATCTTCGGGCAGAGACGAACACATCAAAAAGATGGCTCAAATCGAACGATTCGTTCTTCGGGTTTCGAGCTTAGCAACACATTTGGCCTTACATTTTTATTTAAATAGATTTCAGAGGGAAATGTAAAATACATTACAAAAATAATGTAACGAAGAACATAATCTATTACAATGCATGAATTGATCTTTCATGGCATTTGTTCAAACTACTTTTTACAAAACAAATATGTTGAATTCAAATGAATTCGAGAATTGTTTCATTAAATCAATACAAACAATTGATTACTAAGTCAACGGTAGTCTCACGTATACCTTGCGGTATCATAGATATAACCCACACAGTTTTTTTTATGTGATAACGTTATGTAGTGTAACATTTATGTTTTGATTCATGTTACATCATTGGGCCTCTACAACCTGTTAATGGATTGACAATAAACAAAGAAAAAAAACTATCTAGAAAGTGGTTAAATAACTCACGCTTTTGGCCACTTGGGTTCCAACTCCTCCCACAGTTCTTTGGTCATCATCCAGCCGAGTCCTGGGAAGAAATCAGATCTATACAGCAACTCGCTGGCGGCACCGTCAATCAATCCTTCCTTCCCGTTATCATTCCAGGCGGAAATGCACCACAGAGACTGATCTTTTTTGAGTATGGGATATGTTCCCAAAAAGTATTCGTAAAAGTCCGGCGCAATGCTCAAATCGTCCTCAACGATAATTATCGATTCGAAACCTTGCTTGAATACGGTTTTCAAAGCCCAACCATAGTGACGAGAAATTTTGTAGTATCCTTTATATTTTTTCTCCTTCGGTAGCACGGTTATATCGGACTGGTCTGGCTGACGGATCAATGTGACGTTTTCCTTATAGGAAAGAATCATGGTTCGTGTAGCTTCATCGTCACAATCCTGGGACACAATGATGGGGAATTGATCAGCCCTGGGGCGATATCTTATCAAATCATCTAAACATTTGTTCACGGACAGACGATTGCATGCGAAGACTAAAACGGGAATGATGGGACTGTTGACATCGCCATTAATATACTTCTGCTGGAATTTTTCGAGTCCGGAAGAACCATCCGGTTTGGGAGGTGTCTCTGCTATGGGCGCTGGAACCTCGATTAGATCAACGTTATTTACCACCGGAGGAAGCGCTTCAGTGCTGGTTGTTTTCTCTTCTTTCTGAAGAATATTTATTATTTCTCTGTATAATCGGCCCCGACTTTCCTCTGCAAAGTGAATGTTTTGTTCCAAATAATGGACCTTCTGTAAGATACTTTGGTCTCTTTGTGGATTTGACTCTTTGAAGTTTTTTATGAATATTAGGTACGTTGTGAAAATCCACCCAACTAGTATTGCCGCAATCAAGAATGTTTTTCGTGGACGCATTATTTCAGATGATGTATGTGCCTATTCGTCTTATACTTTATTGTTGTGTGTCAAAACTACAAACCGAACAAATCTGAAGCAATATTTTTAACCATCAACATGTTAATTCTGTTTGCTCCAGATACACTCTGTTGTCACCCATAATTAGGACCAACTTGATGAGTTTCTTTTCACTCCAGAATATTTGCAGAGAAAACATTTTGTGGTTGTTCTACAATTCGGAGCGCTTCATGTTCTCATTAAAAACAATGCAGAACGTAATCAAAACTAGCTTATCCCGGATACGAAGAATTTTTATTACGTGGACAACACTTGCTCGCACTTTGTTTATAAAATGTATGCTAGCAGAAAGTATGTATGCAAAGTTTGCACAATTGACGTTTCAGCGTTTCACTGGTTGTATTCGAAAACATCGAATTACGTACACTGTACAGCGCGAAAAAAACTGACAATCCATACGAATTGATGAAGATGCGTGCCGGCATTGGTGTTGATTGTTTGAGCTTCATGTTTTATGAGCACAAAGCGAAAATGATGATGGATTTTCGGGAGGAATAGACATTTAGAAAAACATAGTAATGAAGTAAGTAATGTTGTAATGAAGATAATAACTAATAAGCATCACCAGCTCATACCCGCAATATGTACTAATTGCGTAGCAATGGGTTTTACCTAGTTCATGCGAAGCCAATCTAGTTTATCTGTTTTTGCTTTAGAACATAATATTTGAATCTTTCATTGTTTGTTCAATTTTTTCGAGCAAAGGAAAAAACGGTTTCGTTACTCCAGTTTTTTTAATTAACACAATTGTCCGAACAAGATTTTAACTGAAAAATTAGTTGATTAAAAACTAAGTGAAAGGCTGCCCAAAAACAAATTTTAAATGTGTCTCTGTTGCTTCAGTACAAAATTCTTAGTCCTTATGACTTCGCTTCAAAGTCCATATTGACAACAATCACCACGGGCGGCACTACGATAGATAAACTTCATTCATTATTTACCGATGTCATATAAGCGGAAACGAAATGCTTCCTGATTCGGATTGTGACCTGGTCATAACCTATGTGTGTATAGAATGAGGCGCGCATCACACAAGTGAGAAGAGATGTTTGGTATCTGAATTCTACGCCAGGTACATGTTGCGCTATCGTGTTTATGTATTCTGTGCGCTTCGCACCAAGATAGAACACGTGTTTGCTTTGAACGCGCGCTGATGAAAATAAAATTCAAGCGCAGCGCTGCGTATGTTTTCTGAACACTGCGTGTGGGCATATGCGCAACACAGTGTATCCCGGATATGATTGGGCGATCTTTAGAAAAGGATCGATCTTAACGAATCGATTTTCTAAGCGACGATCGTTCCAAAGAATCGATCTTCGCAGAATCGATCTTTGAAAAATCGAATGCCTTTTTTCTATTTTTCTACTTATTCTATACAAGTGTCGTTTTTTATTCAAACATGGGATAAACATTTCACATTTCTATTCAAACATCAATACATTTTTTTTTCATTCTCAGCATAAAGGTCACATTTGAATGCCCAAAATTGTATTTTCCAAGGCACTTATGTTGTGCCGTCATGGTTACATATTTTGTAATGACCAAATTTAAAACAGAGGAACATTTCTTGGATTGCTACGATCAAAAAGATCGGAAGGATCGAAAAGAAAAGATCGATTTTCCCGATTTTACGGAGTACAATTAATCGATCCAAAAAATCGGAAATCGAAGAGGAAAAGATCGATCTTCTGAATATCGATCCAAAATCGCCCAATCATATCCCTGGGTATAGCAACCAGCGCATGATAAGGCATCTCTTCTGTGTAGAAAACATTAAGGTGATGATGAATATGCTATTCAGCTTGGTGCCAGACAATTACGAAGCGGTTGGCCTTTGAAGGTAAGAACTTTTGAGACAACCTGATATAATTTGAATTAATGTAGTACTGCGAAAGATCGTGTTACATATTGTGGAATATCATTCAACAGGAACTCATACTAGATCGTGATTGAGGACATATTAGGGTAAATGATCTTGGTTTGTCCGATTTGGGGTGTTTTTACGCAACTAGTTTTTCTTCATGAAAATCATAAACAATTGATACGAGTTTGGGTTTGTTGAGAAGCCCCAAGTCTCTAGTTGCTAATAGTACCAAAAGGCGTAGAAATTATTCAAGTTTTTATGTTTTTAACGATTTTCCTCAAAGAGGAATTATGATCATGGTTTGCCCAAAAAATGATCGTGGTTTGTCCGACTTTAGAAATCACCATTTTTGAATGAAAACATACAAATTCTCAAGTAGATGTTGCATTTATCATTGCTTGAGTTTACTGTCATCATATTGATTCATTCATAATTTAGACTTTCTTCAGAATATTGCATTTTCTTGGGCATTTTAAAAGTGTTCTCCTCAACACACTCAACATAGAGAAACTTTGTTTCTGTTATGCGCGAAGGACACAATAAACAAACTGCAGCGCACCAAGCGGTATAATCGCCCCCGACATTTAGCCATAGAAATCATGTGGACAAAACAACATTATTCAATTGTACAACTCATGATCAGAATTGAGTTCATCAAAATGCGTAAATTTAATGGTTTAGCTATGTAAATCTGATACATATGGTGTGCAAGATTAGAGCATTCAAAAAAGTGAACAAACCATGATCATTTACCTTACATCATATTATGAATTTGACACATTATGATTGTTGATGTTTATTTCAAGACAGATCTACAATACATGGTGTGGTCGTTTGGTCACTAAGCCGGCTAGGGGAGCGGTATATGCAAGGAGTAGAAAAAAAGCGTTTACCTGAAGCATGATAGAGAGAAGTTAAGCACAAGTGTTTGAAATTTTGCATTCTCTTAAGGGGCTGTCCACATACCCCGTGGACAACTTTAGAGGGGGTAGGGGGTACGAAAATGTCCGCGATTGTCCACGGAGAGGGAGGAGAGGGTTCAGATAATGTCCACGTGGATACATAAAATGAATATTTTTGAAAATACAATAATATCCATAATGAATAAAATCTGCTCTGCATTTTCATCAAATTTCAATCTTGCCGCCCCTTGCGAGTACTCCGTATTTATCAATAAGAGACCATATTTTTTCATATTGTTGAACTGTTTCGCTGAAACGTGTATTCTGAGAGTAACGCACATGAACTGAGAGTGATGGATTTATTTACATTGGCAGAAGAGGATCATACATTCCGCCAGGACGAAGACACCACCAAAGTATGTTAGAATCTTGTAATTTGAAAAATGCACGACATAGTTTTCTTAGGTACGGGTTTTGTTGTTGTATCTGTCTTCTGAGAACTCCAAAGGTGATGAACCAAAGAAAAATGAACAACAAATCACCTGGTGAAGCTTGGTCACGTAGAACGCTACAATATATCGGTTCCATAGTTTTGCGTCTTGTGTATGGTGAGATTGTAAAGAAATTACGTTTTATGTGCTTCTACAAAGCTTCGATAGATTCTAGCAAGAACTGCTTATAACTAAACGAAACTAAAGTCGGCGATCCAGAATAAAATAACTGAATTAGCCAATAAAATAGACGTCATATTCCATCAGGACAATGTCAATCTTCCTTCTCTTTGACAACCTGACCGAAAATGTTAGGTTTGCCTGAGAAGTGCTATTTCACCCGCCGTCCTCACCAGATATTGCATTTCCGGTTATCACTTTTTCAGGCCACTTTTCTTGAGCGCAATAATTGCGACTCATTGGGTAGCATGGAAAAGAACCTTGTCCAGTTTTTACGAGAAACCAAGCAAGTGTTGGGAGGTTGGGCTTTGAAATTGCGGAAGGATCGATTCAGCAATACCTTACACTGTGTAAACTAGGCATAAGAATTAACCAATCAATATTTAAAATAAAACATCGCAAAAAAACTCGATGGTTGGAAGCCACATGAACTATTGTAAATTTTTGCTACATTTTGTGAATTTTTGACTGAATTTTCATCAGCAAATCGATCACGGTGTATAGAAATGGGTAAAATACGATATTGTTCGCAAAGATCATGGGATAAGCAAGACAAACCACTGCAAATAACATCAAAGCCAGGATTACACAAGAAGGGACGCGGTGTGTATGGTGGAACTGGAAGCGAATCTCCAATTATGAGGAGTTACATGGTTAATTCAGTGTTGTACGGTTCACAACTGGATAGATTCGATCAACAGAAAAGTGTCACATAAATCTTTGATGACGCACCAAAAAATTAGGGCGATTAATTGGGAAGTTTTGATGCATCCATGGTTTATCCCAGACCTTGCAAACATACAGGGTGGGCCATTTAAAGTGGAAGCATCTGGCAACCCCATAACTTTTGACAGAGATGTCAGATTAACAAATGTCATACCGCGTTGGAAGCGTCATTTCAGTACAATTTTAACCATGGAACAATACACACCTAAACAACGCGCTGAAATTGTTCAGCTGTACATCCAAATAACTTCTCAATTGTGTTAACTAAACGTGGGTGGAAAAATAAAAATAAAGTTAAAAAATAATATAAATAAAGTCGCCTGGAGACAACACTATACGTCGATTATATGCCAAATTTATATCATCTGGTAGTGTTGGTAATGCCAGTCATCTGTCCAGGCAACGACCAAGACGTTTCGACGAGAATATTGATGCCGTTCGAGCCAGTGTTGCAGAGACTCCATCGATATCAGGTCGCCATCGTTCGCAAGAGTTAGACATCTTTTTATTGCCATTTGTTCGTGAAAATGAATTGGACAATTACTGGTTCCAACAGGACGGCGCTACATGCCATACAGTGACTGCCACGACCAAATTATTGCGCGAAATGTTCCCCGGAAGATTAATATCGAAAAACGGCGATTATGACTGGCCACCGAGATCACCTGATTTGACGCCTCCTGACTTTTTTTTATGGGGATATTTAAAATCCAAGGTATACACTGGTAAACCAAGGACCCTGGCTGCGCTGAAAGACAATATCCGACAAGAAATTGCTGCCATATCGGCCGAAACATTGGGCAAAGTGATGGAAAATGCCGAAAAAAGGACACATTTTGCGGTCAAGGCCAGAGGCGGTCATTTACGAGATATCATAATCAAAAAGTAGTTAGAACAAATCTCCTTGGACCAAAATAAATGAATTTCAAAAATTTTTTTTTAAATTCCACTTCTTTACTTTGCTATTGCAAAAACAAACCCTTCCACTTTAAATGGCCCACCCTGTATTTGTGTTCTATTAAGAAATGATCGTGTTATAAGCGTCCGAAATTTTTAGACGTAGTCCTACGTCAAAAAAACATTCAGAAATTAAACAGAAAAACGCGAATACTTTTTAAATGATCCAAAACATTCGAATAATTGTGTGTCTGTAAGAATGATACTTTGGATTTTTGACGTAGAACTACGTCTGTCATTAAGGGTGTCAAATCAGAAAACAGGTCACGTTTTCATGAAATAAAGTTAACGTTAATAACTATTTTTGCCGCGAACGGATTTTGGCGATTAATATGCCATACAATAGAATCCCCTGGTTAGTAAATGGTTAAAATTCATGAAAACTTTAAGTGTTTCTATTTTCCCATACATTTGTTCTGTCCTTTTGAGTAATTTCCCGAACAGAGATATCAATAACGAACAACTTCTCGACGACCAACGGAGGGGAAATCGTAGGATTTAAAGTCTCCGTGAACAAAGGAAAAGGAGAAGAATGGAGGGGAATATTTGCCTAGAGTATAAACAGTGGATCTCGCTGAGGCAAACTTTCATTCGGCATCGGACTGTTAGTAATCCAGTTGACTTTGCTTTCGCTGTGCTTCGATCTAAGATTGGACCCCACCAGTGGTAATCCAACTTTGAAATCGTCGTTTGATTTTTCTGTTCGTTTTTCGCGTTATTCGTATCGTGTGTTCTTCTTTCCGCGTCATAAATTGGACGCTTCGCGTAGTGTGCGATGAGCAAGAAGAAGAGAAAGGCAGGCTCGAGCCCTGCAAAAAACGAACGCATTGCCAGGGGCAATACAATTTCGAGGTAAGCGTCATCTAATGATGCATGCGGTGTTGGTGCAGTGAAAAGCGCTCGCACTGAACCGAGCCTTCGCAAATGTGACACCGCACCGAACAACAGCGAAGGCGATTTCGGCGCGTCGGTCGAAAATGTAAACGCCCAGGCAGCAACCAAAATCAAGCTCCCCCCGCTGGTGGTGAAGGCGGTCACTCTTGACAAACTCATCAGCGAATTCGCATCGATGCGTGTTACAGCAGAGTACAAGCTGTGTGGCATAATTCAGTCTTGTTCCAAGCAGTTAACATTGTTTATTTTCTGTCTTCATAAGGGCTTCGTTGATGCCTTTGAGAATGCATCAATGCATTAAACTGACGTTATGGCGAAGCAGACGTTAAGGTTGTGCACCAAAAAATTATTTGGGAATACCAAGCATCTTGAATGTCTTACTGGAATGTTATAAGTTATTTGAGTTCGCGTGCCAGTCGCAAATCTGCCTTCAACTAGGATTGCATTTGCGCTAATATTGATCATAATGAAGCATTGCTACTGTTTTCGAGGTTGTCATTAACAAAAAGTAAATGTTCTGGAATTTTGTATGTGATTAGGTTTAGCTTGCCAGTAGTAAAACTTCCTCCACTAAGGGTGACAGCTGCGCTTCTCTCGAGCATGAGAAAGAAATGCAGCTCTTTTCGAGGCCAGTAATATTAACAGAAGCGTTTCTTTTGAGAATAGCACAGAATGATGAGAAATGTTTATATTGCTAGTAGTTTCAAGCCACCAATGTATAGCTCTGTATGCATGCTATGGTGAACGCTTGTTTGGCGCTTGGTTTACGCTTAGTTTGTACGAACGATATCTAGAGGTGCGATTCCTTTGAGGCAATACTAAATAACATGTATATTTGATACTTGCAAGTGTTGTCATTGTTGTTGTTTACATGCGGTGCAAAGGATATATTGATGTAGTTATGAGATATGGAATAATGGTGCTGGTGCAACATGTATATAATCGACTGTAGCCGAGTCTATGTCAATTTCGAAAAAGGCCACCGGAATAGCCTTCGAGGTAAATTTTCAATGCATTGACATTAAATAAATTGCGACATACGATTGTTTTGCGAGGGCAAGAATGAATCATCAATCAATTATCGTCAACTGATTATACAATGAAAAAATCATTTCAGAGATTATTCTACTAAGCAGTTGTTTCTAAAATTTCACAGCATTATAGAATAATATCCGAAGGTATAAACAAGCGACTTATATAAAATAACAGCGTAGTTCTACGTCAACAATGCGGTCGTATCCTGGACACAACCTCCTATAAATTTTTTTCCCTTAAAGTCGGCACGAATTCGGGAACAGCCTAACATTTTCCAAGACTTACGAGGTTGAACAGAAAAATCATTGGTAGATGAAGCCAGCGATCACGATACAGGTTTATTGCGATCTTGCAACTTTTTGATACCATTTTTATAGTACTCTTTCGGTTTTTCCTCAAAATAAGCCTCGGTTTCGGTAATCACTTCATCATCGGTCTTAAATTTCTTGCCAGCGAACAGAAAATAGTCGCTGGGGGCCAGATCTGGAGAATACGGTGGATGCGGAAGCAATTCGAAGCCCAATTCATGTAATTTTGCCATCGTTTTCATTCGTTTGTGATTTTTCCATTTTTTCACAATAATAGAAGTTGCTTCACTCTCAATGCTGTAACTCACGAACCAATCGACCGATTGCTGTCAAATTTTGACACGTATCCATGATGGTGCTTTGTAATAGTCAAGTAGATTTTTGCAAGAGGCTCCATCTAGACGACAACATTATGAACTATTCAGCCGAACTGTTACAGCTCAACCAACTTACGTCGGCAAATAATTGTATATGATTATAAAGAATGATAAAAAGAATAATAAAAAAGAACTCCCGAGAATAGATTCTCAAGTGATTTTTTTATATGGATTTCAGCGGTAAAAACAACCTGACAGCATAAATGGAATTTAGAAGAAACTAAAGAGCGATACAAATAACTTCCCGGAGAATGTTGGAGAAAGAATAAACGAACTTAAAATAAACCGTTATTATTATTTAAGCTAACATTTTTATCCATGAAACTATAGAACACAAAATAGAATCAATCTCAAAATGAAATTTAAGAGAGGTTCAATTTTATTTAGATTTTTTTAGAAATAATTGGTGTAATGTCCACATGGACAACAGGGGGAGGGGTATAGGAAATGTCCAAGTTTGTCCACGGTGGGGGAGGGGGGTGTTCAAAAACATGATTTTTCTGTCCACGTGGTATGTGGACAGCCCCTAATAAGTTCAATGGTATTCAGCTGCTATTAGCACAAGTACTGGGTTATCATTTCAAATAAACAGAACCAAATATTTGGTTTGTTTGATTGGAATCATTTTCTTTACCTCAAGACACAGTTAAATAAGCGAAAACCACAACCAGGAATGACGCATCTCTTTCGTATCATATGTTCGAGCTTTAACATTATATAATATTTTAGATAGCCGTGCGAGATAGCTGCTGATTAATAATCCAAAAACTGGAGTTCGAATCCCATCGGAACAATTTCTAAAATTTTCTTAACCATCAATCATTACTCTTTTTAATCATTTTATTTCACTTCCACTAAAACTATTAAATCGTGTAACCTGGGTCGTGCGGATAGAATGAAATTGACTATTAAAAATAATCCAATAGAAATATCAAAAGAGATCCCATAATCAAGACGTGAAAAACTATTACTTTTCTTATAACAATCCACTACATAAAGAAATTATTAAAGTGTTGAAGGTAAAAATAACCGAATTAATAAAAATGAACGAACTACATTTCTTCATTAATTTATGCTAGTGTTCAAAATCATAAAGGCTCAATTGACACTTTGGCAAGAACTGATATGTGTTCAATATGGTATTTAGGTATAATTATTGAAGCCTACACACTAGATACCAGAACGCATAGAGAAGATGTTAATCTTTGAATCAATTGATGAAAATATACTTGAAATTCTCTACCGGCAAAAGCGGGTTCTATTTATACGCTAAGAACATTACAACAAAATTTGTGATACACTCTGATAATAAGGTTCATTCAAAGTTTTCAATGACTGAAATTGATACAACCATTATCACTTGAAGTTCATTCCTGTTATGCTTGCCGTCTGAGGTTTCAGCACGCACCGGGCGAATAATATTCCAGCTCCTACTCCAACTACTTCCTGGCGTGCTTTCGACAGATATTTTTATTTGTGGAACCCTACAGGAGCGTTTCCATAAAACTATATTAACAGTGTTTCGCCACCAGCTCGTTTTGCAGTTTGTTTTATAGATTCACCTGCTATGTATTTGAGGTATTATTTATAAACTTCTGTCACCCAAATTGTGTTCCGTTAGTAAGATCAGCGTTTCTTCTAGTTCGCAATTCAATGATTTAGTATATATTTTTTGTCGGTCTCAGTAATGCGCATAACTGGCTTGAACTTGCTAAACTCATCGTTGTATGCAGCCTGAAGTAGGAATTGCATTACCGTGCCAAAGTTTTAATAACCGGTTATTCGGTAATGAAAATTCTATTACCGGTAAAACCGGTAAATTAACGGTTATAAAATATTTTGAAATAAACCATCTTCTTGAAGAAATGTCTTTTATTGATAATGATTAGTTTACAATAAAAACATTTTGTTAGTTTTTGCTACTTGGTTTGTTGGTTAAAGTATACTTAAGAACGCAGAGGATGTTTATTTTGTCGTCTTCTAATCTTGATCGGGTCTAATAAACAAAATTTCCAGAAGAGGAAGACGCAGAAAGAGCGTCGAATAACATTGTCATGCATTTGCCTCTGATGCCCTCTGTACGAAAACTCTTGTCAGAGGGTTTTTATTAATCCGTTTATAGACGATGAGCTCGGGCTGGACGTTAAAACCTTTGATTGCTGCAATCTTCGTTCAAGTTTTTCCTTGATGTTTAACTGTACGAAACGTCTTTCTGCCAGTGTTGCCACACGTACAGATTTATCTGGAAAGGTACAGATTCTGTACGGTACAGAGTACAGATTTTCGTCAAAAAGTACAGATTGGTACAGATTTTTTTCCATTTGTAAAATTTCTTACATTTGAACAAAACAACATTAAGGTACATGACGATTTTTACGCCGCAGTATCGTTTGGTGCTGCTGATCCTAAAAGTATTTACAATTCAATGATTGATCAGTTTTATAAAATTCCTTACAAGGATCGTCTGAAAGGGTTCGCGTTGGACGGCGCGACGTTTGTTTTGCCCCAGATCAACATATTGAATCGTTTGTTCCAGGCTGAAATACCTGAATTCACGATGCTACATGAATAGCTGAAAGATTTTGACGTAGGACTACTTCTTTCATTTCTATACCGGGGTGTAAAATCAAAGTTTCGAAAACGAAAGCGTTTCGCCGTAGACCGAGATTTTGAGCGTTAATAGCTCCTAAACAGCTGAACGAAATGGTATGATTAACATTTCATTCGAAAGATAAAATGTCTACGCGTTATATACTTGTTACTTTTTGATCCAAAACTTGTTTCAATAGTCTTAAAATTGCTTTCAAAACAGGCTATTGAAATCACCAATCGGTATATAAGCGAGCGCCACTCGGAAATTCACTCAGTTATAATTGAACAGCGATTGGAGCATGTTGTCGCTGTTGTGGTGAAGCTCTTCGTTTATCATGAAAGCGCGGATGAACGGTGTCACCAAGAGCCTGTTTGTGCACCTTAGGCCGAAAGGGAATCCATCAGGAGGAGAGTGATGCCACAAACGGTTCCGCTTGAAACATCGGAGCAGCCAACACACACACACATACACGCGCGGAACTATTTTCGTTTGGATGCCATTCAGCATCGAGAAATTTCCGGAAAGATTCAATCGTTGTTGAAAAATAATCTGCCAGTTCCCCTGAGAACTGAAAAATACATTCATGCGAAAGAGTTCATTTTTATGTTTTCTATCCATGTAACACTGCGACCAAATATTTTTCAATTAAGTGCTATTAACAGGTGGTTATCGAGTTAGCATTAACTGGTGGGCTTCGAGTATCGAGGAAAATCGGGAAAGAACTAATCGTTGCTGAAAAATACTCTGTCAGTTCCCCTGGGAATTGAAAAATACATTGATGAGAAAGAGTTTATTCTAATGTTTTCTATCCATATAACAATGCAACCAAATACATTTGGTTTTGTGATTTTTCAATCGATCGCAATTAACAGGAAAGCTTGTGAAAATTATTCTTTTTCGGCGAGGAATCAAGGGATCGAGGGATTCATTACCTAGCCTGACCTGACCTGAAAGACAGGCAGTTTGTATGGAACTGTGAGGGAGGGCAGAAAAGCCAGGAGGCAGGAGGAAGGAGGAGAAGAGAAGGTGACCAAGAGAGTATCAGCATCGAAAAACGGTTCCCCGGGAAGACATCGAAGTAGCCGCCACACACACACATACACGCACGGATTTTTTTTTCGTTTGGATGCCATTCAGCATCGAGAAAATTTCGGAAAGATTCAAACGTTGCTGAAAAATAATCTGCCAGTTTCCCTGGGAATTGAAAAATACATTCACGTGAAAAAGTTTATTTTAATGTTTCCTATCCATGTAAAACTGCGACCAAATATTTTTGAATCAAGTGCTATTAACAGGTGGTTATCGAGTTAGCATTAACCACTGGTGGGCTTTGAGTATCGAGGAAAATCTGGAAAAATCTAATCGATGCTGAAAAATAATCTGCCAGTTCCCTGGGAATTGAAAAATACATTCATGCGAAAGAGTTTATTTTAATGTTTTCTATCGCGAAAATTATATAATTTTCAATCAATTATTACTCAGTTGCTGAAAGTTTCAAACTCAGAGAGTTCATCCCCCTCTAGTTTGCCTTCCAAAGTGCCATCGTAAACCACACCTTCTTTCAATTCAGTCATGGACAAAAAGCATACTTAAGCGATATTGTGGTGGTGAAACGCATTCATTTTTCGTGAGGACATCGACAAGACAACATCGTTACTGAACGAATTGAACGAGCTGGACGAACTGGATGGTGAGGGATCAAGGAATTCATTATGATTAAGAGAAGAGAAAACGACCGAGAGAATACCAGCATCGAAAATTGGTTCCGCTTGAGACATCGGAGCAACCGTCACACACGCACACATACACGCGCGCAACTCTTTACGTTTGCTGGTTATCGAGAAGAATCCGGAAAGAAGTGACCGTTGCTGAAAAATAATCTGTCAGTTCCCCTTGGAATTGCAAATTACATTCAAGCGAAAGAGTTTAGTTTAACGTTTTCTATCCATATAATACTGTGACCAAATACAATTGATTTTGTGGTTTTTCAATCAAGTGCAATTAACAGGTGGTTATCGAGTTAGCATTAACCACTGGTGGTGGACTTCGAGAAGAATCTGGAAAGATATCGCTGCTGCAAAATAATCTGCCAGTTCCTCTTGGCATTGAAAATAACATGCAAGCGAGCTCTCGTTTTCGAAGTGCCTCAGATATTCATTTAGTCATTTATTCAGAATGGATTCAGATTCAACTTCAAACAAATGATCACTGAATCAACGATAGTCCTACGTCACCATTGCGGTTATACCATAGATATAACCCACTTCCTGTTTTTATTTGATCATTCTCACTAATATCTGCGAGGAATCTTACGTTGTTTAAATGTGAAAATCATTTGAAAATCGACAAGAATGTTAGGCTGAAATAGCAGCAGAAGACATTATCAGAACAATTGGTTGCTCCGATAGCTGCTCTAGCATAAATTGCAATCCGACGTCAGCTTCATAGAGGGTGCTGTTGATCCCATTCTTCTTTGGTGGACGATGAAAAAGTTTTGGTTGATACTCACAAAGATTTATGCAGAATAATATCTTTCTTGAGTGAAATTTTGGTTCGGTCAAAAAGGTAAAAAACAAAGCCCGAGTTACGAAAACGTTTGTTCCTTTGATCGAAGAAATTTTTGGCTTTGAGGGGGAAAAAGACGGGTGGGTAATGTCGGGGACATAACCGGAGTGACGTATGACTATACAAAGGGGACAGCTTTTGTTAAATATAATATATATTTTAAATATATGGTTTTATTTTGTTCTCCTACGTGAATATCTACCTATCTACCTGAAAAATGAATTAGTTTACTGTTTACTCTTTATGAACATGTTGGTGGTTCTGAAAAGAACCATTGGTGTTGTGTTTTGTTTTTATGATGTGATGCGATGCGATGTTAAACGATGCCATACAACCACACTGGTTTACGGCTTGAAAGAAAATGAGATATTTTTTTGGGCTCCGCGCGTTTTATACTCTAGCGGTACACACTCACAGGAATGAGACAAATCGGCAGACTCAGCCAAAGGGGCGATTCCAACGAGACGAACGAATGAGCGTTAAAAGGGAGCGATGGCGAAAAAATATATTCATTACGATTTGTTCGCTCGTTGGATTCACATGCAGTTGTTTCTAATAAACACGAAGGCACCGAAGACTAGTGGAATAGTGGAAAAGCCGCCAAAAAGTTCGGCACGGCGCAGAAGAATATTTCGGAAACCGACAAGAAGAAGGAGAAGGAATCATATGCTATCTACATCATAAGGTGCTGAATCAGGATCATTCCGACACCGGTTTCTCATCAAAGGCGATGAGCGTCAATGCATCTTTGAGCGTATCGTAGCGGAAGCTCCGCGTCTGATCCACTACAATAAGCGGTCAACCATTACGGCGTGGGAAATTCAGATCGCAATCAGTCTGTTGCTGCCCGGTGAACTTGCATGCGGTTTCCGAAGGTACCAAAGCGGTGACGAAGTATACCTGCTCCAAGTAAAGAGCGTTTTCCGACTGCTGATCCGGAAGCAAACCCTAAAAAGGGTCCTTTTCAGGACCACAAAATCATCTTTAATCTAAAGAGTTTATTGTTTTGTTATCACTCGATATCCCCATCTTGTTCGGCTAAACCTTCCTGTTTAGCGATTGCGTTTGCCACTCGCCACAGCTTTCACAGTTAGAAAATTACTTCCCATCCAGATTGTGACATGTTGTACAGTAAATTACACTTAATGCGACGTGCCGAAGCACCACTCAGTGTCGCATTGGAGGCGATTTTAACCTGTAATTGAACATCTGCGATGACAGTGGTACAGTGTCGACTTTCAATGTGGGGTCATAATTTGGACCCCGATTTCTATGTTTACAAAAATGTCCAACCAAAATGTTGCATTACATGTCCGTTCAATTAGCTAAATGTCGAAATAAATGTAAATTACTGTACTTTCAATCTGGAGGCAATTTAAGAATTGGTGAAAATTGAATAATTGCGAAAGTCCACAACCATCAATAAGCTCAGAACAACTGACAAATTCACATACTCATCATATCCTGGCAAACAAATTATGAAAAAATCATACAACTGTATTTCGTAAACTCTTTTTTGAAAGGTTTAATGGCCCTGATAAGCGCCGTGTTTTATGGAATGGTTCCAATTTAGAAAACTTAGTACTCGTGGTCTTGAAAAAAACCATTTCGAACGCCCTTGATGCCGCCTTGTTCTAGATTTGCCAACAAAGCAGTTTGTATCAAGAACAAACTTTTTTCTTCTGCTACCTGCTGCCGTTTTGCGATTGTGTTTGCCACTCGCCACTCGCTGCAACTGCCTGTTGTTGGCTTGGTGTCCACCGAACCGATTGTGGTCTGTTCTGAATGCGAGTTTTCTTATCGTCGCGATCCTCCTTTGCTCCTTTGCTCCTTTGCCATGCCCAGACATGGCTGCTTGTGTTGGTTTGTTGATATGATGTGATGCGAAACGATGTGGTGTATGTTTTGGATGAGAATGATCGTTATGGCAGCGGAGCGGGGATTTTTAAGCTGACTGGCTGACTCGAGAATTACGCATGTGTGAGACTGCGACCAATGTTTCGTTAATTTTTTTCTTTTTCCTTTCCAATCGAGCTTCATTGTATTTCGCTGCTGCTCTGGTTGCCCGTCTTGGTCGGTACGATTTGAGGAGCACAAAATGGACCAATCAAAAATGGGCACATAGTGTATTTGGACAATGCTTGATATTTCACAATTATTCAATTGTTTATCTCAAGAAAAATGAAATGTTATTCGTTATGATAGATGCGTAGATATATTTCCTATCAATTGATGCAAACACCTTTGCGATCTATTGAGAAATGCCCGAGTTATAAGCGTTCTAAATCTTGCATTTCTTCCAACTTATTCAGTGCCTAGATTTTCAATTCACCCCCTATATCTTCCGGTTAGACGTAGTCCTACGTCAAAAGTAGCAAGATAACTTTTGTTCAAGCAAAATTCACTTGAAAAAAATACTCCATTGAGTCCGCAAATTCGAACATAACGGGCGACGGAGGAAAGTAGCGTTCGAAGTAACGCTCGGGTGCTGTATCTGTACATTGGACATTTTTTTTAACGGCGATTAAAAGGTGAAGAGGATAGATACTTGAACGATTGTTTTTGCAATAATTCAAAGACTGAAAACTAATAGTGTGCATTCATTAACACGATTTGTTTTCATTTGTTGCATAAAATCTTCTCAAAAGTTACGCGAGATTTATTCTGATGATTCGGTTGGAAAGGCGTATGTCTGGCAATTTTGTCTACAATTTTTGTGTTTAGTGTTTTCATCGCTTCCTTCAGTTTATATCAACAAACAACAGGATCAACTGTCATTCCCCAAAGCATTGTCAATCACACCCATCACACCTCTTAGCGCGCCTGTTTCCATCGTATACGTTAACAAGTTATAAAAGCATTAATTAATAAAAGAATTGTGTTTTGGTTGCCGCGGTACTCACGCAAAATGAATCAATATGTGCCGGTGTTGTATCGGGAGGTGCCCGTGAAACAATTAAATCCGAACTCAAGCACTTGGAGAGAGATCAACGTCAGTACCGGTATGTTTGTCCAATATACGAATCTTTCGAGTACATATATTAAAAATCTTTTTAAAAAAATGGTTTTGCTTGTAGGTGGAATACATAATATGTTGCAAGATGTTAAAACGTCGGAACAATGTGGTGGATACTGCTTTGCCGAACGAGAAGACTATCGTGCGAACCGATTCTTGTATTGGTAAGACCACGGCATCATTGAAATTTCCTTTAACTACAGTGCAAAACTTTTTGAAGGCGAACGTGTCGCGACTCTATCTTTTTGGGCGAAATGAGTATGAATTTGAACCTGTCGAAGAACAATTTGAAAATCAGTTTCGACGAGAGTCCAATTTTATCGGTGGAGATCAGCGGTAATCAGCTGCAGGTTTTCATACTGATCGTAACGGTTACCAGCGTCCATCGGGTTGTGTTGCGACATCCTAAGGCTAACAGTACCAATCCGGATGGTGCACAGGAATCGATCCTGGCAGCAGTCACCAAGGAACAAATATGTGATTCCTCCTCGTTTTATGTTATTAGTAATGATATAGGTAAGAAACTTAGGTGATATATTTATAAGTATTTATAAAACTCATCGATTTCTTTTCTAGGTCAATGTCTACCAACGATCGCAGCTGCCTGTCGCGTCGAGTATGAAGGGGACAGCGATGCCTTCTTCGCAGTTGCGACTGTCTCCGCTTTGTACCTGTTTCATATGGGCAGTCTTGGGGGAGTAAAAATGACTGAATTGAAACACAACCAAATGATTTCAAGGTTTTTCTCAAATCTTACAGATGCATTGAGGTAAGCTGAGCTTCTGGTCACAAGACTGCCTTATAGTTAGATGTTTTTCCCGCTTTCATTAACTTTACAGGAGGAAAAATGCTAACGCTCCGGATCAAGTGGTGTCCCTTCTATTTGGTGAAGTAGATGAACAACCTGTGTTGTATGCGTTCTATCGTAACAATATTGTACGCGTGTGGGCCACCAATGGTTATTGCGTTGGGGCTGAATGTTTCGTTAAACATGGCGATCAACGAACGGAAGGATGTAAATATTGGTACTATTCAAGCTTTGTTCAATTTATTGAAGAAGTATAATTTCAGATCAAACTATCATGGTTCGGAAATCCAGCTCTCTTCTGGGTGTTTTCATTGTTTATTCTGACTGCTCGGAGTTTGTCATACTGCGGCCTGCACCGGACGATTCGGGAAACGTTTCTTTGGTGAAGGAATCCTTCATTTTGGCACCAAATTATGATTTGATTGATTTTAAAATGACTGATCGAATCATTTGGGCCCTGTGGTGTAATGCAGGAGGTATGCTGAGCTATTGCTGGGTACATTACAGCATAATATGGATTTACATTTTGTTTGCAGGGGACATGCAGGTGTTGATTTATTCACTCAGCAGCGAATCGGATAGTTTTTGGCTTCCGATTCCACTGGAAACCACTGAAGACAAGTATTCACTGAAACTCGACAAGGGGACTGATTTGAAGCATATCTATTGCAACCGTATCATCCATTCTGGCAAGTTTCACAACAATGTCATTGCGAAGACTCTCTCTGTAAGTGAAGGCTCGAATCTCGGAGGCTTCTGAATTTTATCTCAATATATCTTATTCAACGACAGATGTTCAACAGAAGCTTCACTCACTCGGGCGTTAGCATCTCAACAGCGGCTTTGAAACGTCACGTGTGTAGCTATATCGACGGTGAGCTACAAAACGAGCGCAAATTGCAGAATATCTCCGACGAGGAGTTCGTCGAGTTATCCTCGAATCTCTGGGAGAAGTTTTATATGTGCTGCTCGCAGTACAACTTTGAAGACTGTCAGCCTATCGGAATGCTTATTCTCGATCGGATGGACGCTTTCTGTTTGGTCCGCAAAAAGATGATTTCATTCTTCCGGCAGTGTGACGAGTTGGAGGTGGCGTTTCTCTCCGAGAATCATCCTGGGAGCTTAGGAGTGAATAATGCGGGTGGGAAGTCGCTGCAGCACGATGTTTCAGTGTTGATACGAGCCCTGAAGCAGATTGACAAATTTATGCCAGAGGAGGAAAAGATTGAGATTGAATCGTGTTTGTTCCAGTTGCGTTCGACCAAGGATATTATGGAAACGATTGGGGGTTCTCGGACGTTTGCGAAACAGGTAGGTGTAAACTTTCGTTTGATGGTATTTTTCAGCAAATAGTGATTCAGTGATTCAGACGTAAAAGTCGAGCTACCTCTTATGAAGAGACCCGTGATATGGCGTTATCATAACTCAACGGCCAATGATCGATATTCTGAATGCTATAGAGCAATTCCACGCCAAATCGGCCAGAAAACAGCAAATTTTGACCGTCCCTCTCCAATTTTTTTAAAACGTCATAAGTAACAGGTAGGTGTAAACTTTCGTTTGATGGTATTTTTCAGCAAATAGTGATTCAGTGATTCAGACGTAAAAGTCGAGCTACCTCTTATGAAGAGACCCGTGATATGGCGTTATCATAACTCAACGGCCAATGATCGATATTCTGAATGCTATAGAGCAATTCCACGCCAAATCGGCCAGAAAACAGCAAATTTTGACCGTCCCTCTCCAATTTTTTTAAAACTACTTATGACGGAAACTACCTAAAATCACAATTTTTATTATAATATGAGCAATTTAAATTAGGACTGATTTTTGAAAAAAAAAGCGTATTCAAAATCCAGATGTCTGATTGAATTATGATGGTTTTCAAAGTTGTTGTAAAATCAATTGGATATTTAGAAAAAATAGCATACACTGTTGAAAACTCAAAAATTGAATTTAATATTTAAAACTTTTATATCTCAAAATAATCCCCCCCCCCTTAATATTTTTTTTTGTATATTTTTATTGGAAAACTCTTCTAATTTAACAAAGTTTTAATTTTTTTTTGAAAATTTAAGAAATTTCAATATTTTGTGAAATCGTTACCATTTAAGAAAAGAAGTATGAAAAATAGAATCTACAACTCGTGCCACGCTATGAAAAATGCCTCGAACGTTACGGCGATTATGTAGAAAAATAGAAAATAAAACGTAGATTACGAAAATCACCTTGTTTTTTGTCCTAACATTATTTTTCTACGATTTCTGAGGCACTGAAACTTATTTTTTGAACGACTCTCGTATATTGATAGAACATAGTTTTCATGCTGGAATATATATATCTTTTCGTGTTTGCATCTTATTTTAAGCCCTTTATTGTGCTAGCCGCGATTTTCGTTATTCACGTTATGTCTAAAATAAAATCAGAGTGACATAAAATTTGTTTCATTTGGTGAATAACTATGTTCTTAATTCATTCACTTAATTTTGAGCTGAGAACCTTTCGAAAAGCGGTTTTTTTAACCGCAGCTATTTTTTGAGCCGAGACTCTTTTTTGAGCAGAGACTCTTTTGAACTGAGACTCTTTCGAAAGGCGGCTCTTTTTTTAGCCGTGACTCATTTGAAAAGCGGCTCTTTTTTGAACCGTGGTCCATTTGTACAGAACCATGGATCGTACGCTCGTTCTGGCGAACCGGCTCAAATGAGCGGTTAGTGAGCGCTCGCTAATCTCTACCTTTAGGCTAAGCGCAAATTGAGAAGCGTATAGCGCGAGTAACTTGGCGCAATATAGCGCCTGTTTTTGTGGCAAATGAAAACAGATAGAACGGCGCTAATTGGCCAGGTGACGCGAAATGGTGCAGCGCTCGTGATACATGAGTCGCGTGACGCTGTGGCTAAACCATAGTTTCTCGTGCTAGTCGTGCCGGTTGTGGTGGTTGTGTTGGTGAACAATCATGCAGCACCTGGAGTTTGACACTATATGGTTGTGCCGGTCGGGTGGTTGTGTTAGAAAATAAATATATCGCGCAACTCTGTGTGGATCAGACATTGTATGCGAGTGGCACGTTATTTACACCAAACTGCGATTCAATATGCGCACTATCACGCTATATTTGTGGCACGTATGAGTCGTGTTGGTAGTCTCGTGTTCGCTTACGAGCGCTATACGCTTTTCAATTTGCGCCTAGCCTTATAATCGTCCATGGTAATCGCGAGGGAGCCATGCTATAGAAGCGACCCCTCTGTCCCTCGGCCGCGAATATCACACTAACATTCTCTCCCTTCCCGTGGTGACTGTAAGGACGTGGCCGGCGTCGTTATTGACTAATTGAAGTTCGAATCATCGAAACTGTAAAAACACAATGTAAATGATTTGCTACTCCTTAAACGTCATTTAGTGTTTTTTTCGCAATTTCGCTGGTTAGGTCAATCACGGAGAACAACTAAGAAGTGTACTGTATACCCAAGCTCATGCTCAATACTTATTCTGTTCAACTATCGGAATCCCGGAAACTACTTGAACAAAAAAAAAAAACAAGCAATATCGAAATCAGATTTTTTTTAAAGCTTCACCCATTGATTTTTTTATGTTACTTTCCTTTACATTTTACTGGCTAATCACGATTGAACATTCTAATGTTATTACAGTGTAATCTAACCTCAGTTATTCAATCGGTGGAAGATCTCCCAAGGGCCATGGCCGTGGTATTGCAGAAACTCAAACTGGACCATGAAGTTTCTCAGGAAGCTAGCTGTGAGTATTATTGTTGTGGTGAACGTGTAACCTTAAAAACACCAACACTGCTTCTATTCCCCGGTTACCATAGTTTATTCCAACCCGAAAAATTTGCCATTCGGTGGCTTGCATGGAGTTCAACTACTAAGCGAAACCGTCCGCCAGATGATCCAGTTGCGCTATATAATCGTGCGAAACTTGATAGTGTTGCAGCATTTGCTGCTCAACAACTTCGCCATGAACTGCAACGCGATGGAAATTATCCGCTCGAAGTGTATTCCGGATAGCGAGGTGTTTTTGCAGTCGTACTATGTGATGAACTGGATCGCCGAGTCAACGGTTGATTATGCCGCGGTTAGAAGGTATTTCGATAACAAGATTTTCTCAAAAGTTACTGATTGAACTACCAATCATTGTAGTAAATCGTTGGAAAGTGACGCTTCGTTGGTAATTGGTCAAGAGGAAGCATATGCGTTTGAGTATATTTCATTGTTGCACCTTTTCATCGCGACCAAAGGTCTGAAAACCTGTATGGCCACCGAGGAAGTTTATCGTGCTACGGATAATGCCCAATGTTTCTCGTCGCTTTTGGAGATATCCACTGGATTGGTTCGGATAATGTGAGTGTCTTATTTGCGCTGTTACATATCTTGAACATAATTTTTCCCATTTTAGATGGCCTGTGGCAGGAGATTTCACCTTCGGGCAATGGCTGATGCAGGGAGAAATGCACATTTTCATCGAGCAATATGTGCGTCTACTCAATTCATGGTGTGAATGGAATAACTGTTCACGTGAGTATTCCTGCAGCGTATCTTAAACTATGTATTAAGCTTCTGCGTTACATTTCAGGTAATTTCATCCTTGCCAAATCATACCTCATGAACGGGGAAAACTCGAAGGCATTGGATTTGTTCCCACAATCAGCCAAGGGCATCTTCAATGAACCATATCTGATGAACTTCACGAGATCAAACAATTCCTCATCGGTGCCACCCGATGAGCTGCTGAGCATGTTCTACCTCAAAGTGATCCGTTTGTTCGAACATTATGGCGCGTACGATTGCATCAATGTGCTGGCCCAGATTGCGATCGGAATCTCCATCAATAACAAACAGCAAGCTATGTTCCAGAGTATTGATTTCAGTAGTCACATGGAGTTGGGTCATTATGAGGAGGCGTACCATTCGTTGGTTTACAACTGTGAGCAAACACGGAAGAAGGATTGCCTGAGGCAGCTGGTGTGGCGTCTGTTCCACGCCAAAAAGTTTAATGTACTGTTCGATTTACCCTATTATGGACTGGAGACAGACTTCCAGAATATCGTCGAAATGCACGCCCGATCGGTGGAGATATCTGAAAATAGTCACTACGATTTCTTGTATTCGTATTACATTTTGAAGGGGAATATGCGAAAAGCGGCGTTGATAGCGTATGAGAAAGCGATGAGATGTCAGCTGGAGTGTAATTCCTTGTTGTTTGTGAAAATGCGTTGCGAAGCTTTGCTGAGGTGCATCAACGTGTTGTGTCTTGTGACTCCTGATTATGCTTGGATAGCGAAGCCCACCATCTTCAAAGAAAACGACGAAGATCAGGTATATTTTGAAAATGTTTTTCCATCTCGAAAATTGATATACCGTGATGTCCCATATACCACTCAGCCTAGACAATATTTAACGTTTGTATACTCTAAAAATTCATGCTTACGCGTATGATGTTCTTAAATGTGCTGCTTACTTGTAATTTATTCCATTACTGATAAACATAGGGATGAGAGCGTTCCTGCATTCATACATTTTACACCATTGGGTCCTAATTTCAGCCGGCAAAAACATCGTTTCCCTAATTCCGTTAATTAGTGTTCCTAATTCCAATAATCAAATTGTTATGACAATGAATCCTTTCAAATAGTAGATTTGGCAATGTTTTACTTTGTAAACAAGTTGAAATCAAAAATCGAATGAATTACAGTTGTAATAGGTCGTTTATTTCTTTTGCTGTTTCTTTTTTTTTGTGTTTTGGCGAGAAGTGTGTAGCTCTTTTTTTCTTTGCCTCTCATCTATTTTCTTTTGTTTTTCCTTTTCAATTTTTTTCTTTCCTTTTTCGAGGTTTTCCATATAAAGTAGTGCGGGAAAAGGTGCGCTGCTAACTGTTGTCGTCTTGAAATAAAAACAAAAAAAATTCAGTTTGCTTACCAAATTGTAACTTTATATTAGAGTGCCAATGAAAATGACCACGTCTTCGAATTGCATGAAACGTCGATCTACTGTCATCTCGAAATTTTTTTTTTGTCAAAAATCGACGCTCTGGGACTTTGTTGTTTTTTTTTCGAAATACGAGGCAAAACGAATGGTTTAGGGTGCCAGTGAATCGTCATATCGATTTTTCATACGGGACTCCTTGCGAAATGTTAATTTGCACGATAAAATACCCTCTGCAAAGTATTAGCTCATTCGGACTTCATTTACTATTGTCGCAGATGTAAAAATTTATTTTTTCTGAAAACTGAAAAATCACCCAAAGGGGGGAGTATAGGAAATCGGGGTTTAAAAAAAAATCATGCCAAATGTCTTAGAATTGCATGAAACGTCGAGATGTACTATTATCTCTGACAAATATTTTTTTTCGTAGATTTTCGTGAGAATCAACATTTTTAATCAAGTTCACTTTGAAAATTCGAGGGTCACTTTTTTCCCATACATCCATTGGCACTCTACTATATATATTACCTTCGAAACGTAGTACAAGAATTTCTCGAGTTTTGTTTGTATTTGGACAAAAACCTATTTTAATATAAAATGACCAATGCGAACTTTTGCCCCATAGTGGGGGCAAAAGTGCGCACTATACGGGGCAAAGGTGCGCACTTATTGAATTGACCAGCGGAAAAAGCATCATTACTAGAGTGTATAGACATCATCCAGTGAGGAGGAGGGGGTGTTGAATGATGTTCTCTGGCGGGAGAAGGGTGGATGTTATGGTCGAAAATGTTTTGCTATGTGCTGATTGATTCTTGGCACCTAGAAATATGATAACGGGCCATCCACATACCACGTGGAATTTTTTGGGAAGGAGGGAGGGAGGCTGACAATATAAAATGTCCAACATTTGAAACAGAATTTTTGTATTAAAAAATCAAGTTTATACCTAATACGTTGTAATAATATACATTGTTACTTTCACCTGATTTATTTGAAACTCTTTAAAAAAAAAAACAATATTTATTTGAAGTTCATTGTGAAAACATAAACATAAATGAAACTTAACCGTTATTCAATTGAATGCATGGAGAAAATAAAAACATTTGTTATTTGAAATTCATTTTGAATTGTGTTTAAGTAATTGTTTATTTTTCTATCTCATCTCGGATTTCGGTTCTGAGGATTCCGACGCTTTGGCTTGGATTGCTGTTGCTTCGTTCTATTCGAGTTTCGAAGAGTCAGACGATGTTTCCTCATGAAGCTAGAAGTCCGATCTTTCCCGCGCTTGTATTCGTGCTGGAGGTTGTTGGCTTCCGCAAAAACAAACGCCAGGCGCCGTTAGTGTAAAAATACCATAGAAAGCTCTGTTCAGTGCTCTGCAATGGTTCGCCAGATCCTCAGACTGCTCACTCGTAAATATTGGTTTCGATCGCAGGCACATCCCAGCAGAAGTAGAAATGTCAATAAAAGAAGCTTCAAATCATAAAACACTTACTGATATGATCCTCTTTCACAGAGCTGATTCATAAATACCGCGGTCTGTTGCAATCCGCTTCTAGACTCCCTCCGGAAGCCCCTGTCAGGCCATTTTGAGCATTTTTTTGTATGTGTGTTTGTATGTTTGGAGTGTATTTCTTCAATATAGTTCTCTTCTTGTAAGTTCCGTTAAAAATTTGGATGAAAACATTTTATAATTTTTTTTGAGAGCGTTGGTGCGCACTTTTGCCCCACAAGCAATTTTACAACTAATCGAATTTCTAAAAAAAGCTCTTGAACTTTTTCACAAAAACAAATACACACTATTATTTACTATAGAATGAAGGTTTCCTTGACAATGTGGTTTCCAGTTATTTTAGGTAAATAAATAGTCATCCCAAAAATTGAAAAAAAAAATAGATCAAAACTACGCAAAAGTCTTCTTTCCTCATAACTTTTTGCCACTTTCATGAAATGGGTCTATCTTATATGTGTAAACTGTTGGTGTAATAATGTGTCAAACGAATACATTGTTGCTGAATTTTTATGCTCGTTTGTTTCAAAAAGACCAATGCGCCTTTACCCCGTACTACTCTACAAATGGTAAGCCTGACTGGTAGCTATACGAGATCTTCTTTCTCCGGGTTACTTCCCATCGACGATTCCATCTTTATGGATGTTACATTTCTAGTTTCTGAAAATGTTGAAATTATAGAATGCAAAAACAAACTTACAGAAATTTTATAATTATCTTCTGAAAATATGTCATCGAATCCGTAAGCTAGTGATTCAGCTGAAGCTGCTGTGACTCCTTTAGCTTCTGCTCATACATGATAAAGATTTACATCTACCACAGCCCCTTGCCACTCTCCAATGGAACGACAACTTTCGAAAATACACAACTGATCCGATGATAAGAACGATTCAAGGCGCTTCACAAACGATTCGTTGTTGCATTCATCATTGATTTCTTTTGTTTCTTTGATTTCCATTGTTGGCAACACTGCTTGAGATGATGACGCTCCGCTGGATTTCTCAATAAAACATGAGTAATTAACAGCATCAGAATCTAACGGATACAATCCACATCGCAGGAAACTGTTGATCAATGTCGATTGTAGGTTCGCCATTCTATTGTCGATTCTCCATTCTACTAGAACTTGATTCCAAAAGTTTTTGAGTGGTCGGAAAAAGCTGACGTCCAGCGGCTGAGCGATTTGAGTGGAGTTTGGTGGAAGACAAACCAGGATTATGTTTTTTTCCGTACATAGCTGCATCGTTTCATATGAAACATGTGACTTATGTCCATCTAGAAAGAGTATAACAGGAAACGGTATTTTCTGCTGGACAAGCCAAGGATGAGGAAAGTCCTTGAGAAACAGGAAAAGTAAGTCCTGGTTCATCCAACTCGATTCCGTTCTTGCAGCGGCCCAGCTTTCGGGTGATCTCTGCCAGGTCCCTTTTGGCATTTTGGATTTGTACGGGTATAGCACCAACGTTGGCGCTAACTACCCGGCTGCGTTTCCATAAAATAGTGCGGCGTCAGATTCTCTATCAGAAGTTACCTACTTTTGCGTGGACTTATTTTCGGCTGCAATCAGCTAAAACTAGTTCCTTTGTAGGTATCGCTGTTTCGTCCAAATCGAATATCTGTTCCGGAAATTTCTTAACATTGGACAGCGCCTCTTCCTTAAAAAACTCACGAATTTTGTGAAACCAGTCCCTAATTTGTTGCTCGGAAACGATTGGCAATACGCTTGGTAACCGTCTTGATATTTCTGGATGACGTTTAATGAACCTAACATATGGAAAGGGCTAAATAATTCCTACAAAAAAGTGATCTCTGGAAGTTTCTATGGAGTTTGTGGAAAATGTAGTATGACAAAATAATGAACATAAAAAAAACAAGAAAGATTCTATAACAAGGATTTTTCCATAGTGACTTGTTTTGTTAGATAATATTATCCATTATCCATTAGTAATAACTGGTTACCTTAATTCAAAATCATGATTTTCTTCAATATAATATATTTGTCATGGTCATGGGTGTCACCCCTCTAAGGGTGACACGCGGGGCGGACCGCACCCTCCGCCTCTCCTACACTACGCCACTGGGCACATATTTATCTACAATTTATCTGCCATTTCATCAAAATCTGAGAGATGACCATTCTGAGAAAATCGACTTTTAGTTCTTGAAATCGATTTTTTTCAGTGTAGAGTTTCAAAAAATATTTCAGTATTTTTTTCTGAATATTCAATTATTTTCCTCACATATATCACTTTTTTGTAGGACTGACCATTTTCGAGTAAAAAAAATTATAAAAAAAAGATCAAAAATATTTAGCCCTTTCCATATGTTAGTCTAGATAAATTTTCGGAAAACTAAGTAAGGTCTTCACGCCCAGAAAGTTTCATTGAGTTCTGAGAGGGTCATGCCAGCATCTGCTCGAGTTGGCGCCAAATCCGTCATTTACGACCAGGTATCCCATTTTTGAATGGATTGGAACGAGCTGATTTTCGCACATGATGTGCGGCGCTTGACAGTAATCTCTTTGTGTACACGGGGAATCCAGCTTTTGCTTTGGCTAACAGCCATTCAACTATTCGTCCTTCTTCCGTGGCATCGAGAACGGTTGCTTTTCCATGACGTGGACTGGAATACTTTCCCAAATCCTTCTCGCGCAATTTTGACAACGGAATTCCACGCAATTTGGCCGCCTTTCGAACGGAAAATCCGGTTCTCACAATTTTCTACCTATCCTATTGCATGCGTTTCTGACCGGCGTTTGTTTTATTCATCGCAATATATCAAATGAGATCTGTTGGGTGTAATAAGAGTTAAGTAGAAATTCGGGTATCCTTGTTCCAGCCATGTTTATTTTTGTGATAACTCATCGAATTTGCAATGAAAAGACATGAACAAACTGAAAATCATTGCAGTGTACCTTAGGGTGCCAATGAAAATGGTTATCTCTAATAACAAAAAGTTACCACTTAAAAAATGTTCACCACCTCGAAAAAAACACCCTATGCCGAATTTCAGCTCAATCGGACTCAAGGGAGAATGGTGCAAAGCGGTCAAAATTTGACCGCTTTCGTAGCAAATCCGAATGAAAAATTGAGAACTATTTTTATTCGCACCCGAAACCATACTTTTCGTTTCGTACTCCGATCCCAGATTGCCGATATTTGACATTTTTTTTCGAGATGACACTAGATCTCTACGTTCCATGCAATTTTAAGACATTTGATATAAAAAGCTCGACATAGGGTGTTTTTTTGAGGTGGTGAACATTTCGTATAGGGTAACTTTTTGAAATTTTAGGGTCGATTTTTTCCCATACATTCATTGGCACCCTAGTGTACCTGTATCGTACAGTTTTTATTGCTTTGGAAGATTTCCAATCGTTTACACTTTGTAAATTGATAATAAGAGTGCACAATGCTGTTAGCCACTTTGCTAAGGAAAACAACAAATATGGCGAATGACAGTGCGACGACGATATTGGTTGAAATTTATACAGTTAAGGTGGAAGGAAGCCACAAATGGCTGCCACAATGGCGCTCATTTCTTTCATCTCCCTCCCTCACCTCTCGCCCGAAATTCAATAACTTTGCGAAACAGTGTGAAGAAAATGATCGCGCACTTCTCATCAAGTAATATCAACCAAACTCTGATCGATTACTCAAATGATATTAAATTTTACAGTGAAAAAAGACGGGTGGGTAATGTCGGGGACATAACCGGAGTGACGTAGGACTATACAAAGGGGACAGCTTTTGTTAAATATATATTTTAAATATATTGTTTTATTTTCTTCTCCTACTCCTAGTCCTAGGATTAGTTTACTGTTTACTCTTTATGAACATGTTGATGGTTCTGAAAAGAACCTTTGGTGTTGTGTTTTTGTTATCACTCGATATCCCCATCTTGTTCGGCTAAACCTTTCTGTTTAGCGATTGCATTTGCCACTCGCCACAGCTTTCACAGTTGGAAAATTTCTTCCCATCCAGCTTGGGACATATTTTACAGTAAATTACATTCAATGGCACGTCGCATTACCACCACTCAGTGTCGGATTGGAGGTAATTTTAACCTGTAATTGAACATTTGCGATGACAGTGGTACAGTGTCGACTTTCAATGTGGGGTCATAATTTGGACCCCGAACTCTATGTTTACAAAAATGTCCAACTAAATATGTCGCATTACGGGTCCGTCCAATTAGCTAAATGTCGAGATAAGTGTAAATTACTGTACTTTCAATCTAGAAGCAATTTAAGAATTGGTGAAAATCAATAAGCTCAGAACAACTGCCAAATTCACATACTCATCATATCCTGACAAACAAATTATGAAAAAATCAATTTGTGTTTTATTATTATTTTGGATATTGTTTTAGAAAGCATTGAACTGTATTTCCTAAACTT
Organism: Toxorhynchites rutilus septentrionalis; assembly: GCF_029784135.1. Taxonomy (NCBI): domain Eukaryota; kingdom Metazoa; phylum Arthropoda; class Insecta; order Diptera; family Culicidae; genus Toxorhynchites; species Toxorhynchites rutilus. Next base: position 208,056,083 of record NC_073745.1, read on the forward strand.
TTTTTTGGAAGGTTTAATGGCCCTGAAAAGCGCCTTGTTTTATGGAATGGTTCCAATTTAGAAAACTTTGTACTCGTGGTTTTGAAAAAAAAAAAACCATTTCGAACGCCCTCGATGCCGCCTTGTTCTGGATTTGCCACCAAAGCAGTTTGTATAAAGAACAAACTTTTTTCTTCTGCTACTTGATGCCGTTTTGCGATTGCGTTTGCCACTCGCCACTCGCTGCAACTGCCTGTTGTCTTGATGTCCACCGAACCGAATGTGTTCTGTTCCGAATGCGGGTTTTCTTATCGTCGCGAGCAGCTTTGCCAGCTAACTCGATCACTTCGGCGGCCGAAACTATATAACGCCGGCTAGGTGGACTGGTGCACTGGTACTAACGCGCTCGGCCTAGCTACCCTTGCGGGGAACTTCAGATCAACACGGTTCGAGCGGGATTTTGCCTTTCCCTTCACTTTTCCTCCTTTACCATGTCCAGACATGGCTGCTTGGGTTGGTTTGTTGATGTGTTGTGATGCGAACCGATGTGGTGTACGGTTTGAATGAGAATGATCGTTACGGAAGGAAGGAAGGAAGGTCTTGTATTATAGAGACTTTAAACTTTTGCAGTTCATTCGTCTCTAGCCTTGAGAAAGGCCCTTTGAAAACTCTACTCTACTTTACTCCAGCGCTACCACCTCCGCCCTCTTGCCTTGAGAAAGGCACTCGATCCCTCGCCGTCCAGCCCGTCCAGCAACGATGTTGTCCAGTTGGTGTCCACACAAAGAATGATCGTTACGGCAGCGGAGCGGGGATTTTTAAGCTGACTGGCTGGCTCGAGAATTACGCATGTGTGAGACTGCGACCAATGTTTCGTTCATTTTTTTCTTTTTCCTTTCCAATCGTGCATCATTCTATTTCGCTGCTGCTCTGGTTGCCCGTTTTGGTCGGTACGATTTGAGGAGCACAAAATGGACCAATCAAAAATGGGCACATAGTGCATTTTGACAATGCTTGATATTTCACAATTATTCAATTATTTATCTCAAGAAAAATGAAATGTTATTCGTTATGATAGATGCGTAGATATATTTCCTATCAATTGATGCAAAAACCTTTGCGATCTATTGAGAAATGCTCGAGTTATAAGCGTTCCAAATCTTGCATTTTTTCCTACTTGTTCAGTGCCTAGATTTCCATTTCACCCCCTATATCTTCCGGTTAGACGTAGTCCTACGTCAAAACGTCGGAAAACTCGAGCTAGTGCTCAGAAAGTTAAATTTTCATTTTTCAATTTTTTGGTTTTACACCAATACAGGAAGTGTCGTTGTTGTTTCGACACTGATGCCAGACAACATCATTGAACAGCTATAAAAACCACTCAATAAAATGTTATTCCTTAGTCATAGCATTTCATGTCATGAAAATCAATAAAATAAAATTGTTTTGATATCAATACAATTATAATTTTTACGTTTAATGGGTTTATAATGTATTATAAGCTTTAGCAACTTTAACATTGATTAAGAAAATTGTATTGACAGAAGAGGCAACACTGCCACGGTTGCCTCTTCTGTCAAAAATAGTAAACGGAAAAGTATTACATTCAATCAAAATGCCTCGGCCAACGAAGAGAAGGGTTAAAGCTCTCCAATGTGAATATGTGAAAAAATACGATCAACGAAGGAAAATAATAAGGAATTATCATCAACGAATTACTGTGCAAATACACCTTTGATATACAGTGGAACCTCGATTATCCGCGAGCGGAATTTTGCACGGATTATGCGGGACAGTGAGTTCCATAGTAAATCCATAGGCCTTCCCGGAATTTGTCAGTGAGTGATAGTCTCATGCATTTTTGTTTCGATTTTGTTTTCGATGGCTTTCACATTATCTGAGTGCTGTTATACACGATCTTCTAGATGGATAGTTTAATAATTTCTGTATTGATAAGAAATACTTTTCATGAAGAAATTTATTTTTTTCGTGTTTGGAATTCTTTTTTAGTCGTTTATTGCGTTATCCGCGATTTTCGTTATTCGCGGTTCCATAGTAAACTATTCCGCCAGACTATTCCGCGGATAATCGAGGTTCTACTGTATATTTATATTTGCAATTATTCATCGAACACATCGTTCATACATTTTACTTTAGTATTGAATTGATATTTTTTCAAATGTATTCTAATACTCGTGTCAGTGAAGCGCCACACAGTCTGATGAGTGAATTGATCTATTTACGTACCAAAACGGTGTGCTTTGCTATTCTGTCACAAACACTATTACCCCAAAAGAACACGTGGTTTCACCACGTTTCATGCTACTACAATGGCTTCGTTCCACCTTCACCTTAAGCGTAACTAATAGTACTTGGTTGCAAAATTTTCGAATAGTTATAGTTTGGCGAGTATACACAAATATAATTTATCAGAAGAAATAAGATAGCTAGTGAGAAAAACAGTATTTTATGTCAAGTGAGTGGAATTATGCACTGGCTGGTATGAAGGAGCTTCATGGTATATAAGAAGTTATTCATTGATAATGTAGATAAATTCATTGTCAGTGTGATGAACGTGCTTTTTCGTTCCAGGAATCAAAGATCGAGGTCATCAGTCTAGCGGACATCAGGAAGGAGCTTATGACCACGCAAGCGATACTTGAAATCTCAGAGCAACTCGAGGACTGCAAAGCTGTCCTCGATGTGGACACCGGGGAGCTCATCATGATTCTTGCAAACGCTAAACTCTACAGCACAGCTTTCAAACTATCACATGCTTTCGACAGGAGTTTGTTACCAGTCTATGAGAGTCTGGCGGCTGCGTGTGTGTTGTGCAGCCTACAGGACACTGCGGATAACTGGGATTGGCTACACAAGAATAATCTTTCAGGTGAGCACAAGGCGGATTAGACTAATAAGTTGATATTTCATCAAGTGTATTCTTGTCTAGAATCTGTACTTAGACCCGATAGTACTGATACTGCCTGGAGATTCCTGAAGGATTGCCTTTCAAACGAAAGTAAGGACCCGGAAGGGTGCTATGTAGCTGTGATGAGTCAGATCATATCGAAAAATGCATTCCCGCCTCAGTGGCTGACGGATTGGTGTATGGTATGTACAAGGACATTTCTATAATATTCTGACACTTATCGCTAATCGCTTTTGATTCGTAGTCAAAAACCCCAACCAAGCTGCTGCATTTATACATAAACTATGGACGGTTGGAGGAAGCGTTCGATATTGCCGTGAAACTAATCCAAGCACAACTCATTGGTCGTAGCTCTATTACCGTTCTTCACCTCAACCGGTTCCTTCTGCCCATCACGCTGATCGATCGGCTCCAGTACGAGTTGCATAAGGATGTCAAATTCAAAGAAGTAAGATTCGTATAATTCATGCCCAGAGAATGTTTCATAATATATTATTTTAATTTTTTAGCAAACCAATCTGCTGGGACAATTGATTGATTGCATAGCGAAATAATGTGGTATTTTTTTAGGATATTAGTGTGGCCAATAAAATCAGTTTACTGTCGGCTCCAGTTTTGGATATCACTCCTCTTATTGTTTACTTTCATATATCACTCTTTTAGGATGCTTTCCCTTCCAATCGCTAACGAAATTATACGTCACAACAGAACTTCAGCATTTGTAGCGAAATACTTCGTCGGTTATAATAGGGCAAGTTGATCCCGATACGATCGCCTTTTCATAAGAGTCTTCCCTCTCAAAATTCTGTCGATTTCGGTACACTTTTTTTGTTCAGTACAGCGCTTCCCAGGGATTGGTTTTGGAATCTTTGAGAACTGATTGTTTACGAAGTCTTGAAATCCTGTACAGAAACTTTGAAAAAGTTGGTGTTGTCTTAAATTGCCACGCGATCAAAAAATAATTTGGACGATGGTGTCCAAGACACGTCATTTTTTAAGATGTAAAAATAAATAATACAGAAATAGTTCTTGGAGTATAAATTATTTCGAATAAACGTTTCTAGTAAGTTTTCAAACAAATAAGTACCGTTAAATGGGGTAGCATTGGTAGTTTTTATTTTGGATCTCAGTTTTATTTTTTGATAAAAAAGGAGTTTGTGGAAAAGCAATGTACGGATTGTTTTGTATTTCAGTCCACGAAAATTCCCTTTATGAAATACGCATGCCTTCAACCTGATATTCTTGGACAGTCTTTCCACTTGGTATTATTATGGCATCTTGTGAACTTTTAGCATAACTTCGAACATGTTTCAAGAACAAAATTCAGAGGAATTTCCATTTGGAGATAAAGTGAGTCAAACATAAAAACTATAAAATAAACATTGATACTAGAGATTAAACGGATATCCGACCTATCCGGCCAATACTTGCTATCCGGCTGGATACCGGATATTGAAATTTCTCATTAACACAACATAAAAAAAGACGGTTGGGTAATGTCGGGGACATAACCGGAAAGACGTAGGACTACACTAAGGGGTGTCCATTGTTCGAATAGCATGTAGCACAGATCCCAGAATTACCAACTTTTCATGCACAAAATTACAGAAAAAAATAATCAAAGGATAGAAAAAAAAAACCTCAGCACACGACAAATTTTGATTATTTCGTATTGGCACCTAAACACTCTAACGCGGTGCAAATGTTGTAGGGGTTATTGTTCAGACGGCAACGAACACACACTTGATGGCAAGCATATCGTAATAGGAATTTACCGTCTGGTATCGTGGTATAATTTGGATTTGCTTTCCTCATAAATAACTGTGTTCTACTAGCCAATCCCTTTCACTTGAACCCATATTGATAGAGTTTTGAGAAAATATGTAATCCACCATTTTGTGGTGGTGGCCATTTTGGATTTGCACAATTAACTGTATTCTCCTGGTCAATCCTTTTCATTTGATACCCATATTGATGGGGCTTTGAGATTATATGAAATCCGCCATTTTGTAGCGGCCGCCATCTTGGATTTTCAAGATCATGAAATACGCAGTTTTATAATGACTGCAGCGATAAAGGTGTGTTCCAAATTTCAGATCAATCGGTCAACAGGAAGGGAGTAAAATTTCAACTAATGTGGTACAGCGCTATAGACAAACATGTTACATACAAACATACAAATATGTCACAGCTGAATAAAACCGTTTAAAAACTCCAGCATTCGTGCGCGATTAGCCTCTCCTTCACCCGGCGCGACGCTTCCACCGCTTTTAACACACTTCGATAGGCTCTCCTGCTCCATATCCTATAGAAACTCCTGTCTCTCCCTCTTGCGGTATCGCATCGCATACATCGCCTGCAAATGCATCAATAACTCTTTTGCTGAAAACCAATCTCAAGATAGCGTCTTTCTTGCTTGGCGACCGATGATAGAATGTGGCCAAGTACCAACATCACTCACATCATATAGGCATATAGTTACCGTTGTAGCGACCGCCTATATTTATTTATAATCTCTTTTTCGTCCCCCATCTTAACTTTGTCCATACGTTTCGTCCGTATCCGTGGTTACTTGTAATGAATAGCTGTTTGCTGCGGGAGCGCAGACAAAATGTATGGGAAAGTAGGGATTTCTTTCTTTCAATTTTTCATCAATTTGAACTTCATATGAGCTGAAAAACCCGTAATGAGTAGCATAGAAACAATTGGTGAGGATATTTCCTATCAATGTGTGTATTTGGAACCAAAATCCATTCATTAGTTGAGGAGGTATTAACGTTCAAAAACTGAACACTTTTTCTCACCGAAATATTGAAATGGGTTCCTATATTGAACGGTTAGACGTAGTCCTACGTCAAAACGGACGGCGCCAGTAATTTGTGGTTAGCGTAGCAGCCTCACAATCCGATCGGCCTGGGTTCCCAGCTGACGTCGTTGGGATTTTCTGAGGCGAAAAATCTCTGGTTACGTCTTCCTTCGGAAAGAAAGTAAAAGAATTTGGTCCGGCTTATGAGTTGTCGAGTCTGATAGGTAGGAACAGGTGTAGTCGCCTCCATGATATCGGTGATTGGCACTGAAGTGGCGGAAATAGGCCGACAAGCAAAATCGTTTATCCATAATTAAAAATAAAGTTTGGTTACTGAAATTCCAGATTAAATTAATAACTACTCATTACATTAATTTATGAACAGTACTCAGAATTACCAAGTGGTTATTTTTAT